>NW_004444085.1:3417144-3436803 GCF_000243295.1 Trichechus manatus latirostris
GTTCTGTAAGCCTTCACCTGAAGTATAATAAGAAAAAAAAAAAGGAAAAAAGAGAGAAAAGAAAACAAAAGTAATAAAAACAAAAACAAAAACAAAAAAACAGAGATCCCACCATGCAGCTGCTCAGAATGGGGAAGTAGCTCCTAAGCCATGCAGTACAGCCCAACTAGAAAGGGTTCCCAAGTCAAGAAAAGAAAAAGAAAACAAACAGAACAAATCAAAACAAACAGGAAAAGTGTCATAGAACCCACCAGTGGGACAGGATGGGCCGGGAAGCAGCTCCACAGTCAATCAGTGTTTCACAGAATTTCAAGAAGAAACAAAGTTGGCACATGGAGCCAAGTATTTAAGAGAAATGAGGAAGAGGTGGTGAAAGGTATGGAAGAAACCAAAAGAAGTGGAAAAAAGTAACACCAGCAACAAACAAATAGCACTCAGGGAGACAGCCATTGTGGGCAGGTAGAATCCAAGTGGCAGAGAGCTGAAGCCTGTGCCTCCCAGCCAAGAGATTGTGGCGACAGGAAGCAGAGGAGGCCAAGCGGGGGTGAAGAAAGGTGGAAGATGGGAAAGCGTATATCTCTGGTTACCAGTTGTTCTGTCTCCTGCTGGGAGCTCTGTGAAGCTGCTTTCCCGTACTTCCTGTTTTCTGATCTCTGACAGGACTCCAAGATGACAAATCTGTGCTGCATTAGCTGATTGGGGACCTCTGTATGTATCTCTCCTCGCTCGCTGTTCTATGTCAGTTTCTTATTCCATTTGGTGCTTGGCTGAGTTCTTTATCTCTTCATTTGATGCTTAGGTTTCCAGGATTGACGTTTGTCTCTGTTTGACTTAGTTTTTCAGGTCTTTGCTGTGGCGGGATGGCGTGGTGCTTTTGTCTGTAGCACCATGTTGCCTGGAAGTCCTCTGCCATCTATTGGTATTTTATTTTGCCTCATTTTTAATGTTTTATTATGTCACTCATTAGGATTTGACAATGGCTTCTAGTAGGGCATACACATTTATTCTTAAATATATTCCTAAGGCACAATATATAATTTGCTTCAATCATGAATGGAATCTTTTTGTCATTATATTTCATGGATTCATATTATTGTTATCTAAGAAATATTTAGGGTACCGAGTAGCGCAAACAACTAAGTGCTCATCTACTAACTTAAAGGTTGGCAGTTCGAATCCACCAAGAGACTCCACAAAAGAAAACCCTGCTAATCTGCTTCTAAAAGGTCACAGCCGGTGAAAAACTTAGGAGCACTGTGCTACTCTGCAGCACATGGGATTGCCATGAGTCACAATCAACTTGAAGACAACTTGTAAGAAAAACTTATAATTTTTTTCTAAAATATGATGTTGAATAAAGATTTATCAAACATATAACTCATTTGAAAGCAGGGGGGATTATCCAATAGGCAAGGTAAGCACGGTGCTTACTTTGCTTACTAGACCTCTGTATTGAACAATTTCACGTATTCTCACCACATCAAAGATTCTGCTGCTAGTTATGGCTGGCATCTGTTTCTCCCAATCCCATAGCACCTTTCTACAGAATCAAAGCCTTTTTTCAAATTTACATTCCCTTAGAGTGTCAGATGACCCAGTGATCAAGGTAAGCATGGGCTTACTTGTGCTAACTCACTAATCTGTAGTGAAAACTTTCATGAGTAGTCAAAGATGTAATGAAACCCATGTGAAACTGTTCACTACAGATGATTTGGCAAGCACAGTAAGCACCGTACTTTCCTTGTCTATTGAATAATCCACCCTGCTTGAGAGAAACGAACGTCTTCACAAGATTTATGCCCTTGGCTATTTTCAAAATGAACAGCTAACATTGTATCTAACTGTGATTGTTAAGGTTGTTTGCCATTTTGGCTGGGCCATGATTCTCAGTGGTTTGGAAGTTATGGTGTAGTTTGGCAGTCATATGGTGATGTGATCACTTCCATGATAAGATTTGATATAACGTGATCACCTTCATGATGGGATATGCTGTGAGTAGCCAATCAGTTGAAAGAGAGTTTCCTTGGGGGTGTGGCCTGCATCCAATATAAATGGACTTTCTGACAAGGCTCATGAGCTTTTGCTCACTCTGGATCCTGCAGCTGGCTCCTGTTCATCTGACCTCCGGTTCTTTGACTTGAGCTAGCTGCTTACTTGCCATCTTGCCTGCCAATCTTGTGAGCCAGGTAAAAATATCTTCCTACTCTCTGATACTGTTTATCTGAGTATGATCATCATGACTCATTTTCAAGAAATGAATTAAAATAAAACCAAAGACCTAATCTAGGATTTAAATCCTATTTTATCTTATTTATGCTCTTAGTAAGCTTCAAAAATTGAATGAAAATTCTATCATTGTCCTTGGATTACAAAAGAAACAGGGAGTAAGACAGAGAGAGAGATATCAGGGTATGTTTTTTTGTCCTTTAGAATATAGAGATATGAGAACATCATAACTAATACCTTTCTACATCCCCAGGGTATAAAAGAACTCTGGTTCAAGTTGGGCATTCAGTATAATCTCAAGGTTTCAACGTCTGACACTCAGCAATCTCCAGTTTCCAAAAAGAGTAGTACATATTCTTTGTCTCATGGGAATTCTTTCTTTATTGATAAAATTTTGTGTATATTCAACAATTATTTTCTCATATTTCTTATCTAGCTCATGTCCTCATGATGTATCATATCTTTTTTCAGTCAAGCAGCCTCTTGGCTAAGAGGGTGAGCAGACTGCAGAAAATAATAAAAGTCATGACAAGAGACAGAGTCCACTCATTTCTGCAAAGTTAATGTGGGCAAAGGACGATGAAAAGACTGCATCAAAATAAAGGATACTCAAAACATTTTCACGTTAATTTGGAATTAGCAAGGGCTGGGTTTTCTATATTTATACAATACAAATTTTTTGAAAAAATCTTTTTCCCAGGAAATTATCAAACAAGGATGTATCTGGCACTGATGAGGATTCACAAGGCTTTCTGTGGATGAATGAAAGACTCCAGAAATTTAGCTTTCCTGTGTGAAACGTCACTGTCACTGACCCAAACCCTATGGTTTTGCCCAGGCCCTGCTCTTTTCCCCACAAACGTTCCACAAAGAGCATTACTTAAGCATGTACTCTGTATTTGTTTCTTTTGGGGGGATTTACTATTAGACTCTTAATTGTAGGAATCCTGGGAGACCTGAGGAATATATATAGCCGAGACTTCCCATGCATGACGACCCTAAGTTAGAAACACATTATACCATTCTACATCTAACAGCTGCACTATTACAGTACTATTTCTCTTACTTAATGATGAAGGAACAGCTAAGACTGAAAGAATTTTGGTAACAACCACCAAAATTTATACAACAGTATATTTCACACAAAGATAAAATTGTACATTTGTGTTTTAGTTTGGATCACAACTATCAGCAAAGTCTGAAGTAAATCTTGATTGGGTTGATGAGCATCAGTTGCAGCGTTTAAATGAAATGTTAATTGTTGTTGATGAAAATGATAAAGTTATTGGTGCCGGTACCAAGAGGAATTGCCATCTGAATGAAAACACTGAGAAAGGTAGTATGGAAATGTATTCTTTGTCTATTTTACAAGATTTTTATCCTTTTTATCCCAACCTGACTGAGAAGAAGAGGGGAAAAACTTCAGGATTTTCTCATGAGGGGAGACCTCCAATCATCTTATGCTCTTGTTGCTTGCCATCTTTAGGAGAAGATTCAGGAAGGGTTCATCTTAAATCTTTTTGTTTTGAGCTTGAATTTGTCCTCAAGTTTTCATTACCTGGCGATCATGAAGTACCAGTCTGGGCATCTAGCATGTATTAACCTTTCCTCTGCACAGGAGCCATATCATAGGTTTTCAGCTGTAGTGATTTTCTGTGAGACAGAGACCCAGGTCAGAAAGACAAGTAAATCATTACACTGGCTCCATATTTGTAGGTTCATATAATTTGGCATTTATTTTTTCAGGACTGTTGCACTGAGCCTTCAATGTTGTCTTGTTCAACACAGAGAATAAAGTCTTGATATAGCAGAGATCAGACACAAAATTTACTTTTCCTGGTGAGTCCATTCAACTGTACTATAATTTAAGAGAAAATGTCCATGTGATTTGACCTGGAAGTATCTGGGACATAAATTATCTGCATTGCCATTGTGTAGCTCTCACTTTAGTCAACAGTTCATCCCTGAGGAAATAAACAGTATAGACAGACACTTAAAAAAAAGAAAAGAAAACGAAACCAGTCACTGTCAATTCAATTCAGATGTATGTGACATCGTGTGTGTCAGAGTTGAACTATGCTCCTTACGATTTTCAATGGCTTCTTCTTCAGAAGATCATCAGCTCTTTCTGTGGTACATGTGGGTGAACTTGAATCCCCAAACTTTTGATTACAAGTCAAGTACAGACTAGGTCTGATCTAAGGATTTAGAGATTAGAATAAATAACATTTAGTATATAATTAAGGAGATATGACAAAAATGATTATTCTACAATCCATGTCTCCGGGTTTTATATTTCTCTGCATTTCCCAAAATCAGGAGAGAATGAGTAGGTTAGGAACAGTCACTTTTAAGGAAAAAAAGCATTTATATCAACTCTAATCATTTTAAGCTTTTTTTTTTTTTTTTTTTTGCATGGAGTGGCCTCAATTTTTCAAAACCATGCCTTGCCTGACACATTAAAAGTGGATAGGACCTGGCATAGAAGACTCTGGCAATAAAAAAACTCTTCTTAGTTCCTCTTCATTTGAGGTTCTGCTGCTCAAAGAAGGTTTCAGCATCTGAAGAGTGAGATGGGAAGGAAAGATAGTCAAAGAAGAGAGTGGCTCCCCCCCAACCCCAGCATCGTAAATAGTATTGCTATTACTTAGGTAAAGTGATTAGTACCTTTCATTAAGAAAACTTTCTCAAAGATATTATACCTGAAATTCTTTCTGTAAAACTATATTCATTAAACAAGATCATCCTTCTTTCTGAATGTGACTCCTGTCTCCTCAACTCCACCTCAAAACCTACACAAAAACACACCTCACACACACACACGCTCTTCTTCCTCCTTAGGATATATTAGATACTTGGAGCCCTGTGGTTAAGAGCTAGGCTGCTATCCAAAAGGTCGGTATTTGAATCCACCAGCCGCTCCTTTGACACTCTATGGGGCAGTTGTACTCTGTCCTATAGAGTTGCTATGAGTTGGAATCAACTGGACAGCAACGGTTTTGTTTTTTTTTTGGGGGGGTGGGGGGTTCCTTGTGTATAAATATGTATGAGTCCTGGTCCCTGTCCCAAGACATAATTGGACACTATAACAAGACATATACATGAGAAATTAACTTCCAATCGATGGATCTACATTAAGTATCAGATGAACAGTAAGGGTAATCCATTCTTAAAAATATCATTATACTCATCTTGTCAGGTAAAACCAGGTGTATGTGTGTCAGAGTAGAACTGTGGTCCATAAGGTTTTCAATGGCTGATTTTTCAGAAGTTGATCACTGTGCCTTTCTTCTGGGGCTCATTGGCACAGGCTGGAACCTCGAAACTTTTGGTTAGTAGCTGACTTCATTAACCATTTGCACCACCCTGGGACTCCTAAGGAGCCCTGGTGGCACAGTGGTTAAAGTAATCAACTGCTAACCGAAAGGTTGGTTGTTCTAAACCACCAGTGGCTCTGTTGGAGAAAAATGTGGCAGTCTGCTCCCATAGAGATTTACAGTCTTGGAAACTTCATGAGGTCACTATGAGTTGGATGGCAGTGGGTTTTGTTTTTTTTTTTTTGATGGAGGGGAGGAGCTCTTGTCTTATCAGGTACTTTTCCCAAACTCCCACAGCCCATAAAAGCCACAGAGCCAATATCTGCACAGTACACTCAGAGTAAACCCTTGCTCTTTCTTCTCAACCAGACTATGTTACAGATAATTTTGTTTTTACCTGAAGGGCCTGTGTTCGTACTTAATATATTCAGTCTTCAAAGAGAAAGGCTTTCCATGTGCATTCTCTCAAGTATATTTCACTGAGTCTTGCTCTAGTCATCCTTTATACAACCCACTGAAAATGGAAGAGCAAGATGCCATTGGAGTCAGGAGAGCAGCTCAGAGACGGCTGCAGGCTCCCCCAGAGCAGGTACTCAATATCCGCCCAGTGTCCACTGTGCCAATGATGAATCCAATGAGTGACATTCGGTGAAAGCTGGACATGAGTTCAGTGACTGGATTTGTGTTGTTGGCCTCATAAAGGCAGTGTTATAAATAGGAGATTTGTACATTGTAAATTTTTTGTTAGTTTTAGATATAGTTGAGATTATTTAGGAGTCTGGGTTTCTATAAAACATTGAAGAAAGAAGAGATTGAAATTTCAGTCTAACAGAAAGTCTAGAGTTTTTTTTTACCTTTATCCATTAAAGAAAATAATTGAGAAAGAATGGATATTTTCTCGACAGAGATGGTTAGTTTATATTGGGCGAGGGGACAGTTCTTTAATGTATGACACACACAAACTGAAATAAAAGAAATTCAAAACCAGATTATTATTTAGTCTTGAATCTACAAGTTTAGCTAGATAGAGTTAAGGTCTAGATAATTAACTCTTTTGATTGAAAATATATATGTTTATTTTCTCTACTTTGCCTATACATTCTATATTTTCAACATTAGCATTGTTAATTAACACTGCGTCAATTTTTTTTTTTTTTTTTTGGCTTTAACAAAGAGAAATTTATTCTCTTATAGTTTCAGAGGGTGCCAGCTCCAGCGAAAGGCTTTCTCTCTCTGTCAGTTCTCGGGGAAGGTTCTTGTCATCAATCTTCCCCTGGTCTGGGAGTGTCTCAGCACAGGGACCCTGGGTCCAAAGATGTATTCCGCTCCCAGCTCTGCTTTCTTAGTGGTAGAAGGTCTCATTGTCTCTCTGCTTGATTCTCTCTTTTACATCTCAAAAGAGATTGACTCAAGATACAACCTAATCCTGTAGATTCACTCCTGTCTCATTAACATAACTGCCTCTAATCCTGCCTCATTGGCATCATAGAGGTTAGGATTTACAACAATAGGATAATCACATCAGATCACAAAATGGTGGACAACCACACAATACTGGTAATCATGGCCTAGCAAGTTGACACATATTTTGGGGGGACACAATTTAATCCATGACATCTCCCTCATTTCTCCACTCCCTTTTACTGCAGAACTTCTAAAATGAGTGGACTAGAATCAGTGTTGCTAATTCTCCCCTCCCATTTTCTCTTCCATCTACTTCAATCAACTTTTGCTCCTACCACTCCAGCAAAATTCATCCTGGAAAGAGCTCTGAGGACTTTCTCCTTGATAAATCAAATGGTATATTCCCAGTCCTCATCTTATTTAACCTATAAGTAGCATTTAAAACTGGTAATCCTTCAATACTTCTAGAAATATTTTCTTAACAGAGCTCCCAAAACGTACACTCTGCTGGTTTGAGCCTATAGTCTTCTTTCTTGTTCTTCCTTTATTCTTATCCACTGAACATGGGAATGTCCCAGGACTACTCCTTACTATCCTGATTTCACTCACTCTTTTGATTATCTCATTCAATCTCATGACTTAAATCTACATGCCAACAACACAAAATTTATATGCAGAGACTTGGCCTCTCCCTTGAACTCCAGGTTCATATATCCAAGAGGGTCCTCAACACCTCTACTTGAATAGTTTAGATAGTTTAATGTTGTTTTGTTCGGAGCTGCCAAGTTGATTCAACTCATAGCGACCTCATGTGACAGAGTAGAACCGTCCCATACAGTTTTCTAGGCTGTAATCTTTATGGGAGTAGATAGCGAGGTCTTCTTTCATGGAGCTGCTGGGTAGGTTTGAACTGCCAACCTTTTTGTTAGCAGTCGAGAGGTTAACCGTTGTGCCACCAGGCCTCTTTGGATAGTTTAAAACGTATCCCAAAATTAGAAAAAAAAGAATTCAGTCTCTTAATCCTTTGCCTCCCCAGTTAATAACATTCCCATACCAGATGCTTAGACCAAAAACAAAGGTAATTGAATTCTCTTGTTTCTATCTTCGAAATGTAAACATAGAACAACTTTTCACCATCTCCACTGCTACCACCCTGGTCCAAACTACAAATATCTCTTGTTTATTTTTTAAAATAACTTTCTAGCTTATATCCCTGCTCCTATCAGTGCTTTTCTAAAGTCTACTCTAATACAGAAGCTAGAGCGATCTTTTTAAAACATGTCTGACTATGTCACTCCACTGCTTAATAGCTTGCAATGGCTGTTCATCTCTTTAAGAGTAGAAGTCAAGTCCTTACAATGGCTCATAAAGCCCTGGATTATTTGAACCCTCATAACTTCTCTGATTTTTCTGCTATTATTCACTCCATGCTCACTCTTCTCCAGCTACACAGGATTCTTTGTGCCAGGATACTTGTCCTCTTATCTACCTGGCTTGCTTTCTCACCTCTTCAGGTATTTGCTCACAAGCTGCCATTTCAATGAGACCAATTTACCAACCTTATTATAACTGCAAAATACAGCATCTACCAAGGCACAACAATTGGTCTCTACTCACCTGGTGCAACAGAGGAAGAAGGAGAGTCAGGAATAAGAGTAGGAAATGGAATGTGTGACTGATTACCTCCATGAACAACTGCCTCCTTTGCTATGAGACCTGAAGAACTGGATGGTACCCAGCTACCATTACTGGACATATTGATCAAAGATTCTATACAAGAATCCTGATCAAAAGAGGGAAAATGCAGACCAGAATTTCAAATTCTCATGGATTCCAAACTTGCTGGAGCCATGGAGCCTGGATAAACCCCTGAAACTATTACCCTGAGATAATCTTTAAAACTTAAACCAAAAATATCCCCTAACGTCTACTTAAAACCAGAAAATAGTTCAGTCAAACTAGTGAAAAATGTCTGCATGAACATGTGCTCTTTTAAGATCTATCTATATGGGATGAAATTGACAACAGCAACTCAAAGATTATATAGGAACCGTGGGAGCAGTGAGTTTACCTTAACTGGGGAGGAACAACTCAGAAAATGAGGGTGAGAGTGTTGCACAACTCAAAGAATATAATCAATGTTACTGAAATGTACATGTAGAAACTGTCTAATTTGTGTGTTTTGCTGTTTTTTTAAATTTTATTTTTTCCCATACAAAAATTTATACATACATTGTTATGTGACCCTAGTTGCTCTCCCCATACTGTAACAGCACACTCCTCCTTTCCACCCCTGATTCCCCACGTCCATTCAACCAGCTCCTAACCCTCTCTGCCTTCCCATCTCACCTCCAGAAAGAAGCCACCTGTTTAGTCTCTTGTATCTACTTGAGCTAAGAGGCACACTCCTCACAAGTATCACTTTATGCCCCACAGTCCAGTCCAATCCCTGTCTGAAGAGTTGGCCTGAGAAATTGTTTTAGTTCTGGGCTGATAAAGAATCCAGGGGCCATACTTTCCAAGGTTCCTCCAGTCTCAGCCAGACCATTAAGTCTGGTCTTCTTACTAGAATTTGAGTTCTACACCCCACCTTTCTCCTGCTCCAGCTGGGACTCTCTGTTGTGTTCCTTGTCAGGGAAGTCATTGGTGGTAGCCAGGCACCATCTAGTTCTTCTGGTCTCAGGCTGATGAAGTCTCTGGTTTATGTGGCCCTTTCTGTCTCTTGGGCTAATACTTTCCTTGTGTCTTTGTTGTTCTTCATTCCCTTTATTCCAGGTGGTTGGGACCAATTGATGCATCTTAGACGGCCACTTGCAAGCTTTTTTTTTTTTTTTTTTAAATTGTACTTCAGGTGAAGGTTTACAGAACAAATAGTTTCTCATTAAACAGTAGTACACATATTGTTTTATGACATTGGTTAACAACCCCACAACATCTCAACCCTCTCCCTGCTCGAACATTTTTTTTTTGTGGTGAAAATATACATAGCCAAAGATACACCATTTCAAAAATTTCTACATGCACAGTTCAGTGACATCAACTACGATCTTCCAATTGTGCTGCTATTCTCTCTTTAGATGAAGGCTTACAGAACAAAATAGTTTCTCATTTAACAGTTAGTACACATGTTGCCCTATGACAATAGTTGACAACCTCACTACATGTTGACACTGTCCTTACTCAACCTTGGGTTCCCTATTACCAGCTTTCCTGTCCCCTTCTGCCTGCTAGTCCTTGTCCCTGGACTGCTGTGCTTCATTAGTCTCGTTTTGTTTTATGGGGCTGTCCAATCCCCAGCTGAACAGTGAACCACGGAAGTGACTTCACCTCTGAGCTAAAAGAGTGTCTGGGGGTCACACTCTCGGGGTTTCTCCAGTGTCTTTTAGGCCAGTAAATCTGGTCTTTTTTGTGTGTGTGTTAGAATTTTGTTCTATATCCTTCTCCAGCTCTGTCCAGAACCCTCTGTTGTAACACTGTGTCAATTTTTGTCATAGATTTCTCTAGAAGACATTTTTTTTATGACAATATATCATCACAAGGCAAGATCAGATAAAATTTGGGGAGAATATGAAGTTTGTTATCTTCTGCTTATGAGAAAGAATATCCCTGTGAATCCAGGTCCCAGTGAAACAAGACATTTCTGCTACATGACCAAAGAGGAGTTACCGGAGTTGCTGGAAAGGGGAGCCAGGAGAGAAGTCACAGTTGCCCTGTGGCTGAGAACCATCGCAGAGAAGTTTCTGTGTAAGTGGTGGCCTCATTTAGATGAAGTAACCCAGTTTGTTGAGCTTGATAAAATACACAGAGTGTGAGGAGCATGAATGATGAGAATTAGCCAGAAACACTACACCCAAACAGAAAATGCTGTGTTTTCACTGCAGGCAAACATGACACACAATTGCCTGGTAATTATACACCTTTACCAAAGGAAAAGAAAGAAAGAAAGAAAAACCTGATTGCTAATAATCTACAAATCACGTATTTTTAATCTTTTAATCTACTCTGTTATCCTATTTTTTTCCTTTTTCTCATTTATATACTTTCCATGTCTGGTTTTGAAGAGGAAATTTAATGTTTCCCCTTACACAATTTTCATCTTATATGCAGTTGGCCAGTTAGCAGTAGCTGATCCTGAAAGACCTGGTGTAGGGTTCTTGAGAGGACTGGAATTAGTTATACTAGACTATTAGGTGAACCGTGATCCTAGTTATTCAATGACGCTATCCAAACTCCCAGAGAGTCATAAAGGGATTTCTCTGCATGATTATTGCTACTTTTTAAAGCATCATTTATTTCAGAGTACAAAACAAAGTTTATTTTTAAGAAATACACGTTCAATCTTGTATCTTAAGACTTGGCCATATGCATTTTAGTTCATCTCTAAAATGGGTTCATGTTTACATATGTTATATTCTAAGTACAAACGACACAGGAAATGTATATGATCTCAACCAGGTGTCTCTACATTCATCCACTTTTGTTCTTGCAGTTGGCTTATATCTCCACAATCCGCTTGTAAACAAAGGCAGTTTTGCTTTTAAAAATTACTCTATTTTTTAGCACAAAGTGATTATACATTTTTAAATTAGACCTGAGTGCACACTATTGGGAAAGAAATTATGTTTTAAAACCAGACTTGGTAATGTAGTGAAACTGCCGCCTGCCTTGGATAATAAACCCCTGGAGATTTCCGTTCTTCAAACTTAGATGTTATTTTGTTGTTTGTGGATGAAAGAAAAATGAGCTTTTGATTCTTATTTCTAGTAAGCATAGATAAATCTTATTAGAATATTATTTTACAATCTAATGAAATTTAAACTTATAATAGCTTTTTACTTAATACTAGTGTTAAATTGCCACTGTTCACTTTTAGCAGGTAATGAATCATTCTTTATGTAAAAATTAAATGCCTCAGTAGAAAGATCACTACATATTGAAAGTGTTTTCTTTAGCAGAAAATGTCTTCAGTTTTAAATGAATTTTATTTTATCTTTAGGTTTTATAACATTGATTTAATTAAATCCATAGCTTATTCTCTTCAAAGTAACTCAATTTTCCTATGAGAAATATTAAAATAAAATACATACATACACTTGCTTCTCAAGATTTTGAAAGGCATATTAAACCAACCAAAACCAAACCCAAGGCCGCTGAGTTGATTCCAACTCATAGTGACCCTATAGGACAGGGTAGAACAGGGCTATAATGTTTCCAAGGCATGGCTGGTGAACTCGAACGGCTGACCTGAGCTTTTAATCACCGTGCCACCAGGGCTCCAAAAGACATATTATATACCAGCAAATGTGAGCCTTGGGAAAAAAATGGAACGTTCTTAAAATGCACAATCAAAGCCAACAGAAGAATAAGTAGAAAATTTGAATAGTCCTATAGTTATTAAAGAAATTGAATCTGTATTTTCTAACTTTGCTGACAAAAGAAACTGTGTACTTGTGTAATTCCCAGTGAGATGAAATGATATTCCTGCTATGATTCTAACTTCCTTGTATCCTACTATAAAGCTAAATAAATGTAGTATTAGATTAAAACTTATCTGTGTCTCTTGAATCTGATTGTGCCTCATGAATCAGTAATCACAGAAGTGATACTGCACCTGCCATCATTATTTCATTCAACATCACACCAGAAGTTCTTCCATTAACACGATAAATGAATAAAATTTTATAAAGACTATAAAGAAGAACTACAACTATATTTTCTGACAATATGGCTACGTATGTAAAAAATTAAAACTACAGATTATTGTTAGCAATAATAAGTGAATTTAATAAGGTTGCTCAATACAAGTTCAATATACAAAAATCACATGTATTTGACAACTTACTTGAAATGGACCAATTCCTCAAAAAGCACAGCTCAGTAAATATGAAATAAATACTTTGCATAAGTGCTATACCTATTAGAGAAATTGAATTTGTAATTTAAACACTCCCAAAAAATAAACATACAGGGCCTGATGGTCTCAATGGAGAATTCTACCAAACATTTAAAGTAAGAACATCAATTCTACAATCTCTTCTAGAAATTAGAAGAGAGCGCTTTCTAATTCATTTTATGAGGCCAGTATTACCTTGATACCAAAATCAGAAGAAAAAAAAAAAGTCCCCAAAAAAAGAACTATGGACCTCTATCCCTCATGAATAAAGATCCTTAGCAAAATATTAGCAAACAGAATTTAGATGTGTATATAGTTAATATACACCATGACCAAACAGGGTTTTCCAGGAATGCGAGGCTGGCTCAATACTCAAAAATCAATTAATGTAATCTACCATATTGGCAGAAGAAAAACACATGAGCATATAAATTGATGCAGAAAAAGCAGTTGACCATTTTTAAAACCCGTTCATTATAAAACCTCTCAGAAAACTAGGAATAGAGGATAACTTCCTCAACTTAATAAAGAACATCTACAAAAAACCTACATAATGGTGAAAGACTCAATGCTTTCTCCTTAAAATTGGCAACTAGGCAGGGATGTCCACTATCACCAGTGCTATTCAACATAGTATTGGAAGTACAATAGGCAAGAAAAGCACATAAAAGCCATGGAGATCAGAAAGAAAGAAATAAAACTGATTTCTCTCTAGGAATGATGTGCAATTTCCACGTTTGGGTTTACTGTAATTGCTCTCTTGGATTCAATTCCACTAATTTTCACATTTACTGCCTTCCTCCTTCTTGGCTTACTACCATATTCTGCTGGACTGCATCCTCAAGAAACTACCTAGAAAAAAAAAATAAATATATGAGTCCTTCTATATCTGACACTATTTTGATTGAGTGTCTTCGTTTCCTAGTGTTGCTGTGACAGAAATACTACAGTGGGTGTTCTTAAAAAACAGAAAGTTATTTCTCGCAGT
Organism: Trichechus manatus latirostris; assembly: GCF_000243295.1. Taxonomy (NCBI): domain Eukaryota; kingdom Metazoa; phylum Chordata; class Mammalia; order Sirenia; family Trichechidae; genus Trichechus; species Trichechus manatus. The sequence goes on from NW_004444085.1 coordinate 3,430,973, forward strand.
TCAGGAGGCAAGAAGCCCATATTCAGGATGTAGCTCTAGGAGGAGGTCCTTTCTTGTCTTTTTCAGCTTCTGGTAGCTGCCAGCAGTCCTTGGAGTTCCTAGGCTTGGAGTAGATTCATCTACCTCAATCGTCATCAGGTAGAGTCTGTCTCCCCCCATGTGCTTGCATTTGTGTCTAATCTGCTCTTTTATAACACAAAAATGATTAGGTTTAAGAAACACCTCACACTAATATGGCCTCATGAACATAATGTATGGGGTTAGGATTCCAACACAGATTTGTAGGGGGGACACATTTCAATCCATAACAATTAAATATTTGGCAGGGAATCCAATTTCAAGTAGAATATAATTTTCATTTAAAATTTAGATTGCATTGCTCCACTGTGGTTATCAAGAGCAGTCAGATTTTTACTACATGTAGAATAGTTGTTATTTCTCTCTGGAAATTTTTAGGATCTCCTTTTTCTCTTGACATTCTGACATTTTCCTGTTTTTTATTTTGTTTTGTTTTACATTCTGATATTCTGAAATTTTGTGATGCTATACCTAGGTACAGGATACTTTATTTCATTTTGTTGGCACTCTCTGGACTCTTTCAAGACTTGTAGTTTTCTTCAGCTATGTGAAAGTCTATTATGTTTTTGATAATTTACTCCCTGTGATTTTCTAAAATATGAATATAAATTAGATGAATGATGGAACGTTCCTATATATATTTTTCTTACTTTGAATTTTTTCTTTGTAACTTGGCAAATTTTCCTGACTTCATTATCCTAATTTCCTAATACAAATTAGAACTTGGAATGATAGTGGAGAGAGGAGTGAGTAAGCTAATATTCTCAGCTTTCAAAATGTAAATTCACGAAAAAAGGCGCAGAAACAAAGCAACTTTTTTCCAGTGAATAAAGAAAATGTGATACATACATACAATGTTATATTATTCAGTCATAAGAGGAATGAAGTTCTGATGCATGCTGCAACATGGACAAACTTTGAAAACACTATTTTAAGTGAAATAAGCCAGACACAAAAGGACAAATGTATGATTTCACTTATAGGAAATAACTGTTGTTGTTGTCGTTAGGTGCTGTCAAGTTGCTTCTGACTCGTAGTAATCCTATGTACAAAAGAACGAAACACTGCACGGTCCTGCGCCATCCTCACTATCGTTGTTATGCTTGAGCCCATTGTTACAGCCACTGTGTCAATCCATCACATTGAGGGTCTTACTCTTTTTGCTGATCCTCTACTTTACCAAGTGAGATGTCCTTTTCCAGGGACTGGTCACTCCTGATAACATGACAAAAGTATGTGAGATGAAGACATGCTTGGAATGCTTCTAAGGAGTATTCTGGCTGTACTTCCAAGACAGATTAGTTCATTGTTTTGGCAGTCCATACTATGTTTAATTTTCTTCTCCAACACCATAATTCAAAGGCATCAATTCTTCTTTGGCCTTCCTAATTCGTTGCCCAGCTTTCACATGCATATGAGGCCATTGAAAAAACCATGGCTTGGGTCAGGTGCACCTTAGTCTTCAAGGTGACATCTTTACTTTTTAATACTTTAAAGGGGTCTTTTGCAGCAGAGTTGCCCAATGCAATGCGTTGTTTGATTTCTATCTCTCACTCTATTTTAAATTGTGCTTTAGTTGAAAGCTTACAGCTCAAGTTTATTTCTCATACAAAAATTTACACACATATTGTCTTGTGACATTAGTTGCAATCCCCACAATGTGACCGCACACTCCCCCTTTCCACCCTGCATTCCCTGTGTCTATTCAACCAGTTCTAGTCCCTTCCTTCTCATCCTACCTCTGGACAGGAGCCGCCCATTTAGTCTCCTGTATCTGATTGAACTAAGAAACACACTACTCACATGTATTATTTTTTCTTTTATACTCCTGTCTAATCTTTGTCTGAAGAGTGGCCTTCCGGAATGGTTTCAGTTCTGGGTACCAGAGTGTCCAGGGGCCATAATTTCGGAGGTTCCTCCAGTCTCTGTCAGACCATTAAGTCTAGTTTTTTTTTACGTGAATTTGAGTTCTGCTCCACACTTTTCTCCTGCTCTGTCTGGGACTCTCTGTTGTTTTCCCTATCAGGGCAGTCATTGGTGGTAGCCAGGCACCATCTAGTTCTTCTGGTCTCAGGCTGGTGGAGTCTCTGGTTCATGTGGTCTTTTAGTCTCCTGGGCTAATATTTACCTTGTGTCTTTGATTTTCTTCATTCTCCTTTGTTCCAGATGGGATGGGACCAATTGAAACATCTTAGATGGTTGCTTGCGAGCTTTTAAGACCCCAGATGCCACTCACCAAAGTGGGATGCAGAACATTTTCTTAATAAACTTTGTTATGCCAATTGACCTAAATGTTCCCAAAAACTATGGTTCCCAGACCCCAGCACCAACTACTCTGTCCTTCAAAGTGTTTGGATGTGTCCAGGAAACTTCTTAGCTTTTGCTTTGGTCCAGTTGTGCTGACTTCCCCTGCATTGTGTGTTGTCCTTCCCTTCACAGAAGTTGATTCTTGTCTACTATATCTAGTTAGTGAGTTCCCCTCCTCCTCCCTTCCCACCCTCGTAACCATCAAAGAATGATTTTTTCTGTGTTTAAACCTTTTCCTGAATTCTTATAGTAGTGGTCTGATACAGTATTTGTCCTTTTGTGACTGACTAATTTCATTCAGCATAATGCCGTCCAGATTCATCCATGTGAGATGTTTTATAGGTTCATCAGTGTTCTTTATCATTACATAGTATTCCACTGTCTGTATGTACCATAATTTATCCATTCGTCTGTTGATGGGCACCTAGGTTGTTTCCATCTTTTTGCTATTGTGAACAATGCTTCAATGAACATAGGTGTGCATATGTTTATTCGTGTGACAGCTCTTACTTGTCTAGGATATATTCCTAGGAATGGGATTGCTGGATCTTACGGTACTTCTATTTGTAACTTTTTAAGGAAGAGCCAAATCGTTTTCCAGAGTGGTTGTAACATTTTACATTCCCACCAGCAGTGGATAAGTGTTCCAATCTCACCACAACCTCTCCAACATTTATTATTTTGTATTTTTTGCATTAGTGCCAGCCTTGTTGGGGTGAGATGGTATCTCATTGTAGTTTTGATTTGAATTTCTCTAATGGCTAATGATCGTGAGCATTTCCTCATGTGTCTCTTAGCGACTTGAATGTCTTCTTTGGTGAAGTGTCTATTCATATATTTTGTTCATTTTTTACTTGGGCTATTTGTCTTTTGGTTGTTGAGGTGTTGCAGTATCTTGTAAATTTTAGAGATTAGACCCTTATTGGATATGTCATAGCCAAAATTATTTTCCCAGTCTGTAGGATCTCTTTTTACCCTTTTGGGGAAGTCTTTTGATGGGTATAAGTATTTGCTTTTTAGGAGCTCCCAGTTATCTAGTTTCTTTTCTGGTGTTTGTACATTGTTAATCATGGCTTTTATACTATTTATGCCATGTATTAGGGCTCCTAGCATTGTCTCTATTTTTTCTTCCATGATTTTTATCATTTTATATTTAGGTCTTTGAAACCTTTACAGTTAGTTTTTGTGCATGGTGTGATGTATGGGTCCTGTTTCATTTTTTTGCAGATGGATATCCAGTTATGCCAGCACAATTTGTTAAAGAGACCGTCTTTTCCCCATTTAATCGATTTTGGTCCTTTGTCAAATATCAGTTACTCAGAGGTGGATGGATTTATGTCTGGGTTCTCAATTCTGTCTGATTGGTTTATGAAGCTGTTATTCTATTGGTACCAGGCTGTTTTGACTACTGTGATGGTATAATACGTTCTAAAATCAGTTAGTGTGAGGCTTCCCACTTTGTTCTTCTTCTTCAGTAATGCTTTACTTATCTGGGGCCTCCTCCCTTTCCATATGAATTTGAGATTTGTTTGTCCATCTCGTTAAAAAATACCGTTGGAATTAGGATTGGGATTGTATTGTATCTGTAGATCACTTCGGGTAGAATTGACATTTTCACAAGGTTGAGTCTTCCTATCCATGAGCCTGGTATGTTTTTCCACTTATGTATGTCTCTTTTGGTTTCTTGCAGTAGTATTTTATAGTTTTCTTAGTATAGGTCTTTTATGTCTCTGGTTAGATTTATTCCTAAGTACTTTATCTTCTTGGGGGCTACTGTAAATGGTATTGATTTGGTGATTTCCTCCTCGAAGTTCTCTGTGTTGGTGTATAGGAATCCAATGGATTTTTGTAAGTTAATCTTGTATCCTGATACTTTGCTGAAATCTTCTATTAGTTCCAGTAGTTTTCTTGTGGATTCTTTGGGGTTTTCTGTGTATAAGACAATGTCATCTGTGAATAGTGATACTTTATTTCTTCCTTATGAATTTGGATGCCCTTTATTTCTTTTTCTTGCCATATTGCTCTGGTTAGGACCTCCAGTACAACGTTGAATAAGAGTGGTGATAAAGGGCATCCTTGTTTGGTTCCTGTTCTCAAGGGGAATGTCTTCAGGCTCTCTGTGTTTAGAATGATGTTGTCTGTTGGCTTTGTATAAATGTCGTTAATTATATTGAGGAATTTCCCTACTATTCCTATTTTGTTGAGAGTTTTTATCATGAATGGGTGTTGGAGTTTGTCAAATACCTTTTCTGCATCTATTGATAAAATCGTGTGGTTCTTGTCTTTTGTTTTATTTATGTGATGGATTACACTGATCGTTTTTCTAATGTTGAGCCATCCTTGTGTACCTGATATAAATCCACTTGGTCATGGTGAATTTTTTTGATCTGTTGTCGAATTCTATTGGCTAAATTTTTGTTGAGGATTTTTGTGTCTATGTTCATGAGGGATATTGGTCTGTAATTTTTTTTTTTTTTTTGTGGTGTCTTTACGTGGTTTTGGTATCAGGGTTATGCAGGCTTCATAGGATGAGTTCTCGAGTATTCCTCCCTTTTCTATGCTCTGAAATACCTTTAGTAGTAGTGGTGTTAACTCTTCTCTGTAAGTTTGGTAGAATTCTCCAGTAAAGCCATCAGGGCCAGAGCATTTTTTGGTTGGGAGTTTTTTTTTTTTTTATTATTACTTCTTCAATCTCTACTTTTTGTTATAGATTTATTTAGTTTTTCTACCTCGGTTTGTGTTAGTTTAGGTAGGTGATGTGTTTCTGGATATTTGTAGATTTCCTCTAGGTTTTCAAATTTGTTGGAGTGAAATTTTTCATAGTGTTCTGCTATGATCCTTTTTATTTCAGTTGGGTCTCTTGTGATATCACCCATCTGATTTTTTATTCAGGTTATTTCCCATCTAATTTCTTATTCAGGTTATTTGCTTCCTCCCCTGTTTTTCTTTTGTCAGTTTGGCCAATGGTTTATTGATTTTGTTGATTTTTTTTTATTGTTGTAATTTAGATGAATTTTACATTTCCGGTTAGTCTTCCATCCAAAAATTTATACATACATTGTAATGTGACCCTAACTGCTATCCCCATACTGTGACAGCACACTCTTCCTTTCCACCCCTGATTCCTCATGTCCATTCAACCAGCTCCTAACTCTCTCTGCCTTCCCATCTCATCTCCAGACAGAAGCTGCAAGTTTAATCTCTTGTATCTACTTGAGCTAAGAGGCACACTCCTCACGAGTATCCCTTTATGTCCCTGAGTCCAGTCCAATCCTTGTCTGAAGAGTTGGCCTAAGAAATTGTTTTAGCTCTGGGCTGATAGAGAATTCAGGGGCCATGCTTTCCAGGGTTCCTCCAGTCTCAGTCAGACCATTAAGTCTGGTCTTCTTACTAGAATTTGAGTTCTGCACCCCACCGTTCTCCTGCTTCATCAGGGACTCTCTGTT
>NW_004444085.1:3436903-3438942 GCF_000243295.1 Trichechus manatus latirostris
TGATGCATCTTAGATGGCCGCTTGCTAGCTTTTAAGACCCCAGATGCCACTCACTGAAGTAGGATGCAGAACATTTTCTTAATAAGCTTTGTTATGCCAATTGACCTAGATATCCCCTGAAAGGTTGGTCCCCAGATACCTACCCCTGCTGCTCTGTCCCTCAAAGTGTTTGTATTCAAGAAACTTCTTAGCTTTGGTTCAGTCCAGTTGTGCTGACTTCCCCTGTAGTGTGTGCTGTCCTTCCCTTCACCTAAGATAATACTTGTCTACTATCTAGTTAGTAAATAACCCTTACCGTCCCTCCCCACCCTTGTAACCATCAAAGAATGTTGTCTTCTGTGTTTAAGCCTTCTCTTTAGTTCTTATACTAGTGGTCTTATACAATATTTGTCCTTCTGTGACTGACTAAATTCACTCAACATAATGCCTTTCAGATTCCTCCATGTTATAAGATGCTTCACGGCTTCATCGTTGTTCTTTATCATTGCGTAGTATTCCTTTGTGTGGATATACCATAATTTGTTTATCCATTTGTCCATTGATGGACACCTAGGTTGTTCCCATCTTTTTGCAATTGTGAACAGTGCTGCAATGAACATAAGTGTGCATATATCTATCCGTGTGATGGCTCTTATTTCTCTAGGATGTATTCCAAGCAGTGGGATAGCTGGATCGTACAGTACTTCTATTTCTAGCTTTTTAAGGAAGTGCCAAATCTATTTCGAAAGCATTTGTACCATTTTACATTCCCACCAACAGTGTATAAGTGTTCCAGTCTCTCCCTCACCTCTCAAGCATTTATTATTTTGTGTTTTTTGGATTAACGCTTGACTTGTTGGGGTGAGAAGATATCTCATTGTAGTTTTGATCTGCATTTGTCTAATGGCTAATGATTGTGAGCATTTCTTCATGTGTCTGTTAGCCGCCTGAATATCTTCTTTGGTGGAGTGCCCATTCATATCCTTTGCCCATTTTTTAATTGGGTTATTTGTCTTTTTGTTGTTGAGGTTTTGCAGTATCTTGTAGATTTTAGAGATTAGACGCTAATCAGATCTGCCGTAGCCAAAATTTTTTTCCCAGTTTGTGGGTTGTCTTTTGACTCTTTTGATGAAGTCTTTTGATGAGCATAAGTGTTTGGTTTTTAGGAGCTCCCATTTATCTAGTCTCTCTTCTGGTGCTTACAGTTTGTATTGTGTTTATGCCACATATTAGGGCTCCTAGCGTTGTCCCTATTTTTTTTCCATGATTTTTATCATTTTGAATTTTCTATTTAAGTCTTTGATCCATTTTGAGATAGTTTTTTTGCATGGTGTGAGGTTTGGGTCTTGTTTCAGTTTTTTTGCAGATGGATGTCCAGTTTTGCCAGCACCATTTGTTAAAGATACTGTTTTTTCCCCAATTAACGGACTTTGGGCCTTTGTCAAATATCAGCTGCTCATAGATGGATGAATTTATGTCTGGATTCTCATTCAGTTCCATTGGTTTATGTATCTGTTGTTGTACCAATCTCAGGCTGTTTTGACTACCGTGGCAGTATAATAGATTCTAAAATCAGGTAGTGTGAGGCCTCCCAATTTGTTCTTCTTCTTGAGTAATGCTTTATTTATTCAGGCCCTCTTCTCCTTCCATATAAGGTTGGTGATTTGTTTCTCCATCTCATTAAAAAATTCTGGTGGAATTTGGATTGGGATTGCATTGTATCTCTAGATCGCTTTGGGTAGAATTGACATTTTCACTATGTTGAGTCTACCTATCCATGAGCAAGGTATGTTTTTCCACTTATGCAGGTCTTTTTTGGTTTCTTGCAGTAGTGTCTGGTAGTTTTCATTGTATAGATATTTTACGTCTCTGGTTAGATTTATTCCTAAGTATTTTATCTTCTTGGGGGCTATTGTAAATGGTATTGATTTGGCAATTTCCTCTTTGAGGTTCTCTTTGTTGGTATAAAGGAATCCAACTGATTTTTGTACGTTTAGCTTGTATCCTGAAACTTTGCTGAAATCTTCTATTAGTTCCAGCAGTTTTCTTGTGGATTCTTT
>NW_004444085.1:3439082-3525600 GCF_000243295.1 Trichechus manatus latirostris
TGCCTTTTCTGCATTGATTGATAAGATCATGTGGTTCTTGTCTTTTGTTTTATTTATGTGATGGATTACATTGATTGTTTTCCTAATGTTGAACCATCCCTGAATACCTGGTATAAATCCCACTTGATCATGGTGAATTAGTTTTTTGATATGTTGCTGAATTCTATTGGCTAGAATTTTGTTGAGGGTTTTTGTGTCAATGTTCATGAGGGATATTGGTCTGTAATTTTCTTTTTTTGTGGTGGTCTGACAAGATCTTGATTGCGTGTCTTAGTTTCCTAGCACTGCTGTAATAGAAATACTACAGTGGGTAGTTTTAAAGAACAGGAAGCTATTTTCTCATAGTTCAGGAGGCGAGAAGCCCAAATTCAGGATGCAGCTGTAGGAGGTCGTCCTTCCTTGTCTATTTCAGCTTCTGGTAGCTGCCAGCAATCCTTGGAGTTCCTAGGCTTGGAGTAGATTCATCTACCTCAATCGTCATCAGGTAGAGTCTGTATCCCCCTTATGTGCTTGCATTTGTGTCTAATCTGATCTTTTATAACATAAAAGTGATTAGGTTTAGGAAACACCTCACACTGGTATGACCTCATGAACATCATGTATGGGGCTAGGATTCCAACACAAATTTGTGGGGGGGAGACATATTTCAACCCATAACAACTGAATATTTGACAGGAAATCCAATTTCAAGTAGAATATAATTTTCATTTAAAATTAGATTGCATTGCTCCACTGTGGTTATCAAGAGCAGTCAGATTTTACTGCATGTAGAAGAGTTACTTCTCTCCAGAAATTTTTAGGATCTCCTTTTTTTCTTGACATTCTGACATTTTCCTGTTTTTTATTTTGTTTTGTTTTAGATTCTGATATTCTGAAATTTTGTGATGCAATACCTAAGTGCAGGTTATTTTATTTCATTTTGTTGGGCACCCTCTGGGCTCTTTCAAGTCTTGTAGTTTTCTTCAGCTATGCGAAAGCCTATTATGTCTTTGATAATTTGCTCCCCATGATTTTCTAAAGTATGAATATGAATTAGTTGAATGATGGACTTTCCCTATATATATTTTTCTTACTTTGACTTCTTTCTCTATAACTTGGCAAATTTTCCTGACTTCATTATGCTAATCTCCTAATACAAGCTAGAACTTGGAATGATAGTGGAGAGATGATAAATAAGCTAATATTCTCAGCTTTCTGAAGGGTGCTGACACAACCCAACTTTATTATTCCAGTGAATAAACAAAATGTGATACATACATACAATGTTATATTATTCAGTCATAAAAGGAATGAAGTTCTGATGCTTGAAAACACTATGCTAAGTGAAGTAAGCCAGACACAAAAGGACAAATGTTGTATGATCTCACTTATAGGAACTAACTGTTGTTAGGTGCCCTTCCAGTCACTTCTGACTCATAGTAATCCTATGTACAACAGAACGAAACACTGCACGGTCCTGCGCCATCCTCATGATTGTTGTTATGCTTGAGCCCATTGTTACAGCCACTGTGTCAATCCATCACATTGAGGGTCTTACTCTTTTGGCTGACACTCTGCTTTGCCAAGCATGGTGTCCTCTTCCAGGGACTGGTCACTCCTGATAACATGACAAAAGTATGTGAGATGAAGATACGCTTAGAATGCTTCTAAGGAGCATTCTGGCTGTACTTCCAAGACAGATTAGTTCATTGTTTTGGCAGTCCATACTATGTTTAATTTTCTTCTCCAACACCATAATTCAAAGGCATCAATTCTTCTTTGGCCTTCCTAATTCGTTGCCCAGCTTTCACATGCATCATGTGCACCTTAGTCTTCAAGGTGACATCTTTTCTTTTTAATACTTTAAAGAGGTTTTTTGCAGCAGATTTGCCCAGTGCAGTTCGGTTTGATTTCTATGTCTCTATTTCTCTCTTTTTAATTGTTCTTTGGGTGAAAGTTTACAGCTCAAGTTAATTTCTCATACAAAAATTTGTACATATATTGTTTTGTGACATTGGTTGCCATCCCCACAATGTGACCGCACACTCCCCCTTTCCACCCTGCATTCTCTGTGTCTATTCAACCAGTTATAGTACCTTCCTACCTTCTCATCCTACCTCTGGATAGGAGCCACCCATTTAGTCTCCTGTATCTGATTGAACTAAGAAGCACACTACTCACGTGTATTATTTTTTCTTTTATACTCATGTCTAATCTTTGTCTGAAGAGTGGAGTTCGGGAAGGGTTTCAGTTCTGAGTACCAGAGCGTCCAGGGGCCATAGTTTCGGAGGTTCCTCCAGTCTCTGTCAGACCATTGAGTCTGGTCTTTTTACGTGAATTTGAGTTCTGCTCCACACTTTTCTCCTGCTCTGTCAGGGACTCTCTGTTGTGTTAGTGGTCAGGGTGGTCATTGGTGGTAGCCAGGCACCATCTAGTTCTTCTTGTCTCAGGCTGGTGGAGTCTCTGGTTCATGTGGTTGTTTAGTCTCTTGGGCTAATATTTTCCTTGTGTCTGATTTTCTTCATTCTCCTTTGCTCCAAGTAGGATGGGACCAATTGAAGCATCTTAGATGGTCGCTCATGAGCTTTTAAGACCCCAGATGCCACTCACCAAAGTTGGATGTGGAACATTTTCTTAATAAACTTTGTTATGCCAATTGACCTAAATGTTCCCCAAAACTACAGTTCCTAGGCCCCAGCCCCAGCTACTCTGTCCTTCAAAGTGTTTGGATGTGTCCAGGAAACTTCTTAGCTTTTGCTTTGGTCCAGTTGTGCTGACTTCCACTGCATTGCGTGTTGTCTGTCCCTTCACAGAAGTTGATCCTTGTCTACTACCTAGTTAGTGAGTTCCCCTCCGCCTCCCTTCTCACACTTATAACCAACGAAGAATGATTTTTTCTGTGTTTAAACCTTTTCTTGAATTCTTATAATAGTGGTCTGATACAGTATTTGTCCTTTTGTGACTGACTAATTTCATTCAGCATAATGCCCCCCAGTTTCATCCATGTGAGATATTTCATAGGTTCATCAGTGTCCTTTATCATTGCATAGTATTCCACTGTCTGTATGTACCATAATTTATCCATTCGTCTGTTGATGGGCACCTAGGTTGTTTCCATCTTTTTGCTATTGTGAACAATGCTGCAATGAACATAGGTGTGCATATGTCTATTCGTGTAACGGCTCTTATTTGTCTAGAATATATTCCTAGGAATGGGATTGCTGGATCTTATGGTACTTCTATTTGTAACTTTTTAAGGAAGAGCCAAATCATTTTCGAGAGTGGTTATACCGTTTTACATTCCCACCAGCAGTGCATAAGTGTTGCTATCTCTCCACAACATTTATTATTTTGTGTTTTTTGGATTAGTGCCAGCCTTGTTGGGGTGAGATGGTATCTCATTGCAGTTTTGATTTGAATTTCTCTGCAGACTAATGATCGTCAGCATTTCTTCACGTGTCTGTTAGCAACCTGAATGTCTTCTTTGGTGAAGTGTCTGTTTATATTCTTTGTCCATTTTTTACTTGGGCTATTTGTCTTTTGGTTGTTGAGGTGTTGCAGTATTGTAAATTTTAGAGATTAGACCCTTATCGGATATGTCATAGCCAAAATTTTTTCCCCAGTCTATAAGATCTCTTTTTACCCTTTTCAGGAAGTCTTTTTCTGAGTATAAGTGTTTGATTTTTAGGAGCTCCCAGTTATCTAGTTTCTCTCCTGGTTTTTGTGCATTGTCAGTTATAGCTTGCATACTATTTATGCCATGTATTAGGGCTTCTAGCATTGTCACTAGTTTTCTTCTATGATCGTTATTGTTTTAGATTTTATATTTAGGTCGTTGATCACTTTTTACTTTTTGTGCATGATGTGAGGTATGGGTCCTGTTTCATTTTTTTTACAGATGGCTATTCAGTTATTCCAGCATCATTTGTTAAACAGATGGTCTTTTCCCCGTTTAATGGACTTTGTTCCTTTGTCAAATATCAGCTGCTTAGAGGTGGATGGATTTATGTCTGGGTTCTCAATTCTGTCTCAGTGTTCTATGTATCTGTTGTTGTATCGGTACCAGGCTGTTTTGACTACCGTGACTGTATAACAGATTCTAAAATCAGGTAGTGTGAGGCCTCCCACTTTGTTCTTCTTCTTGAGTAATACTTTACTTATCTGAGGTCTCCTCCCTTTCCATGTGAATTTGTGATTTGTTTGTCCATCTCCTTAAATAATGCTGCTGGAATTTGGATTGGGATTGTATTGTATCTGTAGATCACTTTGGGTAGAATTGACATTTTCACAAGGTTGAGTCTTCCTATCCATGAGCCTGGTATGTTTTTCCACTTATGTAGGTCTCTTTTGGTTTCTTGCAGTAGTATTTTGTAGTTTTGTTTGTATAGGTCTTTATGTCTCTGGTTAGATTTATTTCTAAATATTTTATCTTCTTGGGGGTTATCGTAAATGGTATTGATTTGATTTCCTCTTCGAAGTTCTCTGTGTTGGTGTGTAGGAATCCAACTGATTTTTGTATGTTAATCTTGTATCCTGATACTTTGCTGAAATCTTCTATTAGTTCCAGTAGTTTTCTTGTGGATTCTTTGGGGGTTTTCCGTGTATAAGACCATATCATCTGAGAATAGTGATATTTTATATCTTCCTTATGAATTTGGATGTACTTTATTTCTTTTTGTTGCCTTAATACTGTGGGTAGGACCTCCAGCACAATGTTAAATAATAGTCATGATAAAGGACATCCTTGTCTGGTTCCCGTTCTCAAAGGGAATGCCTTCAGGCTCTCTCCATTTAGAATGATGTTGGCTGTTGGCTTTGTATAAATGCTCTTAATTATATTGAGGAATTTCCCTTCTATTCCTATTTTGCTGAGAGTTTTTATCATGAATGGGTGTTGGAGTTTGTCAAATGCCTTTTCTGCATCAATTGATAAGATCGTAGGGTTCTTGTCTTTTGTTTTATTTACGTGATGGATTACACTGATTGTTTTTCTAATGTTGAGCCATCCCTGTGTACCTGATATAAATCCCACTTGGTCATGGTGAATAATTTTTTTGATATATTGTTGAATTCTATTGGCTAGATTTTTGTTGAGGATTTTTGCGTCTATGTTCATGAGGGATATTGGTGTGTGATTTCTTTTTTTGTTGTGTCTTTACGTGGTTTTGGTATCAGGGTTATGCAAGCTTCATAGAATGAGTTCAGGAGTATTCCTCCCTTTTCTATGCTCTGAAATACCTTTAGTAGTGGTGGTGTTAACTCTTCTCTGAAAGTTTGGTAGAATTCTCCAGTAAAGCCATCAGGGCCAGGGCTTTTTTTGGTTGGGAATTTTTTAATTATCTCTTCAATCTCTATATTTGTTATGCATTTGTTTAGTATTTCTACCTCAGTTTGTGTTAGTTTACGTAGGTAATGTGTTTCTAGAAATTTGTCCATTTCCTCCAGGTTTTCATAGTATTTTCTATAATTCTTTTTATTTCAGTTGGGTCTGTTGTGATATCACCCATCTTATGTCTTATTTGGGTTATTTGCTTTCTCCCATGTTTTTCTTTTGGCAATTTGGCCAGTGGTTTATTGATTTTGTTGATCTTTTCAGAGAACCAACTTTTGATCTTGTTGACGCTTTCAATTGTTTTTCTGTCTATGTTTCATTTATTTCTGCTCTAATCTGTATTATTTCCTTTCTTTGGGTGCCTGAGGGCTCCTTTTGCTGCTCTCTTTCAATTTGTTTGAGTTGTAGATTAATGTTTTATTTTGGCCCTTTTTGATGTGTGCATTTATTGCTATAAATTGACCTCTAAGCACTGCTTTTGCTGTGTGCCAAAGGTTCTAGTAAGTTGTCTTTTCATTCTCATTTGATCCTATGAATTCCTTTATTCCGTCCTTGATTTCTTCTATAACCCAGTAGTTTTTGAGCAAAGTGTTGTTCAGTTTCCATGAATTTGATTTTTTTTCCTCGCTGATTCTGTTATTAATTTCTACTTTTATGGCATTATGGTCATAAAAGATGCTTTGTAATATTTCGAAGCTTTGGATTCTGTTAAAGCTTGGTTTGTGGCCTAAAATGGGGTCTATTCTGGAGAATGTTCCTTGTGCATTCCCAAAGAATGGATACTTGCTTGCTGTTGGATGGAGTGTTCTGTATATGTCTGTGAGATCAAGTTGATTGATTGTGGCATTTAGACCTTCTGTGTCTTTATTGAGTTTCTTTCTAGATGTTCCATCCATCACCAAATATGGTGCATTGAAATCTCCTACTATTATTGTGGAGTTGTCTATTTTTCTTTTCAATGCTATTAGAGTTTGTTTTATGTATTTTAGACCACTGTCATTTTTTATGGTTATGTTCTTCTGGCATATTGACCCTTTAATCATTATATGGTGTCACTCCTTATCCTTTGTGGTAGATTTTGCTTTAAAGTCTGTTTTGTCAGTGATTAATATTGCCACTCCTGCTTTTTTTTTAGTTGTTGTTTGCTTGATCTTTTTTTTTCCCATCCTTTGAGTTTTGGTTTGTTTATGTTTTGAGTCTAAGGTGTGTCTCTTATAGGCAGCATATAGACGGATTGTGTTTTTTAATCAATTCTGCCACTCCCTGTACTCTTTATTGGTGCATTTAGATCATTTACATTCAGTGTGATTATTGACAAGTATGAGTTTACTTCTCTCATTTTGATTTTTTTTTTTTTTGTGCTATTGACAGCAGTTTCTTTGTTCGACTTAATTTTCTGTGCTGAGTTGTTTTTCTTTATGTAAGTTCTTTTCATCTCTTTCATTAGTGTTAATTTTGTGTTTGCTGAGTCTTTATGTTTTTATTCTTTTTTATTTTGATGGGTAGATTTGTTAGCTTCCTTTGTGGTTACCTTAAAATTTACCTTTATTTTCCTAAGTTTAAACCCATCTTTTATTTCTTAATATCATCTTAACTCCCTCTCTATATGGAAGTTCTATGACTACACTATTTATTCTCTCTTTTTTGTTTTGACCTTGTCATCGTTTACATATTGACGTCTCTGTTTCCCTATTTTCAGTCTGTTAGTGTTGACTTGTTTTTGCAACTTCCCTATCTGGGTTGACGTCTGGTTGTTCTGTTCTGTGTTCTAGTGTTGGGTTGTTGTCTGATATTGTTGGTTCTTTAACAGGAGGGCTCCTTTTAATATTTCTTGCAATTTTGGTTTGGTTTTTACAAATTTATTTAACTTCTATTTATTGGGAAATGCCCTAATTTAGCCATCCTATTTGAGAGACAGTTTTGCTGGATATATAATACTTGGCTGGCAATTTTTTTTCCTTCAACGCTTTACATATATCATTACATTGTCAAACCATGCAGGTATGGTTTCTGCTGAGTAGTCAGGGCTTAGTCTTATTGATTCTCCTTTGTAGGTGACTTTTCATTTATCCCTAGCTGCTCTCAAGATTCTAGCTTTGTCTTTGGTTTTGACAAGTTTGATATGTCTTGGTGACTTTCTTTTAGGATCTACCCTGTGTGGGGTTCATTGGCCTTCTTGGATAGACATCGTCTCATGTTTCAAGATATCACAGCAAATCTTGAATAATTCTCTTTGTGTTTTCTGTTATCTCCACCTGATCTGGTACTCCAGTCACTCATACATTTTTCCTCTTGACAGTGTCCCATATAATTCTTTGGATTTCTTCATTTTTTTCTAATTCTTTTTTTTTTTTTATCTTTCCTCAAATAAAGTGGTGTCAAGGGCTTTATCTTCAGTCTCACTAATTCTGACTTCCATTGCTTCAATTCTGAACTTCTATTGAGTTTTCTACTTCTGAAATTTTATTGTTAATCTTTTGGATTTCTAGTTGCTTTTCCTGTATTTTTTCTAGTAGCCTGTTAAATTTGTCATTCTGTTCTTGTATTGTTTTCCTGAAGTCCTCTATTGCATTGTCTGTGTGTTCCTTGGCTTGATCTGAGTTTTGAATGATCCCCTTCTGGATCTCTTGAAGAGCTCATATATTAATCTTTTGAATTCTATCTCTGGTAATTCCATAACCTTATCTTCCTCCAGAAGGTTTCTTGGTTCTTTATTTTGGTCACTGGCTAGAGTGATCTTGACCTGCTTCTTTATGTGATTTGATATTGACTGTTGTCTCTGAGCCATCAATAAGTTATCATATGTATTTATTGTATGTTTGTTTACTGTGTCCTAGCTTTTTGTTTTGTTTTGCTTTGTTATGCCCAACTAGGCCTGGTGTCATGGATTGAATTGTGTCCCCCCCAAAAATGTGTGCATCAGTTTGGCTAGGCCATGATTCCCAGTGTTTCGTGGTTGTCCTCTATTTTGTGATAGTAATTTTACATTAAAGAGGATTAGGGTGGGACTGTAACACCACACTTACCCAGGTCACATCCCAGATCCAATGTAAAGGGGGTTTCCCTGGGGTGTGGCCTGCACCACCTTTTATCTCTCAAGAGATAAAAGGAAAGGGAAGCAAGCAGAGAGTAGGGGACCTCATACCATCAGGAAAGCAGTGCCAGGAGCAGAGCACGTCCTTTGGACTGAGGTTCCTGTGCAGAGAAGCTCCTAGTACGGGGAGCACTGATGAGAAGGCCGACAGAGAGAGAAAGAGTTTCCCTGGAGCTGACGCCCTGAATTTGGACTTTTAGCCTACTTTACTGTGAAGAAATAAATTTCTCTTTGTTAAAGCCATCCACTCTTGGTATTTCTGCTACAGCAGCACCAGATGACTAAGACAGCTGGCATGATAGCTACTTTGGTTATTGGTGTCTTTGAAGCTCTCTCTGTCTCCAGGCGGTTAGAGCAGCTACTAGATGTGTGAGCCCAGGAGTCTGTTCACTTTTCTTGTGTGGATGCAGCACAGGTGTCCAGGTCATCAAGTGTGTGGTGCAGACTCTCACTTACAGTACTAAAAGTGCAGGGCTGTGTAGGGGAGTTTGGAGCAGACACAGATATCTGGCTGCAGTGGGAGGCTATGTATGGAGCAAGGTGGGGGGGGGGGCTGACAGCTGCCCCCGGGTGCCTGGGTGGAGGGCATGTCCTTGTCCCCTAGAGAGTGTAGGGGGGTGGGTTTTGCAGCTGGTCCTTGGGCACCCTATGGTGTTGGCTGGAGTGAATGGGAGGTGCTACTTATTCTCAGACCCCTGTCTTGGGGGGCTAGATGGAATGGTTGATACGAGCAGCCCTCAGTCCCCTGATGTGGGTGGGTGAGGTCCCTGCTTAATGGGCAGAGTCAAGTATCACAAATCTGCAACTTCTCCCTGGCTGCTGCAGTTGAAAATAGGCTTTAGCTGTAGGCTCTGTTGTTTTATGCTAATGAGGGCATGCGGTGTTGAATCGGCCCATACAGGTCTAGGCAGGGGTGAAGGGCACTGCGAGTCTGTGGACTCCTTATGCAAGTGCCTAGGCAAAGGGGCAGGGCCTCTTTATCTGCCTTGAACTCCCGGCATGGGGGGGGGGGGTTGAAGGCATTGTGGCATTGTTTTTTTAAGCTTGTGAGACTGGTTTGTGCACAGATAGCCCTGAGTTCCTGGCTTAGAGGGCATGGAAGTTCTTGAATACTGCCAACTGGTGTCAGAGTAGAGCAGGGTAGGGGTGTGAGTGAGGGGAAAGAGGCACTTTTCCTCTGTGACACTCCTGTAAGGTGCGGGGTTATTTTGACCCCGCATGGTAGGATAGATACTTGCACTTAACTTTCACAGGTCCAGTGAGGCTTCCACCCATCTCCAGAGACTTGTGCAGACTCTCTGTCACTTGGTGTCTCTCGACGCGATGAGACGCGTCCCGAATGCTACTGCTCGCCTCAGCCAGCATGCACCTGCCTGCCCAGCCAGCAGGGTGCCGGTAACCTCACAACTGACACTTCCTTGTTGCTTTTGAATTGTCTCTTCTTCCCCTGCTGCTCAGTCTGACTCTTCAGCTTTATCTTTGATGATCAGGTCTCCTAGATTGTCATATATAATTTATTTACTTGTTTTTTCAAGTCTTTGTTGTAAGAGAGACGACAGGATGCGTCTGACTATTCCACCATCTTGACCCCACTTTCTGTTTGATTTCTTGACTACTGCTTCCATGGGTGTTGATTGTGGATTCAAGTAAAGTCAAATCCTTGATAACTTCAGTCTTTTCTCCACTTATCATAATGTTGCTTATTGGTCCAATTGTGAAGATTTTTTTTTTTTTTTATGTTGAGATGTAATCCATACTGAAGGTGGCAGTTTTTGATTTTCATCAGTAAGTGCTTCAAGTCCTCTTCATTTTCAGCAAGCAAGGTTGTGTTATCTGCATAGTGCGGGTTGTTAATGAGTCTTCCTCCAATCACGATGCCCCCTTCTTCATATAGTTCAGCTTCTCAGATTATTTCCTCAGCATATAGATTGAGTAAATGTGGTGAAAGGATACAATCCTGACCACACCATTCCTGACTTTAAACCATGCAATATCCCCTTGTTCTGCTTGAACGACTACCTCTTGGTCTATGTACAGGTTCTTCATGAACACAATTAAATGTTCTGGGACTCCCATTCTTCACAGTGTCATCCATAATTTGTTATGATCCACACAGTCGAATGCCTTTGCATAGCCAATACAACACAGGTAAATATCTTTCTGGTATTCTCTGCTTTCAGCCAGGATTCATCTGACATCAGCAATGATATCGCTCCACGTCCTCTTCTGAATCGGCTTGAATTTCTGGCAGTTCCCTATTGATGTACTGCTGCAACCACATTTGAATGATCTTCAGCAAGATTTTACTTTCATGTGATATTAATAATATTTTTCAATAATTTATCCATTGTCTTAGTTATTGAGTGCTGCTATAACAGAAATACCACAAGTGGATGGTTTTAACAAAGAGGAATTTATTCTCTCAAAGTCCAGGAGGCTGGAAGCCCAAAATAAGGGCATCAGCTCCAGGTGAAGGCTTATCTCTCTGTCAGCTCTGGAGAAAGATCCTTGTCATCAGTCTTACCCTGGACTAGAAGATTCTCAGTGCAGGTACCCTGGGTCCAAAATACAGACCATTCTCCTAGCTCTTGTTTCTTGGTGGTGTCAGGTCCCCACCTCTCTGCTTACTTCCCTTTACTTTTCTCTCTTGTAAGATAAAAGGTGATACAGGCCACACCTCAGGGAAACTCCCTTTACATTGGTTCAGGGATGTGACTTGAGTAAGTGTGTTACATCTCCAACCTAATTCTCTTTAAAATAATCTAATCTTGCCTCATTAATCACAGACAGAAATCAGGATTTACAACACATAGGTAAATTACATCAATCACAAACTGGAGGACAACCACACAATACTGGGACTCATGGCCTAACCAAGTTGACACATATTTTTGAGAGACACAATTCAATCCATGACACTCATTCTGTTGGCTCACCTTTCTTTGGAAGAGTCGTAAATATGGATCTCTTCCAATTGGTTGGCCAGGTACTATCTTCCAAATTTCTTGGCATAGACGAGTGAGCACTTCCAGTGCTGCATCCGTTTGTTGAAACATCTCAATCGGTATTCCGTCAATTCCTAGAGCCTTGTTTTATGCCAATGTCTTCAGTGCATCTTGGACTTCTTCCTTCAGTACCATCAATTCTTGATCATATGCTACCTCCTGAAATGGTTGAACATCGACCAATTTTTTTTGGTACAGTGACTCTGTGTGTTCCTTCTACCTTCTTTTGATGTTTCCTGCATCATTCAGTATTTTGCCATAGTATCCTTCACTATTGTAACTCAAGGCTTCAATTTTTTCTGCAGTTCTTTCAGTTTGAGAAATGTCGAGCATGTTCTTCCCTTTTGGTTTTCTAACTCCAGATCTTTGCACATGTCATTATAATATCTTCTCCAGCTGTCCTTTGAAATCTTCTGTTCAGCTTTTTTATTTCATCATTTCTTCACATCACTTTAGCTTCTAAACATTCAAGAGCAAGTTTCAGAGTCTCTTCTGACATCCATTTTGGCTTTTTTTTTTTTATTTCTGACTTTTTAATGACCTCTTACTTTCTTCATGTGTGATGTCCTTGATGTCATTCCGCTACTTGTCTGGTCTTTGGTCATTAGTGTTCAATGCATCAAATCTATTCTTGAGATGATCTCTGAATTCAGGCAGGATATACTCAAGTTTGTACTTTGGCTCTTGTAGACTTGTTCTAATTTTCTTGAGCTTCAACTTAAACTTGCATATGAGCAATTGATGGTCTGTTCCAAAGTCAGTCCCTGGCCTTGTTCTGACCGATATTGAGCTTTTCCATCATCTCTTTTCACAGATGTAGTCGATTTGATTCTTATGTATTCCATCTGGTGAGGTCCATGTGTATAGTTTGCGTTTATGTTGGTGGAAAAAAGGTATTTGCAAGGAAGAAGTCGTTGGTCTTGTAAAAATCTATCATATGATCTCTGGAGTCATTTCTGTCACCATGGTTGTTTTTTCTAAATGCCAATTCTTCTTTGTTTCCAACTTTTGTATTCCGATCACCAGTTGTTATCAATGCATCCTGATTGCGTATTCGATCAGTTTCAGACAGCAGACATTGGTAAAAATCTTCAATTTCTTCTTCTTTGACCTTAGTGATTGGTCCGTAAATTTAAATAATATCATATTAACTGGTCTTCCTTGTAGGAGTATGGATATTATCCTATCACTGACAGCGTTGTACATCAGGATAGTGCTTGAAATGTTCTTTTTGGCAAGGAATGCTATGCTATTCCTCTTCAAGTTGTCATTCCAGGAACGGTAGACCATATGATTGTCCCACTCAAAATGGCCAATACCAGTCCATTTCAGCTCACTAATGACTAGGATATTGATGTTTACATGTTCCATTTCATTTTTTACAATTTCCAATTTACCTAGATTCATACTTCTTACCTTCTACATTCCAATTATTAAAGGATGTTTGCAGCTATTTCTTCTCATTTTGAGTCGTGCCACATCAGAAAGTGAAGGTCCCAAAAGCTTGACTCCATTCAAGTCATTAAGGTTGACTTTATTTTGAAGAGGCAGCTCTTCCCCAGTCGTCTTTTGAACGCCTTCCAATCTGAGGGGTTCACCTTTTGACACTATATCAGACAATGTTCCACGGCTATTCCTAAGGCTTTCACTGGCTAGTTTTTTCAGAAGTACACCACCAAGTCCTTCCTTCTAGTCTGTCTTAGCCTGGAAGCTCAGCTGAAACCTGTCCACCATGGGTGACCCTGATGGTATTGGAATACCAGTGGCATAGCTTCCAGCATCACAGCAACACACAAGCCCCAGAATACAACAAACTGACATTCATGTGGAGGTATGAACTATCTAGAATAGGCAACTTCAGGGAGACAGAAAGTAGTCTAGAGATTGTCAAGAACTGTGGGGGTTAGGTGGTGAGGGGGAAGTGAGGAGTTATTGCATAATGAGTGCAAAGTTTCTGTTTGGGATCACGAAAAACTTTTGGAAGTAGATAGTGATGATGGTTACACAACATTGTGAATGTAATTAATGCCACTAAATTAATTGTACATTTATAAATGGTAAAAATTATATATAGTTATATATATATTATGTTATATATTTATATATGATCACTACAATTTAGAAAAAAGAAAAAGAGAAGGTACATGTCTCTGAGACTTGGACAGTAGATGGGAAAATGTGGAGCAGGGCAACTTTGCAGTTCGTCAAAAACTCTTGTATACTATTTTATCTATTTCAAAATATATGGATTGCATTGCTCATTTTTTCATTACAAAATGACATTAGTTTATACATATCTGTGCAGCTGAGATTTCTTTTACTATAAGGATTATAATGAAAAATAAAAGCATGTAAGTATCATTGTACATTTGTTTGTATTATTATCTCAAATTTGGTAATGCCATCATTTTTAGCCAAACAATATTACTTGAGGTATGAATTTAACTAAGCCCCCCAGACTTCTCTGTCAGCTATTCATGTCTCTAAAATCAGGTTCACTTTCCGGCAATCCAAAAGTTAGCTTCACAAGAGCAGGGAACACCTTTAAATCCTAGTTAAATCAGAATAGCTACAGTGACAAATCCAAACAGTTGCTGTCAATGAACGTGGTGTGTAGTCAGAAAGATAAATCTGCAAAGACAAAGGCTTTGGCATATTGCTAAACACGCAAGAGACAGAAATGCAAAAGTGCAATTATTTAAATCCATCTCATGCCTCTAGTCATTTGTAGGAGTCTTGTGGCAATCTAAAGAGCCTCCTAAATCAGGGACTATGTGTAAATGATGATGCTTTAAGCCACAGGTAACAGAATACCCAATTAAAACTGCCATAAACAGCACAAATATTCATTTCACATAATAAATAGACTGGGAGAGAGGGCAGCTCCCAGGATTGGTTCAGCAGCCGAACCTACCTCCATTCTCCGGGGGCATAAATTAGGCTCATTTGGTCATGATTATGAAGTAATGACCACATGTCAGACATTGCATGTAGGCATTACAAAATCCAGATGAAGAAAGAGGTATTACTACTGTGTTTCTCCTTTTGAGATGCCTTTAGGTTTTAAAACCCAAACCAAACCCATGGCCAGCAAATCAATTCCGACTTACAGTGATACTTTAGGACAGAGTAGAACTGCCCGGTAGGGTTTCCAAGGAGCAGATTTGAACTGCCAACTTTTTGGTTAGCAGCCAAGCTCTTAACCACTGTGCCACCAGGTTTTATTGGCTGAAATTTGATCACTTGCCCATAGTCTGGCTGCAAGGAAGGTTAGAGAAGTACCTGGCATTTTCACAAATAAGAAAGATGAGAGGTGGCAAGAACAATTGTTATTAAATAGGTTTGTGTCACAGAGATGTTGACAAACCTAAGAGACAAATATGAATGACAGTTTATTCATAAGAAATAACCTTTAGTGTTTCATAATTGGGAGCTTTTGTAATGGTTTTTAGTTATGGTAAATGGATCTGGTTGTATTCTCATAATTACTTTGGTTTTGCTTTAACACATGATTTCTGGGATTTCACTATAATTAGAGATTCTTGATCAGCTTTGTTCTAAATAAACATGTTAAACTCTTCTTATTCGTTCTCCTCATTCCCATTTGCACTATTTATTTATTTATTTTAAGTAGTACAAACAGAAAAAATGAACTCTTTTCCTCAATTCAAAGAATCTGTAAACTCTCAGCCAAGGAAAATTTGGATAACAAATGGTGGAAGCTTTCAGCCAGTAAGCGCAAGGCCACAAACTTACTGAGTTGAAAATGTCTTGAGTCATGGGTTACTCATGCTACTGTGTGCTTGAATTCTTCTATTATTTTCATGCTTCAGCCAATAGTTTTGGTCAATAATGGTATGTAAAAATATTGGTGGAACTACCACAAAGAAACAAAGGAAAACAGGTACAAGTAGTACAAGCTAAATGTTAAGATGCAAATTTTATAGGTACTTACTATGCAAATTTTAACGAGCCCTGGTGGCACAATGGTTAAAGCTATCAACTGCTAACTGAAAGGTCGGTGGTTGGAAACCACCAGTGGCTCCATGGGAGAAAGATGTGGCAATCTGCTTCAGTAGAGATTTACAGCCTTGGAAACTTTATGGGGTTGCTATGGGTTGGAATCAACTCGACTGCAGTGGTTTATTACACAAATTTTATAGGCACTTATGAGACCAGGTAGCACCCTGGTGGCATAGTGGTTAAGAGCTCAGCTGCTAACCAAAAGATCAGCCGTTCAAATCCGCTCCTTGGAAATCTTATGCAGCAGTTCTATTCTGTCCTATAGGGTCGCTATGAATCGGAATCGATTGGATGGGAACAGGTTTTTGTTTTTTTTCAAAGAGACCTTCAGGAGCTCTGGTGGTGCAGCGGTTAAAGCTCTGGGCTGCTAACTGAAAGATCATTGCTTCATATATACCAACACTGCACAGGGAGAAAGACATGGCAGTCAGCTTCTGTAAAGATTTACAGACTTAGAAATCCTATGGGGCAGTTCCACTCTGTCCTATAGAGTCACTATGAGTTGCAATCGACTTGACAGCAATGGGTTTGGGTTGGTTTTAGGAGACCTTCGAGAAGCAATTTGAGAATAAAAATTAGCAGACAATTAGGAATCCAATACACAATAAAAGCAGTATTTTCATATTATTAATCAGTAGAGAATATGGGAGATCATTCAATAAAACTATAGAAAAATACTTAGTTACTAACAAATAAGTGACCAAAGATCAATAACAGACCAAACATTACTAAAAGACATATTTTAAAAATTCCTTTGTTTGCCTTGATAATTGAAGGCTATAATCAAAAAGTATTTGAACTACAAGTGTTAGAGAGAATGTGGAGAAACTGAACCCTCATGCATTGCTGGTAGGAATGCAAAACAGTGCAGCTGCTTTGGAAAACTGACAGTTCCTCAATAAGTTAAACATACAGTTATCATAAAATGCAGCAATTCTCCTCCTAGGGGTCTACCCAACAGAACTGAGAACATATGTTCACACAAAATGTTCTGTAAGAATGTTTATAGCGGCATTATTCAAAATAACCACAAAGTGGAAACAGCCCAAAATGTCCATCAACTGATGAATGGATAAACAAAATGTATACAATGGAGTATTAGTTGGTCATAAACTGGAATACAGTACTGACACATGTCACAGCATGGATGAACCTTTAAAACATGACAACTTGATACTGGGGAAGCCAGCACAACTTGTACAAGGAAAGGTCATGGAAGCTCAATAGACACATACAAACTCCCTGAGGGACTGAATTGCTTGGCAGAGGGCTGTGGGGACCATGGTCTTGGGGACATCTAGCTCAATTGGCATAACACAGTTTATAAAGAAATGTTCTACTTTAGTGGGTAGCATCTGGGGTCTTTTATGCCTGTGAGCAGCCATCTAAGATACTCCACTGGTCTCACCCGTTTGGGAGCAAGGGAGAAAGAAGAAAACAAGATACAAAGGAAAGATTAATCCAAAGGACTAATGGACCACAACTACCATAGCCTCCACCAGACTGAGTCCAGTACAACTAGATGGTGCCCGGCTACCACCACTAACTGCTCTGACCAGGATCACAACAGAGGGTCACAGACAAAGCTAGAGAAAAATGTAGAACACAATTCTAACTCACAAAAAAAGATCAAACTTACTGGCCTGACAGAGACTGGAGAAACCCCTAGAGTATGGACCCTGGACCCCCTTTTAGCTATGTAATGAAGTCACTCCCGAGGTTCACCCTTCAGCCAAAGATTAGACAGCCCCATAAAACAAAATAAGACTAATGGGTCACAACAGTCCAGGAACAAGGACTAGAAGGTAGGAGGGGACAGGAAAGCTGGTAATAGGGAACCGAAATTTGAGAAGGGACAGTGTTGACATGTCATGGGGTTGTTAACCACTGTCATAAAACAATATGTGTACTAATGAGAAAGTATTTGTTCTGTAAACCTTCATCTAAAGTACAATTAAAAAAAAGAAATTTATATTTAAAAAATAAAATAAAATAAAACATGACAACTGGAAGAAACCAGACACAAAATGCAGCCACTGTATTAGCTTCCTAGGGCTGCTGTAAGAAATTACCAAAAGCGGATGTATTATCACAGTTGTGGACTCCACAAGTCCAAAATCAAGGTGTCAGCAGAGTTAGTTCCTTCTGTAAGCTCTGAGGGAGAATCCATTCCAGGCCTCTTGTGTTGCCTCCCAGCAATCCTTGGTGTTCCTTGGCTTGGGGCTGCATAACTCTAATCTTTGCTTCCATCTTCACATGGCCTTCCCCTCTGTGTTTCTGTGTCTCTAATCCCCCTCTCGTTTCTCTTGTATGGACACTAGTCATTGAATATAGGGCAAACTCTAAATCCAGGATGACCTCACCCAGAGATCCTTAACTTAATTGTGACTACAAAGACCCTATTTCCAAATAAGTTCACCATCACAGCTACCAGAGATTAGAACTTGGACATATCTTCTTGGTGGACACAATTCAAGCCACTATAGCCACATATTATATGACTCCATTTTTATAAATTGTCCAAAAGAGGCAAATGCATAGAGACAGGGTTGAGAGGAAGGGGGAATGAGTAGTGACAACTAATGGGTACGAGTGGGCAATGAAAATGTTCTGGTGGTTAATGAAAATGTCCTGGAATTAGATAGCAGTGATGGTTAGATAACTTCGTGAATATAATTAAAATACTAAATTGTATTACTTTAAGTGTGTGAAATTTATGAGATGTGGATTATATTTCAATAAAACTATCATAAGAAAAGAATAGAGGGTCATGGAATGATGCATATGTTCATCTCAATTGTGGTGATGGTTTCACAAATATATACATGTATCAAAACTTATCCAACATACTCTTTGTATTTATGCGTTTAATATATTCTATTATACTTCAGTAAAGCTAAAAAAAACTAGACGAGATATGTGCAAACATTTTACATAAGTCACTAGTTCTGGGATATTTTCATAGATACCCTGAGCTGGGGTGGAGGGATTTCTTAAGGCAATAAATTCAATAAACCCTACATACTAAATTACAATCTAATAGAATTGCAATGCATATTAAAATTTCTGAAAAACTACTACATTAAGGAGACATGCAACTTAAAAAGTATCAAAGAATTAAATGCAATTTTTAAATCTTCACTTTATAACTTAATTCTGCAAGTTCATTTTAGGCTATCCTCTGTTCTGTTTAACCAAAAATGTACCACACTTAATTTGTACATGCAAAACTTCTGTAATGTCCAAATTGTTATCTTTTTAAAGGGTGTTTTACAAAGTGATAATTAGGGGAAATTTGCTATAGACTCATCTTTCCTATGTGTATAATGTCAAAGTCCAAAATAAAATTATAGCACATAAAATTTAAAGGGTATTAAGAGAATAATCCAGTATAACCAAGTAGGTTTTATTTCAAGCATAGAAATGCAATGATGGTTTAATATTTAGAAATACAGAAAAGATGGTAAAAAAAAAAATAGAAGAAAAAAGCAAGATAAAACACAATAAAAAGGTTCTGTCTTGTATCTTAATTCTGCAAAAGCATGATGGCTTTCTTTCTCTTCAGTTCTAGTTATAGACAGCTTCCTTTGCATGCTTTCTCTCAGCTTGATTTCTGGTGGCTCCTGCTCTTCTTTCATATTGTTAGATACGACATTTTACTGAAAGATCTTGGAGTTTAACAGATCTGATTATGAATATTAGTTTGACCACTTCCTAAATCATAGAATTTGGGGAAAAAATTTCAGACTCTTAGCTTCAGTGTCCTCATTTGTAATAAAAGTAACTAAGAGATTGTATTGATTTGAATATATGTAAAAATATATTGTACTTAGGAAGTGCTAGAATTAAAGTGCTATGTCTTCTTGCTTCTTTTAGAGGGTAAGAAGATTGTTTATAAATGTTTTTCCTGTTCCTTACAAAACTAATTTTCAGGTATACGATTCTCCTGAACCTTCTGGTCATTGTTCTCTTTTCCATTATGTTTCAGGATTGTTTCATAAATGCCATAATGTCTTCTGTTTATTTATTTTGTAACCACTTATTCAGAATGGAAGGAGAATATTCTAGATGTAGGTTTTGCCAACAGACCGGTTGGCTTGCTGGTCATTGGATCCCCTTTTGTCATATATGGGACACAGGCATTGCCTTCATTTCAGACGTAGACGTTAAAGGAGAACCCTTAGCTCATTTTGTATTTACCGAGCAGATGCTTGTCTAGTGCGGACCTCATAACTGACATTGCAGAAGCTGCTGCTTCTGCCTGTAGGTGTCTGTGATTTTTAACTTGTAGGAGATAATTGGGGATTGCAGTTATATGTACAATGTAACATTCTTTTCTACAAGAAACTATGTTACAGGATGCAATGCATCTTTAACAATCCTCTTCTACTTCCTGTCTTCCTATATACTTGGACAAAGTGTTGGAGAGATTCCTGGTGTGATTTATTGTTGTTGTTAGGTGCCATCGAGTTGGTTCCAACTCATAGCAACCCTATGTACAACGGAACAAAACACCGTCCGGTCCTGTGCCATCCTTGCTATGCTTGAGCCCATGATTGTAGCCACTGTGTCAATCTATCTCATTGGGGGTCTTCCTCTGTTTTGCTGACCCTCTACTTTACAAGTATGATGTCCTTCTCCAGGGACTGAACCCTGTGTAACATGTCCAAAGTACATGAGATGAAGCCTCAGCGTCCTAGCTTCTAAGAAGAATTCTGGCTATACTTCTTATAAGACAGATATGTTCATTCTTCTAGCAGTCCATGGTATATTCAATATTCTTTGCCAACACCATAATTTAAAGGTATCAATTGTTTGTTGGTCTTCCTTATTCACTGGAGTGCTTTAGGATCTGCAAAATTAAGGATGCCTTTCTTCTCTGACCCAGATCTCATTTTGATTCTTTCTGTAATTGCAAGATGAAAATGTCAGTCATGAAGAGATAATAACCAAATAAAATATTTTTCTGACTTTTATTATTGCTAAAAACAAATAGTGCCCAACAGTACCCAGATCTACCCTTTCTTCCCTTACTCTCTGACACTTTTCTGGAAAGGTTAGGGCTCCAGAACTGGGTCAGTGCCTTGGACTCTAGAGGTGGACTAAGTGAAACTGGCCATTTCTGCAGCCACGGCTTTGTCAAAGTAACTATGACACATTTCCAAGGAAGTCTGTGTGTGGTAGGTGTGTGGTGGGGTGGAGCTGAGGAAGTTCTGTCTCATTTTATTTGTTTTTTATGAAAACAAGAAGTGATCTCCACTTACAACACTCCTGTTAGGTTCAACTGTCCACCCAATCACACTAATTTTTTACCTTGACACTCTGAGGGGCAAGGCTTTTCTGTTTATTTTCCTTTCTTTAATAGAAACAGTAAAAGATGAAAAACATAGTTCCTAAAGAATGAGAGATTTTTGACAGTCTCCTCAACAAATGGTACTGGCAAACTGGATTTATACATGCAGAAAAATGAGACAAGATTCATATATCACACCATACACAAAAACTAATTCTAAATGGATCGAGGACCTAAATGTTAAATCTAAAACCATAAAGTCCATGGGAGAACATATGGGAGCAAAGTTTGTTTTGTTTTGTTTTTGGTACTTTAGATGGAGGTTTACAGAACAAACTAGCTTCCCATTAAACAGTTAGCACACATGTTGTTTTGTGACATTGGTTACCAACCCCACAACATGTCAACACTCTCCCTTCTTAACCTTGGGTTCCCTATTACCAGCTTTCCTATCCCATCCTGCCTTCTAGTCCTTGCCCCTGGACTGGTGTGCCCCTTTAGTCTTGTTTTTTTATAAGCCTGTCTAATCCCTGGCTGAAAGGTGAACCTCAGGAGTGACTTCACTACAGAGCTAAAAGAGTGTCCAAGTGCCATACTCTCAGGGTTTCTCCAGTCTCTGTCAGACCAGTAAGTCTGGTTTTTTTTGTGAGTTAGAATTTTGTTCTACATTTTTCTCCAGCTCTGTCCAGGAACCTTCATCCTGATCCCTGTCAGAGCAGTCAGTGGTGGCAGCTAGGCACCATCCAACAGTAGTGGACTCAGTCTGGTGGAGGCTGTGGCAGTAGTGGTCCATCAGTACTTTGGACCAGTCCTTCCCCTGTGTCTTTAGTTTTCTTCATTCTCCCTTGCTCCCAGTGGTCTGAGACCAGTGGAGTATCTTACATGGCCGATCACAAGCTTTTAAGGCCTCAGATACTACTCACCAAAGTAGAATGTAGAACATTTTCTTTATAAACTATGCTATGCCAATTGAGCTAGATGTTCCATGAGACCATGGTCCCCACAGCCTTCAGCCAGTAGTCCAGTCCCTCAGGGAATTCGGATGTGTCCATGCAGCTTACATGACCCTGCTTTGTTCAAGTTGTGCTGGCTTCCCAGTATTGTGTACTGTCTTACCCTTCACCAAAGTTACCACTTATCTATTACCTATTTAGTGTTTTTCCATCCTCACCCCTCCCTTCCCTCGTAACAATCAAAGGCTGTTTTTTTTGTGTGTGTGTAAACCTTTCCATGAGTTTTTATAGTGGTGGTCTCATATAATATTGTCCATTTCTGATTGGCTTATTTCACTCAGCCTAATGCCCTGCAGATTCATCCATGTTGTGAGATGCTTCACAGATGCATCATGTTTTTTATCTTGCGTAGTACTCTATTTTGTGTATGTACAATAGTTTGTTTATCCATTCACCTGTTGACGGGCATCTAGATTATTTCAGTCTTTGCTTTTGTGAACAATGTTGCAATGAACATTAAGTGTGCATATGTCTATTCGTGTGACGGCTCTTATTTCTCTAGGATATATTCCTAGGGGTGAGATTGCTGGATCATATGGTATTTCTATTACTAGCTTTGTAAGGAAGAGCCATATCGTTTTCCAAAATGGTCGTACCATTTTGCATTTCCACCAGCAGTGCATAAGAGTTCCAATCTTCCCGCAGCCCCTCCAATATTTGTTATTTTCAATTGTTTTGATTAGTGCCAATAATGCCGAGGTGAGAAGGTATCTCATTGTGGTTTTGATTTGCATTTCTCTAATGGCTAGTGATTGTGTGTGTCTTCTAGCCCCTTGAAAGTCTTCTTTGGTGAAGTGTCTGTTCATTTTCTTTCCCCATTTTTTAATTGGCTTATTTGTCTTTTTGTTGTTAGAGGTGTTGGGTTCTCCTGTAGATTGTATAGATTAGAACTTTGTCGGATTTGTAATAGCCAAAATTTTTTTCCCAGTCTGTAGGTTCTCTTTTTACTCTTTTGGTGAAGTCTTTTGATGAGTGAAAGTGTTTAATTTTTAGAAGATCTCACTTATCTAGTTTATCTTCTGGAGTTTGTGAGTTGTTAGTTATGGTTTGTATCCTGTTAACGCCATGTATTAGGGCCTCCAGCGTTGATCCTAGTTTTTCTTCTATGATCTTTACAGTTTGGGGTTTTATATTTAGGTCTTTGATCCATTTTGAAGTAGTTTTTGTGTATGGTGTGGGTCCTGTTTCATTTTTTTGCAAATGGATATCCAGTTTTGCCAGCACCATTTGTTAAAAAGACTGTCTTTTCCCCATTTGATGGACTCTGGGCCCTTGTCGAAGATCAGGTGACTGTAGGTGGATGGATTTACATTTGGGTTCTCAATTCTGTTCCATTGGTCAATGTATCGGTCATTTTACCAGTACCAGGTGGTTTTGACTACTGTAGCTGTATAGTTGGTTCTGAGGTCAGTTAGTGTGAGTCCTCTTTATTCTTCTTTTTCAATAGTGCTTTACTTATCTGGGACCTTTTCCCTTTCCATATAATGATTAGTTTTTCCATCTCTTTAAAGAATGTTGTTGGTATTTGGATAAAGATTGCATTTTATTTGTAGATCGCTTTGGGTAGAATTGTCGTTTTCACAAAGTTAAGTCTACCTATCCATGAACATGGCATGTTTTTCCATTTATGTAGATCTCTTTTGGTTTCTTGCAGTAGGGTTTTGTAGTTTTCTTTGTATAGGACTTTTGCATACCTAGTAAGATTTATTCCTAAGTATTTTATTTTTTTAGGGGCTATTATAAATGGTATTGTTTTCCTGAATTCCTTTTAGTCATTCTCTTTATTGGTGTATGGGAATCCAACTGATTTTTGTATGTTTATCTTGTATCCTGCTACTCTGCTGAATCTTTCAATTAGATCCACTAGTTTTCTTGCAGAGTCTTTTGGGTTTTCTATGTATAGTATCATATCATCCGCAAATAGGGACAGTTTTACTTCTTCCTTACCAGTTTGGATGCCCTTTATTTCTTTGTCTTGCCTTATTGCTCTAGCTAGGATTTCCAGCACAATGTTAAATAGGAGTGGTGATAAATGGCATCCTTGTCTTCTTCCCATTCTCAAGGGAAATATTTTCAGCCTCCATTCATTAAGAGTGATGTTGGCTGTCGGTTTTGTATAGATGCCCTTTATTATGTTGAGGAATTTCCCTTCTATACCTATTTTATTGAGAGTTTTTATCAGGAATGGGTGTTGGACTTTGTTGAATGTCTTTTCTGTGTCAATTGAGATGATCATGTGATTCTTTTATTTCATTTATGTGGTGGATTATGTTGATTGATTTTCTAAAGTTCAACCATCCTTGCATACTGGTATGAATCCCTCTTGGTTGTGGTGCATTATTTTTTTGATATGATGCTGTATTCTATTGTTTAGAATTTTGTTGAGAATTATTACTTCTATATTCATGAGAGATATTGGTCTGTAATTTTTTTTTTTTGTGGCATCTTTGCCTGGTTTTGGTATCAGGGTTATGTTGGCTTCATAAAATGAATTTGCAAGTTTCCCTTCCTTTTCTGTGTTCTGAAATAGTTTGAGTCTTACTAGTGTAAGCTCTTCTCTGAATATTTGGTAGAATTCTCCAGTGAAGTCATCTAGGCCGGGGCTTTTTTTTTGTTGGGATTTTTTGGATTACCTTTTCAATCTCTTCTCTTGTTATGGGTCTGTTCAGATTTTCAACTTCGGTTTGTGTTAGTTTGAGTAGGTAGTGTGTTTCTAGAAATTTGTCCATTTCTTCTAGGTTTTCAACTACGTTGGAGTATAATTTTTCATACTACTCTATTATGATCCTTTTTATTTCAGTTGGGTGTTTTGTAATGTCCTCCATTCCATTTCTTATTTGAGTTTTTTGCTTTGTGTCCTGTTTTCTTTTTGTCAATTTGGCCAGTGGTTAGTCAATTTTGTTGATCTTTCAAAGAACCAAGTTTTGGTTTTGTTGATTCTATTTTTTTCTATTCTCTATTTCATTTATTTCTGCTCTGATCTTTATTATTTCTTTTCTTCTAGTGACTGTGGGCTTCTTTTGCTGTTCTCTTTCAATTTGTTCAAGTTGTATAGCTAATGTTTTGATTTTATCCCTTTCTTCTTTTTTGTGTGTGCATCTATTGCTATAAATTGACCTCTGAGCACTGCCTTTGCTGTGTCCCAAAGGTTTTGGTATGATTTTTTCATTCTCATTTGATTCTAGGGATTTTTTTATTCCATCTTTTTTTTTTTGGTAGTCACTTAATTTAACTTTATTGCCAGGCCCTCCTCAAGGAGCAAGATCCTTAGGATATCCACCCCTCAGCCCTGTTGGGGAAGGAGAACTGGAAGAAGGATTCCTTGGGGGCTGGGAAGAAACAAAGTTGAGGAAAGGGGTCCCAAACAGGCTGTCAGGCTAGGCTGGGGCCAGACTTCCCCGTCTTCCTAAGTTTCATTCTATTTCTCCTGACTTTCTTCATCTTTGGTGTTTGGCATCTTTTCTGGATTTGGACGACCAAGAGGCACACAGCCAGCATTACCAAGAGCAAGAGAAGGAGTAATCCTTTGGCCAGGAGGCAGAAGGAAGATGAGTTCAGGGTGTTAGCTCCAGAGGAAAACTTTCTCTTTACGTCAGCTCTGGAGGAAGGTCCTTGTCATCAATCTTCCTCTGTCGAGGAGCTTCTCAGCACAGGGACCTGGGGTCCAAAGGATGCATTATTCTTTTACCTCTCATTTCTTAGTGGAATGAGGTCCCCATTGAGTCCATCTTTGATTTTTTCTATTACCCAGTGGTTTTTAAGCAAGGTTTTATTCAATTTCCATGTATCTTATTTTTTTTCTTAAACTTCCTGTTATTAATTTCTACTTTTGTGACGTGATCAGAGAAGTTACTTTGTATTATCTCAGTGTTTTGGATTTTCTTGAGGGTTGCTTTGTGGCCTAAGATGTAGTCTATTCTTGAAAACAATCCATATGTTTTGGAAAAGAATGTGTACATTGTTGCTGTTGGGTGGAAAGTTCTATATATGTCTATGAGGTCAAGTTGCTTGATTTTGGCCTTTAGATCTTCTGTATCTTTGTTGAATTTGTTTCTAGATGCTCTGTCCTTTACTGAGATTGGTGTGTTGAAGTTTCCTACTATTATTGTGGAATAGTCAGTTTCTCTTTTCAGTGCTGTTAGAGTTTATGTATTTTGGAGCCCTGTCATTTGGTGCATAGATATTTATTATGGTTATGTCTTCCTGGTGGATTGTCCTTTTAATCGTTATATAATGTCCTTCTTTGTTTTTTTGGTGGATTTTCTTTTAAAGTCTATTTTATCTGAGATTAGTATTGCTACTCCTGCTCTTTTTCAGTAAGTCTTTGCTTGATATATTTTTTCCATCCTTTGACTTTTAATAAATTTATGTCTTTTTTTCCGAAAGTGTGTCTCTTGTAGACAGCATATTGATGGCTCCTGTTTTCTTAATCCATTCTGTCACTCTCTGTCTCTTTATGGGTGCATTTAGGCCATTTATGTTCAGTGTGACTATTGGTAGGTGTGAGTTTATTGCTATCATTTTGTAGTCCTTTTTTTGTGGTGCTGAATTCCTTTTGTTTGTGGATTTTTGTTTTGTTTTGTTTTTGTACATTTTGTGTTTACTGAGACTTTATATTTTTCTTCCTTATTTTGGTGAGTAGGTTTGTTAATTTTCTTTGTGGTTGCCTTGAAATTTACCCCTGCCTTCCTAAGTTTGAACCAGTCTTTTACTACTTGGTATCATCTTGACTTCCTCTCCATTTGAAAGTTCTATACCTACAGTGTTTATTCCCTCTTTTATTGTTCTGACTTTGTTGTCATTTACAGATGAACCTCTCTGTTTCCCTTTTGTAAATCTTTTAGTTTTGTTTTATCCTTGAGATTTCATTACCTAGGTTGGTATCTGGCTGATGCAGTCTTGTGTCCTAGATTCAGGCTGTTGTCTGACATTGTTGTTTCTCTAACCAAAGGACTCCCTTTAATATTTCTTGTAAGTTTGGTTTAGTTTTTACATATTCCCTTAATTTCTGTTTATCTGGGAATGTCCTAATTTTCCATCATATTTGAGCGAGAGTTTTGCAGAGTATATTATTCTTGGCTGGTAATTTTTTTCTTTCAGTGTTTTTTATATGTTGTCCCATTGTCCTCTTGCCTGCATGATTTTGGCTAAGTAATCAGAACTTAGTCTTATTGTTTCCCCTTTGTATGTGACTTTTCATTTTTCCTGAGCTGCTCTCAGGATTCTTTGTCTTTGGTTTTAGCGAGTGTGATTATGATATGTCTTGGTGATTTTTTTTCGGGGTCTATTCTATACGGGGTTCATTGAGCTTCTTGGATGGTCACCTTTTCATCTTTCATGATATTGGGGAAGTTTTCTGTCAGCAATTCTTCAATGATCCTCTCTCTGTTTTCCATTTTCTCCCTCTTTCTGGAACTCTGATCACTCCCAAATTTTTGCTTTTGATTTTATCCCACATTGTTCTCAGTGTTTCTTCATTCTTTTTTTATGATTATTCCTCAAAGTGCTATCCAAGGATTTGTCTTGAATTTCACTGATCCCATCTTCCATTGTTTCAAACTTGCTCCTCAAACCTTCTATGACACTGTCTATTTCTGAAGTCTTGTTGTTCATCTTTTGGATTTCTAATCGCTGTTTTGTATGATTCTAGTTGTGTGTTTATTTTGACATCTTGTTCCTGTATTATTTTCCTGAATTATTACTTTGTTTTGTCTGTCTTTTCCATTATTTTGTCTTTATTTTCCTTGATTTTGTCTATTTTTTCATTGTTTTTGTCTGTGTTTTCCTTCATATCTTGGAGATCCCTAAATATTAGAATTTTCAATTCCCTGTCAGGTAGTTTCAGTGCCTTTTCTTCTATCGGAAGGTCATCTGGTGTCTTATTTTGGACACTTACTGGAACCATCCTGTTCTTTTTTTCATATGTTTTGATATTGTCTGCTGTCTTCAGGACATTCAGTAATTATTTTCTTCATTTACTGATGGTAGATTTGTTTGTTTCATTCTGCTTTTTTGTTATATTTGGTTATGTCTAGGCAGACAGGATGGGTGTTCTTTGTTGTTTGCTCATGTGTGGGCATGATACATCTCACCACCTATTCAGGTAGCCGGGGCCAGTTGTTCAGCTAAGGTGCATCAGGGCAGGTCCAGCAGAGGGGGAGAGTCAGGAATGACTCTTTTGCAGTATTTATGGGGCCTACCGGGTGGGGCTGGGGGCGGTGTAGGGCAGGATCTAGTGGTCCATGTCTGTGTCACTCAGAGGTGCGGTGCTCAGTGCGCAGTGCAGATAGGCAGGAGGGAAAGGGGAAGACATGATGTGTAGAGCTAAGTGGATGTGGGAACGAAGAGAAAGAAGATAGAGAAACAAGCCAAAAAAATGGTGCTGAGGAAGTGTGCTGTTGGAGTGGTGCAGACCCAGGGAAGCCGTGTGCCAGTGGCTTTCTAGCCAGGTGGTGTGGCACAGCCCATCAAGAAGGGGTTGAGATGGCACACGTGGCTAGGTGGGCAGGAGAAAGGAAAGGAAGGAAGGTAAACAGATACAAGAAACCAAGAAAAAAAGAAAAAAATACCCCAAGGGAGCCCACTAGAAGTGGCTCCCCAACTGAGTGGCACTGTACAGCTTGTCCAGAGGAGCAGAGATGATACACAGCACCAGTTGTTTAGGAGAAACATAAGGAAGGAAGTTAGAGAGAGACAATAAATGAAGAAAAGAAAAAAAATGCCCTGAGGGAGCCCACTGGCATGGCAGCACAGACTGGGGAAGGGGCTCCCCAGCCTAGTGGCACTGCACATCCTGTCAAGAAGGAGCAGAGATGGCACATTGTGCTGGTATTCAGGAGAAAGAAAAGGAAGGAATATAGAAAGAAACAAGATACAGAGAAAAGAGAGGGGAAAAAAAAAAAAAAAGCCCTGAGCAAGCCCACTGGCTTGGAGGTTTGGACTAGGGTAGTGGTTCCCCAGCCGAGCTGCTCAGCCCATCAAGAGGGAGCAGAGATGGCACACGGCACCAGGTGTTCAGGAGAAAGGAAACAAAGGAGGTGAGAGAGAGAAGAAACCAAAAAAGGCCAAAAAAGCAACAACAGCAACAAAAAAAAGAACTGAAGGAGCTAGCCAGTGGGGGTGGGGGGAATTCAAGTGCCAAGGAACCTGCATCTCCCTGGCCAAGGGACCTTAGTCCACCAGGAAGCAGCAGAGGCCGCACAGAGGGAAGAAGTATAGGGGGTGGGAAAGCGTGTATCCCGGGTTACGGGGTGCTCTGTCTCCTGCTAGGAGCTCAGTGAATTTGCCTTCCCATCCTCCCTGTCTGCCTTTCTTGGTGGCTAAGGGGTCCAAGATGACAAATCCGTGCCATGTTACCTGATAGGGGACCTGCAGTCTATAGTTCTCCTTGTTCTCTGATCTCTGTCAGTTTCTTATTCCATTCTGTGCTTTGTTGAGTTCTTTACCCCTTCGTTTGATACTTAGGGCTACAGGATTGATGTTTGTATCTGTTTTATTTAGTTTTTCTGGTCTTTGCTGTGGAGTGATGGCATGGTGCTTCTGTCTAGAGCTCCATGTTGTATTTTATGAGTTTTATTGTAACTCAGCCATGCTCGTTAATTTACATACTGTCTATGACTGCTTTTGTGCTATAAGGGCAAAGTGGAGTAGCTGAAAAAGAGATAGTATGGCTGGCAAAGCCTAAAATATTTACTATATGTCTTTTTATAGAAAAAGTTTGCTGACCCTGGTTTATTTCCTTAGAGATTAAAGCATAAAAAAACCAGTTACCATTGAGTCAACTCCAACTCATGGTGACCCCATGTGTGTCAGAGTAGAACTGTGCTCCACAGGGTTTTCAATGTCTGATTTTTTCAGAAGTAGATCACCATGCTTTTCTTCTGAGTCACCCATGAGTGGACTCGAACCTCCAACCTTCCAGTTAACAACCAAGCACTTTAACTGTTTGCCCCAATCAGGGACTCAAGAGAGGAAAGCAGTCTCCTGAAATGGAATCCATCAATGTTGGGGGTTTGGAGCAGGAGAAGTGAAGAAGTGAATGCCAAGGTCGGACAGTCTTCACATGTTTTCAACAACTCCTCACCCCAGCAGGAGGACTTTTCATTGTCCTAATATGAAACAAGAAGAGATCATAAAGAAAGAAGCAGAAAACCTGTTAGATATGACAACATAATGGAAGGCAGCCATTGCCTTAGTTTCTGCAGCTAGGGGCCAGGCAATGATTATCCCAAAGCAATGTGGCGGGGTAGAGAGGAGCAAAAGTAGTAGTTTAGGGTTTTTCTTTGAGCTAGTTATTGTGTATGGTTAGGGGACGGGCGGGTAAAATTACAGCAGATGTTTGGTGGTTCTGGGGTGTCAATTCTGTTTAGGGTTAGTTCTGATTGGAATGTTGATTAAGGTTCTGTTGCATCAGCTTTGGGGAGAAGTTTGGGATTAGGATTTCAGGAAGCAAATTACTGTGACCCTGTGTGACAGATCAGGAGATGAGCTTCATGGATTATGGGAGGGGCTGATTAAATTAGTGGACAAAGGCTAACAGGATTCACTTTGATAAGCAATGTTCTTCTACCTACAATTTGGAAAGATGAGTATGACTCAAAGATACTCGGATAGTGATACTACCAGTGGGAAAACCGACCCCCACAGAGTGAGACTCCTTGTGGGAAAACCATTAACACTGTCTTTCCTTTGTAAAGATGCTCCCAACAGCCCTCATCATCCTCCTCCTACCTATTTCCTAAATCCAAGGACTCTCATCCACATGTGTCTGCGGACCACTCAGACCAGGACAAGCATGCCCAAACATATCACGCTGTCAACCTCTATGACACAAGGATTATGATTCATGAAGAAGGGTCAAGGATTAAAGATGACATTATTCTCTGAAATGGTTTTTAGTGAGTGATTATGAAATATCTTTATCTATCCTCATTTTTCAGCCTGGATTAGTAACAGGGATGGGCAAAACCATAGGCAAGAGATTGGCAATTTTTTTTGTTGTTGTGGTTAGAAATGCAACAAGAATTAAACAAGAAAAGATGTTTGAAATTGAAAGGGATCAGCCAGCAAGGAATTGTGATTACATTAATCACTAATTATGTAGATGAACAGGTTATTAAATGCAATTTAGGAGCCCTGGTGGCATAGTGGTTAAGAGCTCGACTGCTAACCAAAAAAAGCTGACAATTCTAATCCACAAGCCTCTCCTTGGAAACACTATGGGGCAGTTATACTCTGTTCTATAGAGTGGTTGTGAGTCAGAACCGACTCAATGGCA
This sequence comes from Trichechus manatus latirostris, assembly GCF_000243295.1. Lineage (NCBI taxonomy): Eukaryota > Metazoa > Chordata > Mammalia > Sirenia > Trichechidae > Trichechus > Trichechus manatus. The sequence continues at coordinate 3,470,099 of NW_004444085.1, forward strand.
CCTAACAACAACAAAATGCAGCTTTGCTTCAATTTTGGCTAGGCCCTAAGACAACAGAGGCTAACTCTGTCACAGTCCACAGTAAGAAACTAGGCCACTCAGACTTACAAAATAGGGTCAAAATACTGGTTTTGCAGAGTTTAACCTATTTGCCATACCCAGGTTATTAGATTAAAAGCTAAAATTCAACCAGGAGGTTGGAGATGAGGAAGAGGGTCTCTTTGAAAGAGTAGTCAACATGCTCTGTGTCCAGCCTCACTCACGAGGGAGGAGTGAGAGGGTTTTCCCTTCACCTCAGACATAATGGAGCAGGGTGTAAACTTACTTCTTGGAGAGTTTGGAATGTGAATAGAGTGTTGGACTGAATCCATTTCAAAACCTGCTCCATAAGACTTCTTGGAGGGGAGTGACCTCAAGTGGGAGTGGGCTATCATATCCCAGGAACTGAGGAAAAGATATATGACCAGCTAGAGGAAAGCCTTCAGTGTTGTCACAGAAAGTACAGCCAAATTTTACCACCAGTGACCTTAAACTTTCTCCAAAACATCCTGCAGTGAAAGAGGCAGCTATAATCTCTTCCTCAGCCAGAGGGAATAAATGCCAGACCATATCAGCGCGACAAGTAGGGCCTTTCCAGAAACTTTTCTCTCCTCCCTCCCCAACTCCAACCTGAGGGCAAAAACCTCAGCAAGTGAACTATGGAGTGAGAGTAGGATATATAAAATAAGGTGAAAATGTTTCCCTCACCACCACCACTACAGGCTTCCAGGGCAGTCCCAAGCTAAAGGAGAAGGAGTTAACACTGATTAAATATTGGAGTCTTGATCATTATTTTGACCTGGACATGTTTATTAATAAAATAAGCTATCTTGTGAATAAAAGAGACCAGAAGACTTTCTAGAGTAAAAGAAAAGAAGCTGACCCATATACAATAGAATGTTGAGAAGCAAAGGAAATAAGAGCCACACAGAACGCATCTGAATGGCAGTGTGGGGAAAGCCTTCAAGCTTATTCCAGGTTACTCACTAGGAGTCCCAGTTGTTCAACAAATCATTCACACTTCAGATCAGAGAATCAGGCCACAAAACAGGTGCATTTGAGAGAGAGATTCACAAGTAAATTTTGGTTTTTAATATCCAGAAAGAGGATATTTTCTAAAAGGAAAGTAATAAATACATGATCAAGATTAGAATCAATACACTTAGATAAACTAGTTACAAATTTGAATGTCTTTCAGTTATCTATTTCTGCATAACAAACCACCCCAAAACTTTTGGCTTAAAAAGCAACAATCTTTTATTTCTTATGAATCTATGGGTAGAGTGTGACTGGCCCATATGGTGACTATTTTCAGAATTCACTGAAATTTTTTGAAAAGTTCCAAAGGTTTTGTTCTATATATATATAAAATTGTTCATTGTGTGTTAAAATTATCTGTATCTTTTTTGTACTTGATCTGTTGTTTGAGAGATGATAAAGCAGGCAACCACTGTGGACTTCTCTGTTTCTCCTATGTAGACATACATAACTAAAGGATTAATACTGCTATATCATCTCTTCTAAAATTTACATTGGATTTCATTTTAACAGAACTTTATTATATTCTCTCAAGTTCATACTTTTATTTCTATTCTATTTGGACTGATATTAATATTACCACACCTGCTTTTTGTTGTAGTTGTTGTTAGAGGCATATCTTTTTCCTTAACTTTTTTGTTCCTTTATATTCATTCTTTCTGTATCATTTTAAAGCTGTACATCTTTTGAACAACTTTTTTTTTTTTAATGGAATCTAAAATTCTCTCTTCTTGCTTGGCAGTTCTGTGCTGCTGTAAACAGCCTCAGGAGAGTTGATACATGCTCAGCTATAATTCGATATTAAATATGTCTTAGTTATCTAGTGTTGCTATAACAGAAATATCACAAATGGGTGGTGTGATGGTTAAGTTTACATGTTAACTTGGCTAAGCCATGATTCTCAGTGGTTTGGCAGATATTATGTAATCATCCTCCATTTTGTGGTCTGATGTTGAGCAGCCAATCAATTGAAAGGACAGTTTCCTTGGGGGTATGGCCTGCATCCAACATATGTGGATGTTTTGGCAAAGCTCTCTCTTTCTCAATCCTGCATCCAGCTGATCGTCATCTGACCTCCTGTTCTTGGGACATGAGCCAGCAGCCTGCCATCTGACCTGCAGATTTTGGGATTCACCAGCTCCTGCAATCCTGTGAGCCAGCAGCATTCTGTCTGACCTGCTGATTTTAGGCTCGTCAGCCCCTGAAACCATGTGAGTCAGGAAAAGCCTCCAGCCTGACCCACAGATTTTGGAACTTGCCAACCTCCACAACTGCATGAGCCATTTCCTTGAAATAAATCTCTGTGTATATATTTATATATATATGCCTCACTGGTTTTGCTCCTCTAAAGAACCCAGCCTAAGACAGGTGGCTTTAAGAAACAGGAATTTATATTCTCACATTTTAGGAGGCTAGAAGTCAGAGCACTGGCTCTGGGGGAAGACTTTCTCTGTCGGCTCTGGGGAAGGGCCTTGTTCTTTGATGATCTTCATGTGGTGTGGCATCTATCTTCCCCCATCTCTGCTTGCTTCTGTATGCCTAATCTGCTATTTTTATATCTCAAATGTAATTGGCTTAAAATACACCCTACACTGATAATGGCCTCTTAACATAACAAAGAAAATCCATTCCTAAATGAGATTAAAACCACAGGTGTAGGGATTAGGATTTACAACACATAATTTTGGGGACACAATTCAATCCATAACATGTGTAATCCACTATTTTATGCGAATCCATAAAGCAAATGTAACTTTCACCACTGTTCTTCGTCATTAAGAAACAGAACGTACTGTTTTCTTACCCAGTCAATACTTCAAAAAATCTTTACTCTGAGAGAGCACAGACACAAGCATGCTGGTACCCAGACCCCCACACACAGCCACCGTATAGAAAAGGTACACAGTCTTGGACTGTGTGTTTATTTCCTAGGCTTCAGAGACAACATCTGGTGCATAGTAAGCCTTGACCTTCAGGAAATTTAGTGCATGTTTCTGTTTGCCTCATGACCCCCATTTTGTGGATGACGTTCTGTGCACTTTTTAAATCACTGCTTCCTTACAGTAATTATCTCCAGCTTATGTCCTCTCATCTCCCAGTTTCCTTGCAATAAATGCCTCTAGAAGGAGTTGATTTGTGCTGAGTACTTTTGGAAACTTTGATTTCTCTAATTCCCACATATTACCTTTTTGGAACAAAGCAAGCTTAAAACAAATAAAAGAAAGCCCAGACTGTGACCAGGATTGTTGAATCCACACAAGTGAGTTATGTCTTCATGTTTCCTTTCTGCAGATCACTCTTCCCAGAGTCTGAGATTTCCAAAACCTTGTGGAACAATAAAAATCAGAAATGTTGACATGCTTTGAGTTTCCAACATGGCTAAATGCCAAATTATAAACATTATCCTGTGGTTGTTATTGTTGTTGCTAATTGCCATCGAGTTGGCTCCAACTCATAGCGATCTTTTCCATACAGAAGAAAACATTGTCCAGTCCTGTGCCAACTTCATGACTTTGATGTGTTTGAGTCCATTGTCGTGGCTATTGTGTCAAACATCATCCTACTCCACATCATCACACTTCCATTTTGTATGATTTACTCTGTTTACAGTTGAGTGTCTTGGCTATGTTCTCTCTTTTTCTGTTCATTTACAAGAAAAATTGGTGACAATACCCATTCCTAAAACAACCAATATTTGCAGTATGTCACCTTGATAATCAGACACAGTGACTGGAAGAGATGTACATTGTCACTGATGAAAATGACAAGGTCATCAGAGCTGAACTAAAGAGGAATTGCCACCAGAATCAAAATATTGAAAAGGGTACAGTGAAGAGATGTTCGTGTCTGTGTTTCAGAGCTCTACCTCATCAACTTTTGTCCAGAATCTGTGTATCATGGATTGAATTGTGTCTCCCCAAAATATCTGTCAAATTGGCTGGGTCATGATTCCAAGTATTGTATAATTGTGTACCATTTCGTAATGTGATGTGATTTCCTTATGTGTTGTAAATTCAATCACTATAATCTAATAAGATGGATGAGCAGCAGTTATACTGATGAGGTATACAAGATTGGATAGTGTCTTAAGCCAATCTCTTTTGAGAGATAAAACAGAGAAGTGAGCAGAGACACATGGGAATCTCATATCACCAGGGGGCAGCGCCGGGGTGAAGCACTTCCTTCGGACCTGAGGTTCCTGCGCTGGGATGCTCCCAGATCAGGCGAAGACTGATGCATCACAGGGACATTCTTCTGGAGCCGACAGAGAGAGAGAGAGCCTTCCTCTGGGGCTGATGCCTTCAGTTTGGACTTGTAGCCTAGTGGACTGTGAAAGAGTAAATTTCTTTTTGTTGAGGGCCATCCACCTGTGGAATTTCTGTTGGAGCAGCACTAGATGGCCGAGACAGTGTGGAAGTATTTCAAAAATGAGAATGAGACAGTTCATACATGTGATGCTTCTTCTTTTGTCATGCTTTGAAGAAAATTCAGGAAATGTTCAATCATTTTATTGCGAGCCCTTTTTTTGCTTCAACTGTTGTAATAAGCTGGACAGCCTGAAAATTCTCTTTTGTTCAGTTAGGTTTTCCATTTGCTCAACCTAGATTGCACAGCAATAACAGCATGCTGTGGTGGTGAAGGACACAGGTTTTATAGTCCAAATTGTACAAATTCTATATTAATTCTACATCTATGTTAAACAACAACAACAACAACAAAAAATTAACCCGTTACAGTTGAGTCAATTCTGACTCATGGCAACTTCATGCGTTACAGAGTAGAACTGTGCTCCGTACAGTTTTCTTGGCTGTAATCTTTATGGAAGCAGAGCTCCAGGTATTTGTTCCATGGTGATGCTGGGTTGGTTCTAACCACCAATCTTTAGGTTAGTAAACCAAAAAAAAAAAAAAAAAAACCCATTGCCGTAGAGTCAGTTCCAACTCAAAGCCACCCTAGGTTAGTAGTGGAGCGAAAATGGTTTGTGCCACCCAGAGGCCTAAGTCTGTGTTACTTGGACTGAATTAAATTGATTTCTTTACTTTTTAGTTTTCTTATTTATAAACTAAAGCAAAATAATAGTTCCTACCTCAAATGTTTGCTGTAATTGAGTAAATGAGTACGAAGTGCTTAGCAAAGTGCCCAGCATGTTCCTTCAGCGTGACTGTAAGTGTTGTTTTTATTGTTACAAGTTTTGGCTGAATGAGGGAAAGAGCAGAGAGGAAAACCATTGACATAATCTTCACGTTAATATAAATTCTACCTAACTAATTGACGCTTCTTCTTTCAGGGCTGTTACACCAAAGCTTCAGTGTTGTCCTGTTTAATATGAATGACCGAATCTTTTTTTTTTTTCTTTTTCCTTTTGTTGTTATGTGAAGGTGGTATTTTAACCACCACACTTGAAGAGCAGAATGAAAATGTGAATTACTGTTCTGCTCTTGACTTTAATGGATCTGTATGAAGGTTTCTCTATATATCTGGGAGTTGTAGTGAATAATTTCAATACATTGTGCCACATGTCTCTTCAAAAATGTCTAAACAAGCCTAAAACCAAAAACCAAACCTGCTGCTGTCGAGTTGATTCTGACTCATAGCCTAAGATCCCACTAATATTTGCACATTTGATAGGTATAATATGATACCTCTTTTCATTGTAATTTGTATTTTTTGATACCTAGTATTATTTCATGTTCCGATTAACCTTTTGAAAGTTTCCTTCTATGAATTTACAGTTTATATATTTGGTCTATTTTTTTCCAGTTGAGTTTCTTTTTAATGACACTTTGTAGTCATTCTTTCTCTATTCTAAACAGTAAATTTTTTTAAAAATTGTGCTTTAGATGAAGCCTTAGAGAGCAAACTAATTTCTCACTAAACAATTAATACACATATTGTTTTGTGACATTAGTGGCCAATGCTACGATGTGTCAACACTCTCCCCTTCTTGACTTAGGGTTTCCCATTATCAGGTTTCCTATTCCCTCCTGGCTTCTCATTCTTGTCCCTGGGCTGGTGTGCCCATTTAGTCTTGTTTTGTTTTATGGGCCTGTCTAATCTTAGGCTGAAGGCTAAGATAATCTCTAGCTGAGTGGTACAGCACAGCCTGTCAAGAAGGGGGGGCAGCACATGGGGCTGGGTGGGTGGAAGAAAAGTAAGGAAGGAAGAGAGAGAGAGAAGAAACAACATAAAAGAACAAAACAAACAAAATGGTGCTGATGGAGCCAGTCAGTGACAGTGTCACAGACAGGGGGAGACTGTGTTCCAGTGACTCTCTAGCTGAGTGGTGCAGCATAGCCCTTCAAGAAGGGGCAGGGGTGGCACAAAAGACTAGGTTGTCAGGAGAAAGGAAAAGAAGGAAGGGAGAAGAAACGGGGGGAAAAAATCGTACAGAGGGAGCCTGCCAGTGGGGGCAGCACGGACCCAGGAAGCCATGTGTTGGTGGCTTTCTAACTGAGCAGTGTGGCACAACCCATCAAAAAGGGAAAGGGACTGCACATGGGACTAGCTGGGCAGGAGAAAGGAAAGGAAGAAAGGGAGAAAGAGAGAAGAAACTGGGGAAAAATGGCACAGAGGGAGCCTGCTGGTAGGGTGGCGTGGACTCAGGGAGGCCATGTGCCAGTGGCACTCTAGCCGAGTGATGTGGCACAGTCCGTCAAGAAGGAAAGGGATGGCACACAAGGTTAGCTGGGTGGGAAAAAGGAAAGGAGGAGAGAGAGAGAGAAAAGAAACAAAAAAAGTAAAAAAAACAACAACAAAAAAAAAATGGCACTGAAGGAGCTGGCTGGTAGGGCCGGGATGGACCCGGGTGGCTGTGAGCTGGTGTTTTTCTGGCCAAGCGACCATGGCTGCATAGACAGAAGAAGGGTGGGGGGTAGGAAAGTATGTATCCCCGGTTACCAAGTGCTCTGTCTCCTGTTGGGAGCTCCGTGAAATTGTCTTCCCGTACTCCCCTTCTGCGTTCCTTGGTGGCTTTAGTCCAAGATGGTAAACGTGTGTCACATTATCTGGTAGGGGACCTCCACTCTGTAACTGTCCTTCTTCTCTGTCAGTTTCTTATCCCATTCAGTGCTTGATCAAGTTCTTTATCCCTTCATTTAATTCTTATGGTTCTAGGATTGACATTTGTATCTGTTTTACTTAGTTTTCCGGGTCTTTGCTGCAGAGGGATGGCATGGTGCTTCTGTCTATAGCACCATATTGACTCTGCCTGAATGACCAAATCTTGATACGGGAGTGATCAGACACAAAATACACTTTTCTGGGTAAGTCTATTCATTGAAGCTTATCAAATAAGTTATTGGCTTCAAACTTGCTTTTCCTTTAGGACATTTGGAGATTAACTAGTTAGCAAACCCCTGCACAGCTTTGTTTTTGGAAAGCAAAACCATCATATCAAACAACAGAAGGAAGTTAAATTACAGGCATTTTACAAACAAGTTTTACAAGGGTTTTTGGGAATTCATTTGTTTTAGAAATCCAGGTCTGGGACAATGAAATAAAAGATATTAAAGACTTTGTAGTTCTAAGGAACTGACAGTTTAATGTGAATACTCTGTGGCCAGGAACTGAGAAGATGAACTAACAATGAGATGTTGGAAGCCAACCACTTCAAAATTAATTCTATTTCAGCCTCGGAAAATTAACTAAGAAGAAAATTACTCCATTTAACAAAGGAATTCACACTAGAACTAGGTAGTTTATGCATTTTTTTTTTCAGGGTGTTTTTCCCAGTTGTTTTACTCATCCATTATACAGCTATTGGAACTTGAAGAACAAGATGCCATTGACGTTGGGAGAGTGTCTCAGAGACAGCTGCAGGCTGAGCTGGGGATTCCTGCTAAGCAAGTACCCACCTACTTTCCCAAGAGTAGTTTATCCTTTATTTATATAACAAGTCTTGATAAAACAGTGCAAGGGCCACTTGCTGCTTATTCTTTTCATAGAAGTTTAGTTTTCTAAAGGTTCAACTTTATCAGGACACTTGATCCTGATGAAATTCTAGAAGACAGACATAACTATGAGGCTGAAATGAGCTTTTAGAAGTGTTTGTGGATTTCAATTATCTAGTTGTTGTTATCACATTAAAACATGTTTTGATCTAGATGTTATAAATTAGGGAGTAGATGATGATTTAATAGGGCATTTACTTCTAAAATAAACAGAGCTTCCTTGTGGAACAGCAGCAAGTCTGACTCACAGGATAGTCTGTGAAAACATACACTATTCTAAAGAGAGTCTTCTATGAAATCAATGTGTAAATGCTTGTTATGGATTGAACTGGGTCCCCCCAAAATGTGTGTCAACTTGGCTAGGCCATGATTCTCAGTATTGCGCAATTGTCCTTCATTTTGTGATCTGATGTATTGTAGATCCTATCCTCTATGATGTTAATGAAACAGGATTAGAGGCAGTTATGTTAAAGAGGCAGGACACAAACTACAGGATTAGGTTGTAGCTTGAGTCAATCTCTTTCAAGATATAAAAGACAGAAGCAAGCAGAGAAGACAGCGGCCTCATTACCACAAAGCAAGAACAGCTAGGAGTGGAGCTTCTCCTTTGGACCCAAGGTCTCTAGGTTGAGAAGCTCCCAGACCAGAAGAAGACTGAAGACAAGGATCTTCCCCCAGTGCCGACAAAGAAAAAGTCTTCCCCTTAAATTCGGACTTCTAGTCTCCTGAACTGAGAGAATAAATCTGTTAAAGCCATCCACTTGTGGAATTACTGTTATAGCAGCACGAGATAACTAAGAAAGAATTTGGTACTGGGAGTGGGGTGCCACTGTAACAGATACCTAAAATGTGGAAGCGGTTTTAAAACTGTGAATAGGTAGAGGCTGGAAGAGTTTTAAGGTGCTTAATAGTAAAAGCCTAGATTTCCTTGAAGAGATTGTTGGTGGAATTATGGAAGTCAAAGGCAATTCTGGTAAGGGCTCAGAAGGAAGTGAGGACAGCTGTAACACCTTCAATGGAGCAGATGGTGCAAAGCAGCAGCAGAGAAACAGAAGTAGCAGAACCAGGAGACCAGCACGAGATGGTGTGGGAGCCAATTAATGGAGCAAAAGAGCTGAGTGCCTTCCAGCAGGAGGCTTCCTGGGTGAATGGGGTGCCTCTGGGCACATATTGATGGAGCAAGGCTTGCTGATCCACAGAGTGAGAGAGCTGAGTGCCATCCGGCCGAGCTTACTGGCAGAGTGGGGTGCCTCTGGGCACTTATCAGTAGAGCTAAGGAGCTCTGTAACACTTGCCTGAGCAGGGCAGAGGGGAGGCTGGCCCAAGAAGTCCAAGAGGCAGAGGGACCAAGAGGTCAAGGAAGCAGGAAGCAGAAGCTGAAGAGACGAGAAGCACGAAAAGCACAGCTGCCTCGGTCTCAAAGAGTGGGGCCACAACCTTTGTGGTCTCAAAGGATGGAACCACAGCCTGCTGAGTCTCAAAGCAAGAGGCCACAAACTCCTAGGTTTCAAAGTGTCAGGTCTTCACCATTTCGGTTCTGGAGTGTGGGGTGCCATTCATGAGTGCCAGGAGGATGGGGCTGGATCCACTACCCAAAGGTGAGGGGGCAGGGCTTCCATGTCCAAGAGGAACAAGAACCTGGACTGCCGGGGCTGACGGGGCGGTGTCACCACTCAGATGGACTAGGAGAATGGGGCCGCCTAAAGCTAAGGGGAAGCCCTGGTGGCACAGTGGTTAAGAATTCAGCTGCTAACCAAAAGGTTGGCAGTTTGAATCCACCAGGTGCTCCTTGGAAACCCTATGGGGCAGTTCTACTCTGTCCTATAGGGTTGCTATGAGTTGGAATTGACTCGATGGCAATGGGTTTGTTTTGTTTTTTAAAGCTGAGGAAGCAGAGCTGCTGTCCAGTGGGCCTGAAAGGCGGAGCTGAAGTTCAGGGCTCAGGGGCCTCCACCCAAAATCCAAAGAGCATGGCTGATATCCAGAGTCTGGAGGGCAGGACCAGTGCCTAGATGTATCTCAGAGACCAGAGGGTTATTTTCAAGCCTCAAGAGATAATGTAGTATGTTCTGATGGGTTTTTTACTTGCCTAGTGCCCCTTATTCCTTTTTTCACTCCAAGTTCTCCCATTTGGAAATTTCTACCTTGTGCCTGCTTCACCATTGTACTTTGGAAGCAGGTAACTTGTATTCTAGCTTTCACAGATAAAGAATTTTGCCCTAGGATGGAATTTGGACTTGGGGTTGATTTAAGACTTTTGGGATGAGATGAATGTGTTTTACATGTGGCAAGGACATAAATTTTGGGGGTCCAAAGGGTGGAATGTTATGGATTGAATTGTGTCCTCCCAAAATGTGTGTCAACTTGGCTAGGTCATGATTCCCAGTATTGTGTGGTTGCCCTCCATTTTGTGATCTGATGTAATTTTCCTACGTGTTGTAAATCCTAACTTCTATGATGTTAACAAGACAGGATTAGAGGCAGTTATGTTAATAAGGCAGGACATAATCTACAGGATTAAGTTGTATCTTTAGTCAATCTCTTTTGAGATATAAAAGAATCAAGCAGAGAGGAGAGGGACCTCATTACCCCCAAGCAAGAAGAGCCAGGAGTGGAACTCATCATTTGGACCCAGGGTCCCTGAGTTCAGCAGCTCCTAGACAAGGGGACGATTGATGACAAGGACCTTCTCCCACAGCTGACAGACAGAAAAAGTCTTCCCCTGGAGCTGGTGTCCTGAAATCAGACGTCTAGCCTCCTAGACAGTGAGAGAATAAATTTGTTTGTTAAAGTCATCCACTTGTAGTATTTCTGTTATAGCAGCACTAGATAACTAAGACAACGCTCCACAGAACTTTGTTCATCAATTTGTTATAGCACGTTTCATGCTCTGTGCCCATGTAATTCACATTGTGTGCACAACAAAATGGAAGTGTCAAGGCCAGCAATTGCAACTTCTGTTGTCGTTGCTGTCCAGTCGATTCCAATTCAGGGTGATTCATGTGTTATAGAGTAATACATCTGCTTCCATTAAGACAACAGCCAAGAAAACCCTATGGAGCAGTTCTACTCTGCACACATGGGTTCACAATGAGTCAGAATCAACTTATTAAAAACAACACAGTATCGAATACCACATTTTATGCAAATAATGTGTGCATTATACTTTTTTGCCAACTGTGCAATTCCCTTTGGCATTATTTTCTTAGGTGCGCTATGCATGTTACATGTGCGGGTGCATTATTTTACATGGGTGCGTTATTTGCAAAACACATGGTACTTTTTTTGGGAAAAAATGGACATTTTCTAAAATCCTTACTTTCTCCATAATTGAATTAGATCAATTTCTGTCACATATTTCCACAATGGATATAACTTTTATGACCCAAATTTACCAGAAGACTCAATTAGATGGAATCTAGGGAGAAAATGAAATTGGCTATCTTCTGTTTGTGAGGAAAAACCTTACGGTGAATCCAGATCCCAAGATATATAACCAGGGAGGAGCTGGAGGAGCTCTTGGAAAAGGCTGCCAGGGGCGAGGAGATGGTCACCCTGTGTTTAGAACCATTGTAAAGGATTTTCTGTTCAAGTGATGGCATCATTTACATTATGTCTCCCCATATGTTGAGCCTGATGAAATACACAGACTGAAAATATGTGGGTAAATAATGTTCAAAGTAAGGTCTCCATTCCAAACCACAAGATTGCTGTTCTTAGGTGCTGTCAAGTTGGTTTTGACTCATAGTGACCCTATGTACAACTGAACGAAACACTGCCTGGTCCTGTGCCATCCTCACAATCCTTCTTAGGTTTGAGTCCAATCCGTCTTACTGAGGGTCTTCTTTTTCATGACTCTACCAAGCGTGATGTCTTTCTCCAGGGACTGGTATCTCCTGATAACATGTCAAAAATATGTGAGATTAAGACTAGCCATTCTTGCTTTCAAGGAAAACTGTGACTGTATTTCTTCCCAGAGACTTGTTTGTTCTGGCAGTGAATGGTATATTCAATATTCTTCACCAACACTGTAACTCAAAGGCATGAATTCTTCTTTGATCTTACCTACACCAGCATTCGCATTCATTGTCCAGCTTTCACATGCATATGAGTCGATTAAAATATCATGGCTTGGGTCAGGCGCACCTTAGACCTCAAAGTGGTATCTTTGCTTTTGAACACTTTAAAGAGGTCTTTTGCAGCAGATTTCTCCAATGCAATACGTTCTTTGATTTCCTGACTGCTGCTTCCATGGGCACTGATTGTGGATCCAAGTAAAACGAAATTCTTGACAACTTCCATCTTTTCTCCCTTTATCATGATGTTGCTTATTGGTCCAGTTGTGAGGATTTTTGTTTTATGTTGAGGTGTAATCCATACTTAAGGTTGTAGTCTTTGATCTTCATCAGTAAGTGCTTCAAGTCCTCTTCATTTTCAGCAAGCAAGGTTGTGTCATCTACATATCGCAGGTTGTTAATGAGTCTTCCACCAATCCTGATGATACATTCTTCTTCATATAGCTCAGCTTCTCGGATTATTTGCTCAGCATACAGGTAGAATTTAAGTATGGTGAAAGGATGCCACCCTGATGTACACCTTTCTTGATTTTGAACCATGCAGTATCCCCTTGCTCTGTTCGAACAACTGCCTCTTGGTCTATGTACAGGTTCTGCATAAGCACAATTGTTCTGGAATTTCCATTGTTCCCAATGCTATCCATTATTGTTATGATCCACGTAGTCCAATGTCTTTGCACAGTCAATAAAACACAGGTATACACCTTTCTGGTATTCTCTTTCAGCCAAGATCCATCTGATATCAGCAATAACATCCCCTGCTCCACGTCCTCTTCTGAAACCGGCTTGAATTTCTGGCAGTATGTTCTGCTGCAATCACTTTTGAAAGATCTTCAGCAAAATTTTACTTGCATGTGACTTGTTCTATAATTGACCCATTCTGTTGAATCACCTTTCCTTGAAATGGGCACAAATATGGATCTCTTCCAGTTGGTTGGCCAGGTCTTTCAAATTTCTTGGCATAGATGAGTAAGCACCTCCACTGCTGTGTCCATATGCTGAGATATCTCAATTGGTATTCCGTCAATTCCTGGAGCCTTGTTTTTCACCAATGCCTTCAGTGTAGCTTGGACTTCTTCCTACAATACCATCAGTTTTTGATTATATGCTATCTCCTGAAATGATGGAACATCCCCAATTCTTTTTGGTACAGTGACAGTGTATTCCTTTCATCTGCTTTTGATGCTTCCTGCATCATTCAATATTCTGCCCATAGATCCTTCAAAATTTCAACTCAAGGCTTGAATTTTTTCTTCGGTTCTTTCAGCTTGAGAAATACCAAGTGTGTTCTTCCCTTTTGGTTTTCTAACTCCAGGTCTTTGCACATGTCATTAGAATACTTTACTTTGTCTTCTCTAGCTGCCCTTTGAAATCTTCTGTTCAGCTCTTTCACTTCATCTTTTCTTCCATTTGTTTTAGCTACTCTATGTTCAAGCGCAAGTTTGAGAGTCTTTTCTGACATCCATTTTGGTCTTTTCTTTTCTGTTTAATGACCTTTTGCTTTCTTCATATGTGATGTTTCCTTGATGTCTTCCCACAACTTGTCTGGTCTTCGGTCATTAGTGTTCAATGCTTCAAACCTATTCTTGAGATGGTCTCTAAATACAGGTGGGATATACTCAAGGTCATACTTTTGCTCTCATAGACTTGTTCTAATTCTCTTCAGCTTCATCTTGAAGTTGCATATGAGCAATTGATGCTCTGTTCCACAGTCGGCCCCTGGCCTTGTTCTGACTGGTAATATGGAGCTCTTCTATTGTCTCTTTCCACAGATGAAGTCGATTTAATTCCTGTGTTTTCCGTCTGGTGAGGTCCACATGTACAGTCGCCATTTATGTTGAAAAAAGATATTTGCAATGAAGAAGTCGTTGGTCTTACAAAATTCTATCATGCCATCTCCGGTACCACTTGTATCACTAAGGCCTTATTTTCCAACCACGGATCCTTATTTCCAACTTTTGCATTCCAATCACCAGCAATTACCAGTGCATCTTGATTGCATGTTTGATCAATTTCAGACTGCAGAAGTTGGTAAAAATATTCTATTTCCTCATCTTTAGCATTAGTGGTTGGTGCATAAATTTTTTTTATTGTACTGTAGATGTTTAAAGAATAGTTTCTCATTAAACAGTTAGTACACATATTGTTTTATGACAATGGTTAACAACCCCGCAACATGTCAACACTGTCCCTTCTCAACCTTGGGTTCCCTATTACCGGCTTTCCTGTCCCCTCCTGCCTTGTCCCTGGACTGTTGTGCCCCATTAGTCTCGTTTTGTTTTATGGGGCTAATCTTTGGCTGAATGATGAACCTCGGGAGTGACTTCATTACTGAGCTAAAAGGGTGTCCCAGGGCCATACTCTCTGGGTTTCTCCAGTCTCTTTCAGGCCAGTAAGTCTGGTCTTTGTGAGTTAGAATTTTGTTCTACATTTTTCTCCAGCTCTGTCCAGGACCCTCTGTTGTGATCCCTGTCAGTCAGTGGGCACCATCTAGTTGTATTGGACTCAGTCTGGTGGAGGTCGTGGTAGTTGTGGTCCATTAGTCCTTTGGACTAATCTTCCCCTTGTATCTTGTTTTCTTCATTCTCCCTTGCTGCCGAAGGGGTGGACCAGTGGAGTATCTTAGATGGCTGCTCACAGGCTTTTAAGACCCCAGACGCTACTCACCAAGGTAGAATGTAGAACATTTTCTTAATAAAGTGTGTTATGCCAATTGAGCTATATGTTCCCTGAGACCGTGGTCCCCCCAGCCCTCGGTTGGTGCATAAATTTGAATAATAGTCATACTAACTGGTCTTCCTTGTAGGCATATGGATATTATTCTATCACTGGCAGCATTGTGGTTTAGGATAGATCTTGAAATCTTCTTTTTGACGATGAACCCGATTCCATTCCTTTTCAATTTGTCATTCTCACCATAGTAGACCATATGATTGCCTGATTAAAAATGACCAATACCAGTCCATTTCACAAATTCCTAGGATATCGATGTTTGTGTTCCATTTCATTTTTGACTTCCGTTTTTCCTAGATTCATACTCCCTACATTCCATGTTCTGATTATTAATGGATGTTTGCAGCTGTTTCTTCTCATTTTGAGTCATGTCACATCAGCAAATGAAGGCCCCAAAAGCTTGACTCCATCCACATCATTAAGTTCAACTCTACTTTGAGGAGGCAGCTCTTTCACAGTCATATTTTTTGAGTGCCTTCCGACCTGAGGGACTCATCTTCTGGCACTGTATCAGGCAATGTTCCACTGCTATTCAGGTTTTCACTACCCAGTTTTTTCCAAAATAGACTGCCAGGTCCTTGTTACTAGTCTGTCTTGGTCTGGAAGCTCCACTGAATCCTGTCCACCAAGAGTAACTCTGCTGCTATTTGAAGTACTGGTGGGAAAGCTTCCAGTATCACACCACCACACAAGCCACCACAGTATGACAAACTGACAGACATGTGGTGGAACCTATTTCAGGTTAACATAACATGCGTGTTGTGATAGCTAAATTGAAGGATAGTTTTGAAATTCTGTTAATTACTCACATTTAGCTTCAGATTCTACTTTATAGTTTTTCCTAAGTGTTCCCTTATTTTCCTCCGTGTCTTAAGTTTTCAACTGCTTTTCTTGATTGGGGGAACACAGATTTTTCTCCCAAAACCTTCCTTCTGGTGGCTTCAGTATCCCTCAGCCTTTCCCTTTAAGAATCTCTGAGGTTTTAGAGTGAGCTGTCTCACTGAAATGTTGCCTGCAAAATCTTGCAAAAGATGTACATAAACAAAATCTGCTTCTAAATCTCTCCCTGGTATTCTCTCCTCTGAAGTTAAGGAAAAAGGCCAGACATGGGGCAAAAGAGCTTCCCTGGGACACAGCTGTCCGGGCGGGGTGATGGCAAAGAGGCAGCCTGTATACCTGAACATCATTCCTGTACAATTAATTTCTTAACCACCTCTTTCTCCATCCCAGACCCTGAGGAGTTTTCATGGTGACCTGACAACTCTGCCCATTCCAGAGTGTAGCCGGAGGCTCATAGTTACCAGTGCTCTTTGTGTGACCTCTCTGCCGTGTTGAACATTTGTCATTGAAGAATTTCCCCCTTTAGATACATGTGCTACACAATGACACATGAAAAAAAAAAAAAGCTAGTTCTAATTGGTTAAGGAAGTCTCAGGAAAATATTATCACCCAGTGAGTTAAATAATTATTATTGCTGCTTTTGTTTTTACATTAGGTAGTACTGACTTACAAAAAGTATATGCCTGTAGGTGCACAAATATAATTTAAAAATTAAACTGTGTAATTTCCTTCAAGGTACAGCGAGAGGTGAATCTTTTTATTGGAATCTTGTTGTAGTTACAGTCATCAAAATGTTTAGTATCCATTTCACAAAATCTATAACTCAATCTTCCTTACGGAAAATGTCATATAACAAAAACTTGAATAATCAGAAAACTTGAGAAAGACCTATTTTAATTCATTGATTTTCTGATTAAATCTTGACTGAGAAAACCATTTTTATTTCAATGCTTATTAAATTCTTTGCTTTCTAACGGTAACTGATAATCAGGTCACTTTCTTGAGGGAAAAAAAAAAATCAGATGAAAATTAATTCTTTGAGCATTTCATGTCCTGCAGGTGTCTTTATTTCAATTTCCAAAATCTGAATACAGTCTGCAGATTAGACAACAGAACTGTATCAATGTTGATTTCCTGATTTCAATTATTATAGTATGGTTATGTAAGAAAATGTACTCGTTTTTAGGAGATATGAACTATTTACAGGTGAAGGCACATTGCGCCAGCAGCTAGTAACACAGAGCCTTTTCAAAAAATTTTAACAGTATTCCAAAACTCTAAGCTAATGGATAAATGAATAGTGCTATAAAATGGGTTTTTTCAGAGAAAATTTGATCAACAGCATTAGCTCTAGAAGAAGTAGAAAACCTGAGTTACAAACTACAGAAGAAAGATTTGTTGAAATAGTTACCACACTAAAGGTGTTCCTCGAGGTTGAGGATGCAAGGTAACTTGTTTACCGTGGCATGAGGGTTCTAAAGAGAACACTGGAATTCTGGGAAGTAAAGACAGCAGAAAAAGAAATCACAGAAAGTAGGTACTGGGATGAAGGTACAGAGCTATTATATTTCAGGTGCTGCCCAAGAATGCTGCCAAGTTTACCATGTGGCAAAATTTCCTAAGACTTATGCCCAGCCAGAGAAACAACTCACCAGGTTTCTGGGCACTGGGAGCAGTGGACAGAACTGTGATTGCCTGAGAATCACTTCAGCTCTGGCAGAAGTCTGAAGACTGGGTCTTACCTGTGGTGTAAAAAAATGTCTTGGATGGCTCGCTTAGCCTGGCTTTACAACTTATGAGGCTCACCCATTCCTATTTCAGAACCTATAAATATGCTTCATAAATGGCTGCAGTCTATAAACAATGAGAACTAAAACAAGCCCATTCCACCTCCAAAAGGGCAACATTAAATTTCAAATTAAATAATGTTTTAGTCTGGGGGCCAAGCACTTTATGTATTTTCACTCTTTGTTGATGGTGCCTCCCTCTATACCGCCTTCTGGAAGTCTGAAATTACCTCTGTATTTGCTTTACTTCTCTCCCTGGCCCCAGCCTCCCACCTGGACCTCCCCAAAGATATCAAATCAACATTAAATAGAGAGAATTTTATTAATTCATTCAACAATTGCAAGATACCCTACAGACCTTTTCTCTGGTAAACAGTTCCCCAGAACACCTCTTGGAGTTTGAGTATCTTTTAATATAACCCTTTTCAGCATATGAAAAATCTTACTTTATGTCCCACAAATGCAAAACATTTTAAATGTGACTGTGTACAACAATTATATTTCCAATACAATAGAAGAATGTCAAGCGTACCTTAAAAGTGCACCAGTGTCAGCAGACGGGACTGCCTAAGAGATGCATGCCAGTTTCAGGTTACCACATACAAAGCAACTTAATAGTCGGTTGTTTTGTGGGCATGAAACGATGTTTTAAATATTTAATAGTCTAACACGATAGTTATACCTTACTGTGTTTCAGATACATTTTAGGAAACTGCTTGGGAATTTGAGTTGATATGTACCTCACAATTTTTCAAATTTGAAAATAATAGAAAATAGGCTTCCAAGAGGTGCTTTGGGGAGAGAGAGTGTCTTGTTTTACTGAATACATGTAATTTTCAGCCATGAACAAAGGAAAGAGAAGATGCCCACATTTAACTGCTGTAGTAGTGCCTTAAAGCAAAATTTTATTCCAAATAAAAGTATTTTATGTTTTGGAAACAAAAAAAGAATGTCATTTATTTTTTTCTCTTTTCATTTACCCAAATCGAGTGATTTGTAACTAAGCCAGAAAAAGAAAAAAGAAAAAAAAAAAAAAGAAGTAAATCAAAACTACTTCCTGATATAAATTTATCTGGGATAAAATAGGTGAGGACAGATTTACAATTATATCTTAGACAAAAGCAATAGAAAATAACCTTAGAGAGCATTTGAAATTCTGAGGTTCCAATATACTCATCACCCCCATTCCCTCCCATGTCTACACAGCATGGACCCTGGTAGCCACCTCCCAAAGTCCACAAATGGAGGTTTTCCCATTAAAAAAAGGACAATTCGTGTGTGGGGAAACAAAGGTTCCCCTTGCAGAAGAAGGTAAGGTTTTTTTCCATCAAAAGCAACACAGTTACATCAATAGGTCTTTCCAATACTGTGACTCTGAAGCAATCAAAACTCTATTAAATGCAGAAACCACTATCCACTCAAAATATCTGTAATACTGTGGTGTAACAAAAATTTCTCACTCTGTATAGTTAAAGGTTAACCATGATTTTCAGCAAAGCAACAAGTGATTTACTTATTTTTAGTTTATATTCTTTACTCCAATTTAATGAAATACCAAAGTAAACCAAACAAAAAGCGTGAATGTACTTAACATAACTGAATCATACACTCAAAAATGATTAAAATGGTAACTTTTGTTTCGTATATTTTACTACACACACACACACACACACACACACACACACACACAAATAACAAAATGAATCAAAACAAAACAAAAAACCCCAGAATTCAGCCAAACAACTTCAATCGAAGAGGACACTTATCTCCTGTCCTTTTTACCAGATTTCCTCTTTCCAGAGAGTAAGTGTTTGGGTTTCATATCAAACACATGTCTATCTGCCTCCCCTTTCCTCCCTAAGTGATTCATCTTCTTTTGAGCCTTCTTCATCATAGTCTTGGCTTTTTTCACCATCTGTAAAGGAGGAAGAAACATAAAATACTTTCTCTATTGAAACAAAAATTTCCACCGTGTATTATAATTATCTGATAACAGTCTGTCTTAATGCCCCTCGTCTGTTAAGTTCTATGAAGAAACAGACCCTGATAGTCTTGCTCACTGCTGTTTTCCCTCAGAATCACCACAGTATCCAGAGGAACTCAATGAATACTTGCGTATGAAGACTACATGAAAATTGTATCCAGGACAGGTCGTACACCTAGAAAGACTAGATGCATTTTAGACCTGGAAGATTAAAATGTATCTGTTCTAAATCCCTCTTACCCAAACTAAGACACTGAGACTCAGGCCCGTGAAAATTTACTACTCACATCTGATTAACAAGTGGCAAAGTCAATATCAAAAACAGATTTCTAGATAGAAATGGTATTAAATGGAAAGCTTAAGCTTCAAAGCCAGACAGGCCATGACTTTAGGTAAGCCAATCATTTCTTATAAATGGGTATATTAATACTTATACCCCTTAAGGTTGTTATGAAAATGAACTAATATTTTTAAATGCCTAGAACATCATACACACTCAAGAAATTCCTCTCCTCCCCTTCAAGTCCAATGGTCTTTTTCCATTATACGCCTTCAGTTTAATCCCCATTTACAAAAAAAAAAAAAAGACTGCTTCCTAGTTTACATATATACTTTCTCAGGTAGCTGAATTTTTAAATGCTGAAACTACCAGTTGTTTTTTAAAATAAAGTTACAGCAAAAGAGACTTTATTGTGCTTCGCAAATACTGTGTTTTTAATTTTTTTTTAACAAACTGAAGGTCTGTGGCAACCCCGTGTCAAGCCAGTCTATCGGTGCCTTTTTTCCAACACCATGTGCTAACTTCATGTCTCTGTGTTACATTTTGCTAATTCTTGCAATATTTCAAACTTCTTCATTGTTATAACTGTTATGGTCATCTGTGATCACTGATCTTTGATGTTACTATTTTAACTGTTTTGGGGCATCACAACTGCATCCATAAAAGACAGTGAACTTCATTGATAAATGTGTGTTCTGACTGCTCCATGGACCGGCAGTTCCCCCATTTCTCTTCCTCTCCTTAGGCTTCCCTATTCCCTGAGACATGACTGTTATGGATTGAACTGTGTCCCCCCAAAATGTGAGTCTACTTGGCTAGGTTATCATTCCCAGTACTGTGTGGTTGTCCTCCAGTCTGTGATCTGATGTGTTGTAAATACTAAACTCTATGTTAATGAGGCAGGATTACAAGTAGTTAGGTTAATGAGGCAGAAAACAATCTAGAGGATCAGATTGTGAGTCAATTTTTTTGAAATATAAAAGAAGCCAGCAGAAAGGAGAGGGACCTCATTACCACCAAGCAAGAGCCAGGAGCGGAGCACATCCTTTGGACTTGGGGTCCTAGTGCTGAGAAGCTCCTAGACCAGGGAAAGACTGAAGACAAGGACCTTCCCCCAAAGCCAAAAGAGAAAGCCTTCCCCTGGAGATGGCACCCCGAATTCGGACTTCTAGCCTCCTAGACTGTGAGAGAATACATTTCTGTTTGTTAAAGCCATCCACTTGTGGTACTTATGTTACAGCAGCACTAGATAACTAAGACAATGACAATATGAAATTAGGCCAATTAATAACCCTACAATGGCCTCTAAGCGTCCAAGTGAAAGGAAGAGTCGCACGTTCCTCACTTTGAATTAAGTTAGAAATGATTAAGCTTAGTAAGGGAGGCATGTTGAAAGGTGGGACAGTCCGAAAGCTACACCTCTTGCACCAAACAGTTAGCCAAGTTGTGAACGCAAAGGAAAGTTCTTGAACGAAATTAAAAGTGTTACTCCAGAGGTCCCTCTTACAACAAAGACCCAAAAAAACAAGTGATCGATTATATATGACAATCTAGGAGCCCTGAACACCAAAGGCAAAGTTTAGGAATCAGACTCAGTGGCAGGGGAGGGAGAAACGGTTCAGAAGAAGTGAGGAGTTGCCAGACCAGACCTGGCGGAAACCAGCACCCTGCAGGCCGGAATGGCTGGCGTGTGCGGTGAGGCTAGCAGTGGCGTTTGGGACATGTTTTCCACATCAGGAGAAACAGCTGTGGAGAGTCTACTCAAGTCTCCAGAACTAGTGAAAAGTAAGTACACGTGTCTAACCTTACCACGTGGATCAAAAAACATCTCATTTAGGAAGAGCCTCTCTCCCATTTACCTGCTCCCTCCCCAACTCTGCAACAGTCCAGGCCGGCTTCAGGTCCAGGCCAAAGCCCAGGCCGGCTTCAGCGACTGCCACTCCCCTTGGGCCAGAAGTAGGACTCGTCAAGTGCCCTAAGCCATTCTCCCGGCCTTGGACAGGGAACAAATTAACAAGCAGGAAAAATAATCTACCATCTCGCCTAAGCCAAGAAGTCAGGGCAGGCACAGCTCCTTTGCCTAGGCACAGTCATAAGCGGTCCATGGACTCTGAATGCCTTTCACCCCTGCACAGACCTGTGTGGGCTCATATCAACAGTGGAGGCCCTCATTAGCACAATACAACAGGGTATATATCTGAAGCCTAACTTCCTGTATCAGCTATATGGTGGAATGGCAGGTTCGTGACATTTGACACTGCTCTGCCCATTAACCAAGGTCCTCACCTACCCACATCAGAGGCCTGAGGACTGGCGGCTCCACCCACGCCACCTAGCCACCTACGAGAGGGGTCCAAGAACAAGTGGTGCCTCCCGGTCCTTACAGCCAACAGCACTGGGTGCCCATAGTCCGGCTGCAAACCCACGCACTCTAGGGAACAGGGACACGCTTTCCTCCCAGACACTCAGGGGCAGCCGTCAGCCCCCTGCCTTGCTCAGCATGTAACCCCCTACTGCAGCCAGATATTTGTGCCTACTCCAATCACCCCTGCCCATCTAGGACTGTAGGTGAGAGGCTTTACCACACACTTGGTGACCGACTATCTGGACACCTGAGCTGAAACCATAAAAGAAAAGTAAACGGACTCCTGGGCTCACATACCTAGTAACAGATCTAACTACCTGGTGACAGGACATCAGTGCTTCAAAGGCACCAACAATCAAACTAGCTCACACGAGCAGCCTATTTGGGCATATCAAAACAAAATAAAACAAGAAGGTAGGACACAATAACCAAACATAAAATAAATAAATAACTTAATGATGGCTCAGCGACAACAGTCAATATCAAATCACATAAAAAGGCAGACCATGATGGCTTCAGCAAGCTCCCAAAACAAAGAATTAAGAAATCTTCTAGAGGAAGAGAACTTCTTGGAATTAACAGAGGTAGAATACAAAAGATTAACATACAGAACTCTTCAGAAGATCAGGCAAAATGCAGAACAAGCCAAGTAACAAACAGACAAAGCAACAGAGGAATTTAAGATTACAGAAGAGCACAATGACAAATCAAACAGGCTGCAAGAATACACAGAGAGGCAGCAAACAAATTCAGAAGACTAACAATAAAATTTCACAACTAGACAACTCAGTAAAAGTCATAGGAGCAGAATTGAGACAATGGAAGTTAGAATTAGTGAGACTGAAGATAAAGCACTTGATGCCAACTTATTTGAGGAAAAATCATATAAAAGGATTAAAAAAAATGAAGAAACCCTAAGAATTATGTGGGACTCTATCGAATAACCTGCAAGTGACTGCAGTACCAGAATGGGGGAGATAACAAAAAATACAGAGAGAACTGATGAAGATTTGCTGGCAGAAAACTTCCCTGATATCGTGAAAGATATCTATCCAATGCCCATCGAACCCCACAAAAGGTAGATCCCAAAAGAAAGTCACCAAGACATATGCTGATCAAACTTGCCAAAACCAAAGATAAAGAGAGAATTTTAAGAGCAGCCAGGGAGAAACAAAAAGTCATCTACAAAGGAGAGTCAATAAGACTAACCTCAGACTACTCAGCAGAACCATGAAGGCAAGAAGGCAATGGGATGACATATATAAAACCTTGAAGGAAAAAAATTGCCAGCCAAGAATTATATATCCAGCAAAACTGTCTTGCAAATATGATGGCGAAATTAGGGCATTTCCAGACAAACAAAAGTTTAGGGAATTTACAAAAACCAAATCAAAATTACAAGAAACACTAAGTCCTCTGGTTAGAAAATCAGTAACATCAGATAACAACCCAAGACTAGACATAGGACAGAGCAACCAGATCAACCCAAATAGGAAAGTTACAAAAATAAATCAAAGTTAAAACACTGAGAACAGGGAAACAGAGACGTCAATATGTAAAAGATGACAATGTTAAAACAAAAAAGAGGGACTAAAAGATGTGGTCATAGATCTTTCACATGGAGAGGAAGTCAAGGCAATATAAAGAAATAAAAGATTGGTTTAAACTTAGAAAAATAGGGGTAAACATTATGGCAACCACAAAGGAAACTAACAATCCTACACATCAAAATAAAAAAAACATAAAAACTCAGCAAATACAAAATCAAGAAATACGAAAAAGATGAAAAGAAAATACATTTAAAAAAACCCTCAGCACAGAAAATTAAGTGGAGCAAAGAAACTGTCAACAACACATAAAAAAAGGCATCAAAATGACAGCACTAAACTCATCTATCAATAATTACACTGAATGTAAATGGACTAAATGCACCAATGAAGAGAGAGTGGCAGAATGGATTAAAAAACCCAATTCATCTATATGCTGCCTACAAGAGATGCACCTTGGACTTAAAGACACAAACTAAAACTCAAAGGAAGGAAAAAAAATCAAGCAAACAATCTAAAAAGAGCAGGAGTGGCAATATTAATCTCTGACAAAATTTTAAAGTAAAATCCATCACAAAGGACACTATATAATGATTAAAGAGTCAATACACCAGGAGGACATAACCATAATAAATATTGACACACCTAACAACAGGGCTCCAAAATACATAAACTCTAATGGCATTGAAAAGAGAGAGAGACAGCTCCACAATAATAGTAGACTTCAACACACCACTTTCAGTGAAGGACAGAAAATCCAGAAAGAAGCTCAATAAAGACATGGAAGATCTAAATGCCACAATCAACCAACCTGATCTCATAGACATGTATTGAATACTCTACCTAACAGCAGCCAAGTCTACTTTCTTTTCCAACGCACATGGAACGTTATCCAGAATAGATCACATATTAGAACATAAAGCAAGCCTAACAGAATCCAAAGCATTGAAATATTACAAAGCATTTCTTCTGACCATAAAAGTGCTACTCCAGTGAACACATGAATGATTAGAAAGCGAAACAGCCTTACTGCTGACATGGGAGAAAATTTCAGTGGTCTAGACAGAATATCAAACCAGTCACAACATTCCCTTAAACCAAAGCTTAATCCAGAGCCAGACCCTTTCCTCAATTCTGTGAAGGCTGAGAGAGGTGAGGAAGCTGCAGAAGAAAAGTCTGAAGCTAGCAGAAGTTGGTTCATGAGGTTTAAGGAAAGAAGCTATCCCCATAACATGAAAGTGCAAGGTGAAGCAGCAAGTGCTGATATAGAAGGTGCAGCAGGTTATCCAGAAGATCTAGCTAAGATAACAGATGAAGGTGGCTACATTAAACAATAGATTTTCAATGTAGACGTAACAGCCTTTTATTAAAGCTTCAAAGAACAGGCTGACTCTCTTGTTAGAGACTAATGCAGCTGGTGACTTTAAGTTGAAGCCAATGCTCATTTACGATTCCGAAAATGCTATGGCCTTTAAGAACTATGCTAAATCTACCCTGGTGGCACACTGGTTTAAGAGCTACAGCTGCTAACCAAAAGGTCAGCAGTTCAAACGTACCAGCTGCTCCTTGGAAATCCTATGGGGCAGTTCTACTCTGTCCTATAGGGTCGCTATGAGTCAGAATCAACTCAGCGGCAATGGATTTGGTTTGTTTTCTTTGTGCTCTATAAAAGGAACAACAAAGCCTGGATGACAGCACATCTGTTTACAACAATGGTTTACTGAATATTTTAAGCCTACTGTGCAGACCTACTGCTCCGAAAAAAAGACTCCTTTCAAAATATTACTGCTCACTGACAATGCACCTGGTCACACAAGAGCTCTGATGAAGATGTACGAGGAGATTAATGTTTTCATGCCTGCTAACACAACATCCATTTTGCAGCCCAGGGATAAAGAAGTAATTCAGACTTTCAAGTTTACTGTTAAAGAAACCCATTTCATAAGGCTATAGCTGCCATACATAGATAGTGATTCCTCTGATGGACCTGGGCATAGTAAACTGAAAACATTCTGGAAAGGATTCACCATTCTAGATGTCATTAAGAACATCCATGATTCACGGGAGGAGGTCAAAATATCAACATGTTGGAAGACGTTGATTCCAACCCTCATGGATGACTTTGAGGGGTTCAAGCCTTCAGTGGAGGAAGTAACTGCACATGTGGTGGAAAGAGCAAGAGAACTAGAATTAGAAGTAGAGCCTGAATTGCTGCAATGTTATGATAAAACTTCAACGGATGAGGAGTTGCTTCTTATGGATTAGCAAAGGAAGTGGTGTCTTGTGATGGATCTACTCTCAGTGAAGATTCTGTGCACATTGTTGAAATGACAACAAAGGATTTAGAATATTACATAAACTTAGTTGATAAAGCGGCAGCAGAGTTTGACGAGACTGACTTCAATTCTGAAAGAAGTTCTGTAGGTACATGCTATCAAACAGCATCGAACGCTACAGAGAGATCATTCATGAACAAGAGTCAATCAATGAGGTAAACTTCACTGTTGTCCTATGGTAAGAAATTGTCACAGCTACCCAGCCTTCAGCAACCACCACCTAAATCAGTCAGCAGCCATTAACACTGAGGCAAGATCCTCTACCAGCAAAAAGATTACGACTCACTGAAGGCTCAAATGAGTTAGCATTTTTCGCAATAAAGTATTTTTTAATTAAGGTACGTACGTTGTTTTTTTAGACATAATGCTACTGCACACTTAATACACTATAGTATAAACATAACTTTTACATGCACTAGAAGATCAAAAAATTCGTATGACTCACTTTATTGGGATAATCACTTTATTGCTGTGGTCTGGAATCAAACCCACAGTATCTCCAAGGTATGCCTGTACACCTAAAACTTCTTTCCAAAAAGACACTACAAATGATTACATGACAGTCACCCAAACTATTTGGAGGGGAAAATATCCCACAATAATGGGAAGACAAGTAGGATTGTCTCAAAAGAGCTGACCAAAAAGGCTCAGAAATCTTCCCGATTTCTTTTCCTGGCAATGGGCTTGCTGGAATTGAGGGCCCACGGTCTGAAGTGCCCAGTTGTATTTATCCCTGCATTATAAGGCCACTCTTCTGTTTACCCCTCCAAAAATGAACAGCCTACCTGCTGGGCAAAGGCATATGGAGCACCTAACGGGGCCCTGGCTCAAGCACACCTCCAAAGGATGCCAAGAAAATGGGGGAAGAAGTGTACCTGCTAACCTCTCTGCCTGCTCCAAATGACAAATGCTGGCATTTGCCCTGAGCCCTTTGTGTAAGTGGGGTGTGACTGATTACTTTTGTGTGATCTTTCTAGCCAAGATCTTGTAACTCCCATCCAGGTGATTGGATAAGACTGTGTGATAAGGTAATTGTGGCCCACCAAGGGCATTGGTCAGTTTTGCCTTAAAAGAGAGCCAATTCCAGAGCAGAGAGGAAGATCCTACACCACCCAAGGAAGAATAGCAGAGAGCGCGTCCTTTGGACCCGGGATCCCTGCGCTGAGAAGCTCCTGGAAGCAGGAGACAGAGAGAGAGACAGTAAGCTGCAACCCTGAAGATGGTGAGAAGCAGTGGCAGGAGAGGCCCAGCAGCAGGAGATGGCACAGTGGACTTCCTGGCCCACAGAGAGAAAAAGCTGAGTGCCTTTGGGGAGCGGCTTAGGGCCAAGGAGAGGTGTGCCTGCGAGAACAGTTGGGAAGAGGCTGTCCTGATGGAAGAACTGTATCCTGAGTGTTCTTGAGACTGAATGGTAACTGTTACTTCCCTAATAAACTCCATAATCGTGGGTATGGTCTGTGAGTGCTATGTGGCCATTGCAATAAATTATTGAAACCAGCAGAGAAGTAGAGAACTGTGTGAGGGGCAGTGGGTGTCAGAATTAGTAAAGATGGTGGAGAGAGGAGGCTTGTCTGGCCTCCACCTCATGGGAGTCAGCCTTGTGCAACTGATTTTGGTTCTCCTTCCCCTTGTGGGGTTGAGGTCAGATACTGCCCCCAAGCCGTTTTCATGGGAAGAAAAAACAGAGGGTTTATTATTATTACCATCACTTCTTACAGACACTAACCTTGACATCCCGAAGACCAGAAACATCACGCGGTGTTCGAGAGCAACTGCGACTCCGGGCCAAAGAAGAGCATGGAGAAGAATCTTCCCACTTTCTTTTCCTAGTAACACTTCGAGATTTTCTTGCCTGGACTGCATAGTGGGCCTGAAAATTATGAAAGGCAAAGTCAGTCTAGAGCTTCAGGGCCTCAGCCTTGCTTCCAGACTTAGAGATAAAATAAAACGACTTCACCAACAAGAAGGACAGTGCAGAATTTGTAGAACCATTATCAGATAAATTAAAGATTTTTAAGATACACATAATTAATTTTTAGTTAACTACTGGTCAAATGTTCTTTTTCACTTAATATGGGCTGCTTTATGTTACAAAGCTAATTTGAACTGTTTTTAAAATTTTACCCATTTAAAAATTTTTTGTTACACTAAATCATTAAATTAGTATCAAAATTTGTATTTCAGACAAAAATTCCTTAATCTTGCTAATCCTTGGTTACCTTACCTGTAAAATAAGGATAAAACTACTCCAAAAAATAAGTAGGCAGTAAGCAAAACACTTATAAACAATAAAAAATTAGAAGCCATATATATATATAACAACTCCGTGCAAGCAAAGATGAAGGCAAATAGGTACATACAAAAATTGCTTACTAAAATACAAATTAACCTATTCCTTTTGGAAAGGAATCTAATACAATGTTATGCTCTGAGTTTGGTAATCCACTTCTGGTCATCTGTTTTTAGGAAATAATCGAGTATGAAAAATTCTTTTATGCAAAAATGTACATGCTCTGGCATAATTCACAACAGCAGATGCCTTCTAGTCTTTAGGGTCACAGGAACACAGTTTTTAACTATTTAGAGCCTAAGTCCCTCACGTTGAGTCGGTAATACCTCCTACTTTCTATTTATTTGATAAACTAAAATTAATTAAAACACTATGTAACTTTAGTCACCAAGAAAAGCTTAAAATCAAAGTCACAGTTCAAATACAGAAATTATGTATGATAACATAAATTCAGCTGTTTGTTCTCTTTGATAGTCTATTCCAGTTTATATTTTCTCCCCGATACTAATTTTTAAATTTTCTTATATATTTCTTACAAGCTATCTTAAATTCTGTAAGATAGCAAATATAAGAATTTTTAAATTTCAAATAATCTAAAAGTTCCAAAATAAAGAAGATAAAACTTTTTTTACTCAATTAAAAATGTTAAATTGAATAAATTTACCCTAAAACAAAAAACTATGCATACCATAATGAAAAAAAAGTCAATGTAATATGTGCAGGCAGAGCCTTGGTGACGCAGTTGTTAAGGGTGTGGCTGCTAACCAAAAGGTCGGTAGTTCAAATCCAACAGCCGCTCCTTGGAAACCCTATGGGGTGGTTCTACTCTGTCCTACAGTGTTCACTGTAAGTCAGAATTGACTCGATGGCAACGAATATGGTTTTTTTTTAATATGCGCAGAGTAAGAGCATAAATATAATTTTTTGGTATTTTCCAAATGTTCCATTAACAGGGACATAGAAAATAATATACATAATAAAACATCAACAGAACATTTTTAAAAAGAAAAAGTACTGAGGTGTTCTCACATAATTGGCAACATTAACTAAAATGGAAAACTAAAGTAGAAGACAGGGAAACCTTCCACATGACCATGGAGGATTTATTTTGGTAATTAAAGACTTTGGAATGTGCAAAATCTCCCTAAATATTTTCACAAATTGTGAACAATAACAAGAACTGAGTTTTGAAAGGAAATCCTGGTGGCATAGTGGTTAAGAGCTACGGCTGCTAACCAAAAGGTCAGCAGTTCAAATCCACCAGGAGCTCCTTGGAAACTCTATGGTGCAGTTCTACTCTGTCCTATAGGGTTGCTGTGAGTCGGAAATGACTTGAGTTATGAAAATTCCATCCTTCCACATCAACAGTGTAACTAATATATTTAAGACGTTAAATCTTACTTATTTAATGAGCTGCTCGTCATCTATTTCAATGCAAATCAAGATCCCATACCAATAAATCTCTTCACTAGAAATACTGAAAGATCTCATTTCTTTTTCTGGTATTTTTTTAAATCAACTTCATATTCCCAGATTTCTAAAAACCCAGCTTTCTTTATTAACAAAGCCGTATCCAACTACATACACATCTAAAACCATCCCTTACACACTTACACTGTCTTTATCATCCATGTCAACACCAAGACTTCGCATCTCATTCTCCAAAACTTTCCGCTGAACCTGAAAAGAAAAAATATTTACCTTAAACAAAACTAGTTTGATAGTATGTTAGAAAAAATTTCAAAGGAAAACATACTTTAATGATAATCTAAGACATACTTTTTTTAGAAATTGTTATTTTTTACTTGGGCTCATTTTCATGTTTTTGCAAAGTTCAAAGTGATTCATTAGATCACATGAAAACTAACATTTACAGAGCAATTATTATATGTGAGACACAACATATACTTGTGTCCGTTTACTGTTCACAACAACCCTGGGGCATGAATCATTACTCTCTCCATCGTAGGGATGACATCACCAAAGACAGACTCCAGAGCTCTAATATCTCTCTTGTCCCAAACACTTACTTAGCACCCCTAAGAGGAATATAAAAATGTCCAAATCTGTTCATAACCTGTCTTTTGCCATCATGTGAACATGTTATTGTTGGGTGCCATCAAGTCAATCTGCTCCATAGGGTTTTCTTAGCTGTAACCTTTATGGGAACAGATCGCCAGGTCTTTCTCCTATAGAGCTGCTGGGTGGGTTTGAACTGCCAATCTTTTGGTTAGTAGCCAAGTGCTTAACTGTTTGTGCCACCATGGCTCCTTTATACAGAAACAGTATTTTCAAATATATGAATATCCATCCAGAGGTTTCTAGAATTTCAAGTTATCTTCTTTCCTTTCTCCTTATGTCTTAGCTGCCCAGCACCACTGTCTTCCTCTTTCTTTGGGGGAACTGCTCCTCTCTTAACTCTCCATTCCAGGTGGTTTAGGACCCTGCCCTGGTCACAGGGCTGGCACATGACCTAGGCCTGTAGAAACACAGAACCCACCTGCCACCCCGACAGGAATATGGAGTAGAAGAGAAAGATGCCCAAACAAATGTTTGGGAGGCAAAGATTTCCTAACGAGGACACAGAAAGTATAAAGTATAAAAGAAAATTTTTATAAATTGGACCTCATCAAAATAAAAATATTCTGATTTTTTAAAGGACAGTGTTAAGAAAAGGAAAGTCAGACTGGGAAAATTATTAGGAAAAAGGGTTTATCTGATAAAAAGTAACTTTTATCTAAATGTGTAATTTTAGAATACTAAAAATTCAGTTTAAAAAATGGGCAAAAGATTTGAACACTTTACCTAAGAGGATACACTGAGGCAAATAAGTACATGAAACAAGGATAATCATTATTCACTAGTGGAATGCAAGTTAAAACTACAATTAAAATGACTGACAATACCAAGGATCTGGAGGATCTGGAGCAACTAGAATCTCTGCTAGTGGGAACTGCCGTGGAATGCAAAATGGTAGAGACATTTGGGAAAGATAGTTTGGCAGTGTCTTATAAAGTTAAATATACACTTATCCTATTATCCAGCAATCCTTTTGAGTATTTTCCCAAGGAAAATAAAAACCGTATTTCTACACAAATGCTTATTATCAGATTTAAGAATCAAACCAACTTGCTAGTCCATATATACTAACTAAACAAAGTACATATATATATTATGGCCACAAATGGACTGAAAAGTTTTGTATAGCAATGATTACACAGGAATCCAAAACACAAAGAAATCGATCATGTGACTTTGAAAAAACACAAAAACTTGCCCTCTTAGCAGTTCGAGGCATTCTGGGTCCCTGTGTATTCTTTTCTTTTGATTGAAGAATTTTCAATTTCTTTTTTTCTCTAATTTGTTTGGCCAACTGTCGGATTTCCATCATTTCCTCATCTTCACTTTCAGAGTCACTGTCATACTCTCCAGCAGCTGTTCTTAGTTCTTCTTCTTTTTCTAGCTCTTGTAATTTCTTTTAAAAAAAGATAATTACACAAAATTAGAAAAAAAAAACTCATAAATAAATGTAGGAATGTTTAATTAGGAACTATGTTTTCCCTAAATCTTGGACGACACAATGAATACCATGGTCCAGAGCTCCATCTGGGCCTCATGTATGTGCTGGAGCTGTTATCTCAAAGCAAATGGACTTTGTGAAGACAATGAAGACCACACAATTACTGACAGGTAATTGTGAATTGCTCTGTGCCATTTCTTTTTCTTCTTTAGCAACAATTACTCTAAACATTAAGGTTTAAAACACCCAGACATCACCTTCCTCATTCCTCAAAACTCCCAACAATAAGTAACAGGAAATAAGCTCACATTCTGAAAGAATTAAAAATATATACACTACAATCTTGTATTACAATATCCCAATGATCTATCCTAATATAATGTCATCCCAATACAATCTCTCTGTCTACACAGTTAATAAAATAAAAAACAAATTGAAGACCAATTAAGGCAAAGACACTGCATATAAAAATTAGACGACAGGGACAAGGACATTTCAGAAGTGGAATAAATAGGAACAGAAGAGAGTAAAGGAGGCTTAATAATGTTTATTCCTTGAGTACCTAAAAATATCATGATGCTATCACCCAGATCAATTTCTACAACAGAAACTGCATTTGGAATGTAGGGTGTGAAGAACCTGTAGAGAAAATAAGACTGAAAACTTAAATTAAGGGGGACGTTTGGGAACCGAGGAGTAGAAGAAGGAGGAAATGCAGACAGCAAATATTTTATGAAGTATTTTTTCCAACAATTTGATTGAGGAGAGAAAAAGGAAGGATAGATAGCAGCTAAAGTCAGGTACAAGGTTAAAGGAAATTTTTGTTTTTTAATAAGATAGGAAAAACGTGTAGACATTTATGTGCTAAGAAACAGCAAGCAAGGGAGAGGAACTGAAATGAGACATAGACATCAGTGATGGAGCAAAATCCTAGAGACTGATCAGATCACAAGGACAAGCAGAGGAATGAGCCTGCACCAGGAGAAGGAAAAACTCTTGACCACATCAGTACATCAGTGTGGGCAGAAAAAGGGGGGAGATCAGAAAATTCACACCCTATGGACTCCATTTTCTCTGTAAGGTGAGGTCATCTGATGAGACTGGGAGAGGGAAGTACGGTAGGAAGTTTGAGAAGAAGTAGAGAAAGTCTTCAGTAGCCGCTAATGGAAGAATATGAGCAAGTAACAGGATTAACAGTGCTATGTGGAAGGCCCCGAAAAGACGGAAAAATTCATTTGCAATGGTCCCAATCTGAAGAGTTGTGTGATTTCCTCCAATAACACTCAGAGCATCAACGATCGGTAGATTTCAGGGTGGATGCAGATGAAGAACCAAGGGAACAGATCCAGGTGAGCCAAGAGTTGTGCTTATTATCTTCTAATGGTCATATTAAAAAGGGGAAAAAAACACTACACAATATAAAAGGTGTTACCAACCCTCATGATGTCAGGATCAATATAATCAGCTACATTATGGCCTTCCCAGATCTCTGGTATCTTATCATATTTTTCAGATGAATTCATTAGGTCCCAGTACTCTAAAGTTAAAAAACAAAAAAAGTCAAGTTTATGGTATTAATATCTTCAGCTATGATGTGCCCAAATTACTGCTGTTATACCAAGTCATATCTTTCTATATAGATAACAGAACACTTGTATTCAACACTACAGAAGGAAAATCCTATGATTAATAATTACTCCAAATATTGTCCAAGGTTATATCAGTATCTCAGGGCCAAGTGCCCAGAGAATAAAATCAAACATTAAAAAAAAAAAAAACAGAAAAAAAAGGGAAGAAAAATACCCGAAGGAAAACAAAAGGTATGAATAACAGATAACAACATCACCCTGTTTCAACATTTCTATGTTGTAAAAGCTACAAAGTAATCCACTCATCCTAAAAGGACAGAAAATTACTTAGAAGGGGAAAAAAACTTCACAGAACCCTATCAGAATGCAATGCTAAATCTTCAAGAAATTAAAAATGAACAAATATGCTAGAAGACATTTCCTTACTAAATTTCTTTCACTTTTCTGGAACACTTCACATGCAAATTGGCATTTTCACAGATAATGATTACACTCTGTTCTCTACAGTACTTACTCTGAAGGTTCAAAATATAATCATCTCCCATTTCCAGCTCAATATCTCGCTCCTGCAATGGATAAAAAAAAAATAATCAGTTTTATTTTACCTTTCACGTTTAGAAATGCTACGCACCCTCCTTGTTGCTATGAAATAATCTCTTCTTCCAAACTAACATCCGATCCTTTCAATATCCCGTGGATTCAGTTCCTATTTCTGGTAGGAAAGGTGTTTTTATCATCTAACATA
The DNA here is from genome assembly GCF_000243295.1 of Trichechus manatus latirostris. Taxonomy (NCBI): domain Eukaryota; kingdom Metazoa; phylum Chordata; class Mammalia; order Sirenia; family Trichechidae; genus Trichechus; species Trichechus manatus. The sequence continues at coordinate 3,504,218 of NW_004444085.1, forward strand.
CTATATATTTTACTCATATATCTAGCTCACTGCTATTTCCCATCAACTAAAATGCAAGTTCCAAGAGAGTAGGGACTTTGGCAGTTTTTCACTGCTACGCTCACAGAACTTAACAGTGCCGGGCATCTAGGAGGCTCTTGATATGTGCTTAATGACCCTAATCCTCCATTACTAGTGATGCTTACAGGTATCTGCCTTTCTCTTCACAATTAAATCAGGGTGAGAGTTAGTTTAAAGAGACTTACCCTTTTCTTTTTAGGCTCCTCAATCTCCATTCTCTTCTTACGTGCCACTACTCCTGCCGGGATGAAGGGAGGCCTCTCCTAAGAAGGTATTTTTGAAAATGTGTATGTAAAACACCTTGCTGAATGAGAATAAAACTTTTAAAATAATTAAAAACTGGAAGAACGTAGTCAATGTCACTGAACTGTGCATGTAGAAATTTCTGAAATGGTGTATCTTTGGCTATGTATATTTTCACCAAAAAAAAAAAAAAAAGGTCGAGAAGGGAGAGGGTTGTTAACCAATGTCATAAAACAATATGTGTACTACTGTTTCATGAGAAACCATTTGTTCTGTAAGCCTTCACCTGAAGTACAATAAAAATAAAATAAATTTTTTTTAAAAAAAATTAAAAACTACAAGCAAATTCTCCATCTGTTAGGGACAGAAAAACATAATCAGACCAGTCAAAATACCAACAGATTATTCTGGGGAAAGGAGTGGGTTGCAAGACAATTTAGGCAAGGATGTCAAGAAGAGCCCACGAGCAGATCCTAAAGCTCAGTTAGAAAAAATGAACATCAAAATTACCTACAAAATCATGGAAAAAGAAAAGTAGTACAGGAGAAATAACAGTAGATCAATAGAAGAGAGACAGACCTTAGACATAAATCCAAGTACATATCAGAATTCGGTGGAAAGATGAATTAATTATAAGTAGACTTGAGATAAATGGCTAGCCATTTGAAAATAGAGCTGGATAACTACCTCCACCTGCCCTTCTTATAATAAATTCAAGACACAGGAAAGACTTCTTATTGGAGGTAAGACAAAAATTAAACCATGAAACAACCAACCAAACCCACTGCCATCGAGTTGATTCTGACTCCTAGTGACCCTTTAGGACAGGGTAGAGATGCCCCACAGGGTTTTCAAGGCTGTAAATCTTTAAGGAAGCTGACTGCCACATCTTTCTCCCGCAGAATGGCTGATGGGTTCCAACCGCCAGCCTTTCAAGTAGCAGCCGAGCACTTAACCACTGCACCAACAGGGCTCCTTAAACCACAAAAGTAAAGGAAAAAGAACAAAGATAGTTTTTTAAGAATACTTGTGGGATGAATGATAGGCCTTCTACATGTGACAAAAAAATCCAGCATCCATAAAGGAAATATTAACATACGTTAGTAATTTTTTAATGTATAATTTCTTTGAGGTAAAAAATAAAGATCCCCAAAACCAAAAGTCAGATGGCAAAAAGAGGAAATTTTCACAGTACATATGACAAAGGTCTGATTTCCTTAGTATACAAATGACAAATCAAGGAATAAGACAAACAGTCTAATGCATGTAAAATGCCAGTAAGTATATAAAAAATGCTCAACTGCACTAACCATTTAAGAAATACATCACAACGATAAAACCATCTTAAAATACTAGAGCAACAGAAGCTAATATCCAATGTTGTAGGTGATGTAGGGAAACATACGTTCTCAAACTATTAGCAGAATATAAATGACAAAGGCATTTTGGAGGACAATAATATTTTCTATGTACATACCTTGTGACTCATCTATTCCAATGCTTAAAATTTAACCTACAGATATGTGCAAAACTCTGCAGATATACATGTCTCTGTACAAAACAGAAAGATGAATGTATAAAGATGTGCACTCCCGCTGTTTGCCAATGGCAAGAAATTAGAAATGATAGAGGACTGCTTGATTGCAGTACATACATACAATATAAATGAAAATGAATGAGTTGGAGCTTCATGTGCTAATATAGATACATGCACATGATATATTCTTAAGATAAAATGCACATTTAAGAGAATGTAATACATTTCTGTTAGTGTTTAAAATACATATTTTCAATATGCTTATATACCAAAACACCACCCGTCTGTCAGTCTGTTGTATGTGCTGTGGTGGTTTGTGTGTTGCCATGATGCTGGAATCTATGCCACTGGTATTTAAAATACCAACAGAGTCACCATGGTGCACAGGTTTTAGCAGTTTCCAGACTAAGACAGACTAGGAAGAAAGGCCTGACAATCTACTTCCAAAAACTAGCCTTATGGATCACAGCAGAACACTCCCAACTCGCTTGTTTTGGACATATCATCAAGAGGAGGACATCATGTTTGGTGAAGCAGAGAGCCAAGAAGGGTGAGGGAGACCCTCGATAAGATGGATTGGCACAACAGCTGCCAACAATAGACTCAAACATGCTGAAGTCTGTGAGTTTCTTATTCATTCTTTGTACAAAAGGTTGCCATGAGTCAGAGTCAACTCAACGGCAGCTATTTAGCTACCAAAAAATTTTCTGGAAGGATAAAAAAAGACAGAATTAACAGTAACTGCCTCTGGTAGAATGAGAAGCAAGTTTTTAACTTGGCACTTTATACTCTCATTCACATTTTCAATTCTTTATCATATACACACAACTTCTACTATGAGAAACTCAATGCCACTTACGAAATTTACGTGTGTTTAACTGGATCTATAACCCCTGAGAAAAAAAGCATCCAAACAGCATCTACTGACTTTGTATCAGCAACACAATAATCTCACTTTTAAGGCATTCTGAAAAGCCGATCTTACCTTATCATCTCTTTTGTTTGGCACAGCTAAATGCAATCTGTTCAGCACCTCATTCACTTTATTTCCTTTCATTTTGGTTTCAACTCGATGAGCCAAAAGCCTATCACAAGCCTAGTAATGTATAAAACAAAGGACACAAAGTCACAAAGACAGCACAACAGCCACCTGTTAAACCTAGAGAAGAATCAAGAATCAGAGTCCCCATTAACCAGCAGATTATGGTCCAAAGGTTTATTTGTGTACATCTACATTCTTGGGACTTACTACTCACTTCCCTTAATAATATTTGACATATTGTCTTAGTTATCTAGTGCTCCTACAACAGAAATAACACAAGTGGATGGCTTTAACAAACAGAAATTTTTTCTCTCACAGTCTAGGAGGCTAGAAGTCCGAATTCAGTGTGCCAGCTCCAGAAGGCTTTCTCTCTGTTGGCTCTAGGAGAAAGTCCTTGTCATCAATCTTCCCCTGGTCTAGAAGCTTCACAGCACAGGGACCCCAGGTCCAAAGGACGCGCTCCACTCCTGGCTCTTCTTGCTTGGTGATAATGATGTCCCTCTCCTCTCTGCTCGCTTCTCTCTTTTATATCTCAAAAGAGACCGATTCAAGACCTAATGCTGTAGATTGAGTTCTGCCTCATTAACATAACTGTGTCTAATCCTGCCTCATTAACATCATAGAGATTAGGATTTACAACATACAGTATAATCAAGTCAGATCACAAAGTGGTGGACAACTATATGATACTGGGAATCACAGCCTAGCCAACCTGACACACATTTTTGGGGGACACAATTCAACTCATAACACGTATGGAGGCTAAATTCTCAAGTACCACCTCAAAAGTCTATTTAACTAATGATGTAGCACACCACACTCACATAAAGAGGAAGAAGCTTCAATCTCTCTTCAGGCTGAGGGCCAATCTTAGGCAAAATTCTGAAAAACTTGGCAAAGTTCACCTTTAACCTCCTTCCACACCCTACTCTGAACCTTCTTCCCAACATCAGTGACCCTCTCCAAGATTCTCAGTGCCCTACAGCTGTCCTTTCTGAAGGACTTTAAAAAATATTCTTAACTATATGTCATTTTCCACCTCATGTTTCTAACTTGAGCACCTAATCCCTGAGTAAAATCAACAGAATCATTGTCCTTTTTTAATTTCAAGAAAAAAATAATACGGAAAAAAAAAGATAGCATGTGAAATCTAACATGAAACTGCCTCCCCCAAGTTGTTTCTGCTTTTCATATTTTTTTTTCCTTCTACTTCTGAACAGGTCCCATAAACACACTTTTCACAGTAGCTCCTATGGAAGTATCAGCAGGCTAAGAGACACAGCAGATAGTCATTTTAAGTTAAAATGACCTATGGTTAGAATTACCAACTGTCTTAAGTTATCTCGGGCTGCTTTAACAAAACTACCACAGATGGGTGGTGGCTTTAACAAACACAAATGTATTTTCTCACAGTTTAGGAGGCTGGAAGTCTGAATCAGAGTGCTGGCTCTAGGGAAAGGTGTTTATTCCTTGGCTCCTTGGTGATCTTCATGTGGCATGAAGTCTATCCTCTCCCATCTTTGCTTCCTGCTCTCTGCCTAATCAGCTTGGTTTATACTTCAAAGGTGATGGGCTTAAGACACACCCTACACTGATACGGCTTCATTAACATAATAAAGAAAACTATTCCCAAATGGGTTTACATCCACAAGTATAAAAACCAAACCAAAACCATGGTCATCCAGTAGATTATGACTCATACCATCTTATAGGACAGGGTACAACTGCCCCGTAGGGTTTCCAAGGAGCGGCTAACGGATTTGAACTGCTGACCTCTTAGTTAGCAGCCCAACCCAACTCTTAACCACTAGGATAAGGAATTACAACACATATTTTGGGGGCACACAATTCAATCCATAACATAAACTATCTCTTCAAATTCCCACCACGCAATCAGGGATGAGAAGCCCTAGTGTTCAGGTGAAGGTGTTTAATGCCACCTTACTCACCAGTGCACTATTCATTCCTAACTGTCTAGCCAGTATGAGTGCTCAGAGTATTACCAATACCTAGATAGAAAACTGTTTCTTCCCATGACTGACCTTTTAAATTAAGAGAAAGACAGTAAAAGCACTGATCTCTGATTTTGAGGAAGCACTGACCTCTGTTTTAACCTTAATAACGCCTTCCTCAGTCAGGGTGCTGGTCTCTACTACAGGAAATCCTTCAGTCTGCAAATCTATAAAGATTTTCTGGGAATACAAAGGAAAATGAGAAATGCATTATTTATTTACTATTACTCAAATGGATGTTGCAAATGTTTATTGTTCAACACCTGTGGTTTGTTTTTAACTCTTCTGAAGAACAGAAATCTCTTAAAAATAGCTATTTTTTTCCTATATTCTTCCATGATTAAGAAACTACAAATCACTAGGAGGATCAAACCACACTATAGCAAGCAAATTCCAAGGCTCTCTAAACATTCTGTAACACCTCATCCTCCAACAAGGAGACTTTTAAGTAAAATTAATATATCAATGGCCTACGATGTTTTTAATGCTTGTTGTTAGAAAACAATATAAGAATGTTTCTGAATCTAGACACCTATAAATTACTAAGACTCTTAAGAGACTTCATTTTTATGCCCCTCCATCAAATGAGTTTTATAACTAAATTTGACTATCAATTAGATGCAGTGTGACCAATCCTATCATACTTATTTAAACTACTCCCCAAAAAGGTATATTTCCATTATTACAGGGTTTAACTTACCAGTTTAGAAATTTCCTCTTCTAATGGAAACCTGGTTTACACATGATGGTAAACATTCACTGTATGTAAAACCGGTTAATAATCTGCTTTGCAGTGCTGCTTTGATAAAGTTACCCTTTGCTGTTGAGTTGCTTCCAACTCCTAACAACCCTATAGGACAGAGCAGAACTGCCTCATAGGGTTTCCAAGGCTGTAATCTTTATGGAAGCAGACTGCCACATCTTTTTCCCATTGAGTAGCTGGTGGGTTTGAACAGCTGACCTTTCAGTTAGCAGCCAAGCGCTTAATCTCTGCGCCACCAGGGCTCCTTTTGATGAAGAAGCACCACTATAAATTATTAACTATATAGTAATTGTATGTTGTTGTCGTTAGGCATTGTCAAGTCAAGTCTGACTCACAGTGATGCCATGTGACAGAGTAGAATTGTCCCATAGGGTTTTCTTGGCTGTGAACTTTATGGAAGCTGAAAGCCAGGTCTTTTGCCCATGGAGCCGCTGGATGAGTTTGAAAGGCCAGCCTTTCGGTTAGCAGCTGAGCACTTAACTACTATGCCACCAGGGCTCCTTAGTAATATTATAATAGCTACCAGTACCTACCTGTTTTCCAATTTCATTAAATCTTACCAACAACCCTATGATACAGGTATTACCTCCATTTTTCAGACAAAGAAATTGAGATTCATAAAGGTTAACTAATTTCCCTAACATATAGCCAGAAAGTGGTAAAGCTGGGACTTGAACATATCCAACCCCAACACGTGAGCATTTAACCACTACATTTCTTAAACCTTTCTGGTGCTACCTACTCTCCCCTCTTCGCGTGTGTGTACGTCCATTGCTGTTAAATCGATTCTGACTCATGGCAACCTCTCGTGTTAACACAGAGTAGAACTGCTCCATAGGGTTTTCTTGGCGGTAATCTTTTATGGAAGCGGATCACCAGGCCTTTTTTCTGGGGTGTCATTGTGTCATTGGGTGGGTTTGAACTGCCCACCTTTTCGTTAGTAGACAAGTGTGTGCCACCCAAGGACCTTCTCTTCCCCTCTACCACCCTCTAATTCATTTTAGCCTGAAAACTGAAATTACAGTAGATACATGAGTTCTTTTAAAGGTAAGTTAATTCTCTGAGGTCCATGTTTATAAAATTAGTAATTTAAAGAATACATTATAGCTCTTTAAAGAAACCAGTCTGGCTGTTTTAAAAAAATGTAATTCTTATCAAATATTAAATTTCCAAATAGAACAAGAAAGAGACACTGAAAGAAGGGTAGAATACTCCTTCTATCTGAAGGCCTTACATTTTATGTCAACAAAGTATATTCCAGGAGAAATGGCTGGATCTAATTTATTATTTACTGCAGTGGTTCTTGTCAGTGTACATCAGAATCACCTGAAGGGCTTGTTTAAACACAGACTAGTGAGTTTCTGATTTGGCAGGTCTGGGGTGACGGACCAAGAATTTGCATTTCTAACAACTTCACAAGTGAAAGTGATGCTGCTGGTCCAGCACTCCAAGAACCACTACTGCAGTGCAATGCCAGATTATCCTGAACGATGCCTCTTAGAAAGGACTGCAGGGTCAAATTAGTTTGAAAAACTATGCATAACAGTATTATCTTCCTCATGGAAATTTACAGTAAATACTACATATTCAAGGTTCTGAAAAGTCGTATATTGCACCAGTTTACAGAAACTCATTTCCCAAACATATTTAGCCAACAACCTCTTTTTTTAAGTAATACTTATGAACATCCTTTCTAACCATAAACTTTAGAAAATATTGCTCTAGTATACAAGATACTTTGAAGCAGGAAAGAGATAAAGCATATCTTAAGGTACTCTGTTTTCTAAAAGGCATCAATTGAAGATGCGAGTCCTTCTTACATAAAGTAAATGTATTTACCAAAGGTTATATATAGCAAACATTAAACACATGGACTTTTTTTTCCCCACAGACCCGAAGATAGAGGAGGAATCAGGAAACCTATATTTTAATTTGCCACTGAATTTTTATAATGGTCATGTCACTGAAGCCATTATATTAACTATAAAATGAAAAACTGGATTAGTATTGCTAAAATTCCTTCTATACTTGTGTCTAAAAATGAGATTTGGAATTAGTAGATAAGCAGCATTGAAACTGTTACAAAACTATTTAGGTGATTTACCTGATCATCTTCAGAAAGTTCAGCTATTTTCTTCACATCACACTTGTTTGCTACAACTATAAGTGGCTAGCAAGGAAGAAAAATAATAAAATTATTATCTTCACACTGTAGGTCATAAACTAAAACATTCGTTTATCATGCTCACCTTATTGATAAAGAGAGGCCTAATGTTTTGGAAGAGTTCAAGCTGCTCCATCAATCCATGCCCACACTGCTCAGACAGATCCATCACGTACAGAACAGCAGCGCGAAGGTGGGCCAGTGCTGTGATGGCCTGCATCTCGATGGTGTTCCGATCCTCCAGAGGATGATCCAAAATTCCTGGAGTATCTACAACCTAAAAACCACACTTCATCATTCCAAAGCATACTTATTTACACACCTACTTACAAACATCCAGGAAGTATTCACATACCCAAATCAGACCTGACAAAATTAGTCAGTTAAAATAAAGGTCTCCCAAACTAAATATGATAAAATGAACAAAGGACTGAGGGAAAAGTACTAATTCTTAAAATGTATTTAAAAAATGGCAGTGGAGGAATCCTGCAGAGCTCATAAAAAAACTAGTCAATGACCCTAACAGAAAGGATTCCTCTTTCCATTAGCAACGTCATAAAATTTAAAACCTGCAATAACTGACAAACCATCTGTCATGGATTGAGTTGTGTCCCACAGAAATATCTGTCAGCTTCGCTGGGTCATGATTCCTAGTGTTGTATGACTGTGTGATCTGACGTGATTTCCTTATGTGTTGTAAATTCTATCACTGTGATGAGGTTATACTGATGAGGTTTACAAGATTAGATAGTGTCTTAACGCAATCTCTTTTGAGATATAAAAGAGAGAAGTGAGCAGAGATACAGGGGAACCTCATACCACCAAGAAAGCAGTGCTGGAAGCAGAGCGCATCCTTTGGACTTGAGGTTCCTGCGCAGAGAAGCTCCCAGACCAAGGGAAGACTGATGCATCACAAGGACTTTTCTCCAGAGCCGACAGAGAAGACAAAGCCTTCTCCTGAAGCTGATGCCCTGAATTTGGACTTGTAACCTACTGGACTATGAGAGAATAAACTTCTCTTTGTTAAAGCCATCTACTTGTGGTACTTCTGTTAGAGCAGCACTAGATGACTAAGACACCATACCATGTCTTAAGAATTACTTTATAGTAACAGAGCACAAACAGCAAAAGACAAAATTAAAAAAAGGGACCTCATAAATTAAAAACTTGTATTCATCAAAAGATTTTACAAAAAAATGAAAAGACAAGCTACCAACCGGGAGAATATCTTCAGAAACCATGTATCTGACAAGAATCTAATAACCAAAATATATGTAAAACTTCGACAACAAAAAGACAATCCAGTAATGAAATGGGCAAACACCAAAAGGGACACTCAAATGGCCACCAAACACGTAAAGGATGCTCAGTGTCATCTGCCATCAGAGAGATGCAAATCAAAACCACAATGAGATCTTTTTAACAAATGGTGCTGGCAAAACTGAATGTTCACTTGTAAAAAAATGAAACAGGACCCATATCTCACACCATACATAAAAACGAACTCAAAATGGATCAAAGGCATAAATATAAAACCTAAAACTATAAAGATCATGGAAGAAAAAGAAGGAACAACACTAGAAGCCCTAATACATGGCATAAATAGTATATAAACCATAACAAACAATGTACAAACACCAGAAAATAAACTAAATACCTGGGTTCTTATAAATTAAACACTTATGGTCATCAAAAGAATTCACCAAAACAGTAAAAAGAGAACCTACGCACTGGGAAAAAATTTTCGGTTACAATGTATCTAACAAGAGTATAATCTCTCAAATCTATAAAATGATTCAACACCTCAGCAACAAAAAGACAAATAACCCAATTAAAAAATGGGCCAAGGATATGAAAGGAATGTCTTCACCAAAGAAGACATTCAGGTGGCTAACAGACACATGAAGAAATGCTCGCAACCATGAGCCATTAGAGAAATGCAAATCAAAACCACAATGAGATACCATCTCACCCCAACATTACCGGCACTAATCAAAAAAAAAGAAACTAACAAACGTTGGAGAGGCTGTGGGTAGACTGGAACTCTTACGCACTGCTGGTGGGAATGTAAAACGGTACAACCACTGTGGAAAATGATATGGCACCTCTTTAGAAAGCTAGAAATAGAAATACCATACTATTCAGCAATCCAACTCCTAGGAATATATCTTAGAGATATACAAGCCATCACACGAATAGACATATATGTACATCCATGTTCACTGCAACATTATTCACATCAGCAAAAATATGGAGAAACAGCCAGTAGTGAAAATGAAGTCTTGATACATGCTAGAATATGGAAGGAGATGGAAGACATAAAGCAGAGTAAAATAAATCAATCACAAAATGACAATATTATATGACCTCACCAATATAAACAGACAAGAAAAGGCAAATGTATAAAGAACAAAGTTTATTAGTGTTTACCAGGGGCAGGAGGGAGGGACAAAGGGGGATCAACAGTGATGAAAATATCACACTGATTAAGGATAGGGTTGCACAGCCAATTATTGTAATTGCTGTCAGTAAGTTGTACGCATGTAAAAAGCTGAATTGGCAGATACTGTGTGACAGATACATTTACGACGACAAGGGGTTAAAAAAAAGAGTAGCTGCCGAGGCTGCTTGCGTACAACCAAACACCTCCTTTAGGGTCACAGTTTCATGGGACATCCCAGTTAATTGGCCTAATTAAAAAAATATGTAATGCCCATCAACAGATGAATGCATAAACAAATTATGGTATATACACACAATGGAATACTACTCAACGATAAAGAACAATGATGAAACCAGAAATATCTCAAACATGGATGAATCTGGAGAGCGTCATACTGAATGCAATCTAAGTCAATCACCAAAGGACAAATATTGCATGAGACCCATATTACAAAAAACCAAGAAAAAGTTTACGCACAGAAAAATGCAATCTTTGATAGTTACAAGGGAGGGGAAGAGTGGAGAGGGAAAATCACTAGATGGTAGACAAGTGTTAACTTTGGTAAAGGGAATGATAACACACAATATAAGGGAAGTCGGTACAACCTGACCAAGGCAAAGTCATAAAAGCTTCCTGTTGTTGTTACGTTAGGTGCTGTGCAGTCAGTTGTGACTCATAGCGACCCTATGTACAACAGAATGAAACATTGCCCCGTCCTGAGCCATCCTCACAAATCAATGCAATGTTTGAGCCCACTGTTGCAGCCACTGTGTCAATCCATCTCATCCAGGGTCTTCCTCTTTTTCACGGACCCTCTACTTTACCAAGCAAGATGTCCTTTTCCAGGGACTGGTCCCTCCTGATACATGCCCAAAGTACACGAGTTAAAGTCTTGCCATCCTCGCTTCTAAGAAGCATTCTGGCCATACTTCATCCAAGACATCATCCACTTATCATGATGTTGCTTATTGGTCCAGTTGTAAGGATTTCTGTTTTCTTCATGCTGAGGTATATAATCCATGCTGAAAGCTGTAATTTTTGATCTTCGTCAGTAATTGCTTCAAGTCCTCTTCACTTTCAGCAAGCAAGGTTGTGTCACTTGCATATGACAGGTTGTTAATGAGTCTTCCTCCAATCCTCATGCCACGTTCATCATACAGTCCAGCTTCTCGGATTATTTGCTCAGCATACATACTGAGTAAGTATAATGAAAGGATAAAATCCGGATGCACACCTTTCCTGACTTTAAACCACACAGTACCCCTTGTTCTATCTGAAGATCTGCTTCTTGGTCTATGGATAGGTTCCTCATAAACACAATTACGTGTTCTGGAATTCCCATTCTTTGCAATGTTATCCATAAGTTGTTATGATCCACACAGTTTAATGCCTTTGCATAGTCAATAAAACAAAGGCAAACATCTTTCTGGTATTCTCTGCTTTCAGTCAAGATCCATTTGGCATCAGCAATGATATCCCTTGTTCCAAGCCCTTTTCTGAATCTAGCTTAAATTTCTGACAGTTCCCTGTCGATGTACTGCTGCAACTGCTTTCGAACGATTTTCAGCAAAATTTTCCAAACACCCTGAGGGACCAAGTTACTGGGGCTGAGGGCTGGGGAACACGACCTCAGGGAACACCTAGGTCAATTGGCATAACACAGTTCATAAAGAAAATGTTCTACATCCTACTTTGGTGAGCAGCGTCTGTGTCTTAAAAGCTTGCAAGCGGCCATCTAAAATTTGTCTATTGTTCCCATCCTGTCTGGGGCAAATGAGAATGAAGAACCAAAGACACAAGGAAAATATTAGTCCAAAGGGCTAATGAACCACATGAACCACAGATTCCACTAGCCTGAGCCCAGAAGAACTAGATGATGCCCAACTGCTCTGATAAGGATCACAACAGAGGGTTCCAGGCAAAGCAGAAGAAAAATATAGAACAAAAGTCAAACTCAACAAAAAAAGACCAGACTTACTGGTCTGAGAGAGACTGGAGGAACCTCTGAGACTAAGGCCCCTGGATATCCTGCTAACTCTGAACTGAAGCCATTCCCAAAGTCCACCTTTTAGCCAAAAAGTAGACAGGCCTATAAAACAAATAATAACATATGAGGAACACAATTCTTAGTTCAATCAAGTACAGGAGACCTGCCCAAAAACAAAGACGAGAAGGCAGGGAGAGACAGGAAAACTGCACGAATGGACACAGGGAACCCAAGGTGTAAAGTGAAAGGGGGAGAATGCTGACACAAATTTGTGGATTGCAACCTATGTCACAAAATAACTTGTGTATAAATTTTTGAATAAGAAACTAATTTGTGCTATAAACTTTCACCTAAAGCACATTAAACACACACTCACATACACACACACGAGATCCCATTTCACTTCCACTAGGATGACCAAGATGAAAAAAAAAAACCAAAATAACAAATGCTGGCAAGGATGTGGGGAAACTGGAACCCTTACCCACTGCTAATGGGAATGCAAATTGGTATAGCCGTTGTGGAAAACAGTGAGATGGTTCTTCAAAAAACTAAAAATAGAACTACCATATAACCAAGAAATTCCACCCTTAGAAATACACCCTAAAGACTTGAAAGCAGAGACTCAGAGCCTTGTACACCAATGTTCTCTGCAGCATTATTCACAATAGCTAAAAGGTGGAAACAACCCAAATGCCCATCAACAGATTAATGGATAAATACAATGTGGTGCATACATTCAATGGAATACTACTCAGCCAGTAGGAGAAAAAATGGCTTGATACATGCTACAGTTGGGATGGAGCTTGAAGACATGATGCTGAGTGAAATAAGCCAATCACAAAAGGACAAATATTGTTTTACCTCACTTATATAAAAAAGACAAGAAAAGACAACTGTATAGAGACTAAAGTTTATTAGTGGTTACCAGGGGTGGCAGGGAAGGGAAAAGGGGGGATTACTGCTTATGAAGTACTGACTTTCAGTTTATGGGATGGAAAAATCACATTAAGGGTAGAGTTGTACCACCAATTATTGTAAATTGCTGTATACCTGTAAAAAGTTGAACTGGCGAAATTTGTGATAGATGTATTTTCAACAACAACAAAAAAAGAATACCTGCTGAGGCTGCTTATGTACAGCTAAAAGCTTCATGGGATTTGGTTTCTTGGTTTGGGCATTTAGGGTCATGGTTTCATGGGCCATCCCAGTTAACTGGCCTAGTAACATGTTTAGTGCTTCTGTTCTACCTTCTAGTTCACTGCATAGTGCCTGGGGTCTTAAAAGCTTGCAAGCAGCCCAGGAGGGCACAGCAATTAGTCTCCATTTGCCTAGAGCAAATAGGAGGAGGAAATGGAATGTGTGGCTAATAGCCTCCATGAACAACTGCCTCCTTTGCCATGAGACCAGAAGAACTGGATGGTGCCTGAACATTTTGATGAAAGATTCCATAGAATAATCCTGATCAGAGGGGGAAAAATGCAGAGCAAAGTTTCAAATTCTCATGGACTCCAGACTTTCTGGAACCATGGAGGCTGGATGAACCCCTGGAACTACTGCCCTGAGATTATCTTTAAATCTTAAACCAAAAACATCCTCTGAAATCTTAAAATCAATACTTTAGCTTAACTAGTAAAAATGCCTGCCTTGAGCATTATGCTCTTTTAAGAACTATTTATACTGGATCAAATTGATAACAGCAAGTGAAAAGAACAGATAGGAATCTTAGGTGGTAGTGAATTTATATTAATGGAGGAGGAACAACTCAGAAAAGGAGGGTGAGAATGGTTGGACAACTCGAAGAATGTAATCTATGTCACAAAATGGTACGTGTAGAAAACTGTTGAACTGGTGTATGTTTAGCTATGTATAGTCTCAACAACAGTGAAATAAATAAAAAAGACTTCCTAATTTACAAAATTAAAATTCCATTGGGAAAAGACTGCTTCATGTGTTTAAATAGTTTATGCCATTTCTAATGACAAAAGTATAAATGATGACAAAGAGCCCTTCATTTCAGTAAAAAAAGGCACCATGACTAATAAAATGCAGAAAGCCATGCTGTCAGCTTGCTGCTCCCTTGAATAACATCATAGAAAAGAGAATTGCCTTTATGTAACCCTGAAGCTCAGCTAAATTTTCTTTAGAGAAATTTCAAGTTCTTGGTGACTCCAAAAACATTTTCCTCAGCTCCACAGAATCCTCTCTAGAGGATACTGCTCGTAGTTGACTCTATACTAAGTGCAATATTAAACGGACAGATCGCTTTAGACATCATCAAAATCAGTTCCACTAATTAAAAGACACCTGTTCAACCTTTAAAGATAAGAACTCTCACCTGCCAACGAAGATACTTATAATCCATGTGCCCAACAAACAATGATTTAGTTGTAAAGGCATAAGGCTGGACATCCACATCGGCTCTTGTCACCTTAAAACAGAACAATCAAAATTTCAATAATTATAAGACGTATTATACCCTTTTTTAAAATACCTTTTATTTCCCTCTGAAACACCTACATATTATCAAGACTTGTTTTTTGTTTTGGTAGAAAAAACAAACAAAGTGGCCTTGTGGGATTAAACTGTGTAAAAAGGAGTTACTCAACTTTTATAAATAGACTAGCTCTGCTTCCCTCATACCACCTGTCCAAAGAACAAGAACATGAATTAGACAGCAGAAAGGACAGGGGAGCTCAGCATCTGGAGAATACTCATCATTTAAATCGAAGCCCAAAATCTCTTCTCTAATTCTCCCAGTTTGTATCCCACTATCAAAGCAATGCCCAACAGAATTTTCTATGATGGAGATGTTCCATATCTGCACTGTTCAATACAGCCCCTAGCCAGATGTTGCTAATGAATTCTTGATATGTGGTTACTATGACTGAGAAATTGGATTTTTTATTTCAATTTTAATTAATTAAAATTTAAAAAGCCACACTGCCAGTGGCTACCATATTAGCTCACAGAGCACTATCCTAGTGTGGTAAGTTCAGAGTATGCTTAAATGTTATTTGAAAATGTGTTTAAAAAGACTTGGTACTACAGACCTTTGGTGTGTCACCATGTCATGGCAACTCCTGGATAAAAAATAAAAACCTATAAATCTGTCTCAAAGCAAGTATTCTTGTCACCAAGTAAGCTATAACATATTGACAATTTTTTTTTGCATCTGTGCTATTGTTTATAAATCCACATTTTAAATGCTCTATCTAGTCTTTTCAGGTTCCTTGAGCTCTGCTAAATTGTCCCAAAGCACTAAGTTACTGAATTACTTAAATATTAATGGAGAGGGTTCCAACTTCTCCACAATTAATAACTCCCTAAGGTAAATAAAGAGTGGCTCAGCAGCTTACCACTATAGTGGACCAAACTGTGAAAGCTGATACAGCAACCAAGGTGACAAATCAACCAAGAAACACCTTAAGAGACTGGGAAATTTCAATTCAGTAAGTGTAGTGTCTGCAGTAAGTAACTCCTCTGGCCATACCATTCCCAGAATATGCTGAAATAACACATCCTTCGAAAAGTTTCCCATTTTGTAACAAAAGTTTTTTTAAATATCTCAAATGGCTTACAGAAATTTATACGCCATATACAAGAATCAAATAAAAGAAAAATAAAATGGGTTCTGTAACTACAATATAAATCTAGGTTCAAAGAGCCAATCCTGCCTATGAGGAAATCAATTATTTTTAGGTGTTTAATACTCCTGCAGACTAGGATAACACAGTTGGCTAAAAATATTACCAAAGTCATCCTAAATCCCAAACACCCAGAATACATAGCAATTTCACCTAAAATAATCAGATCATCAGCTTTATAATGAAAAAACAGACCAACCTTATTGATGAAGCTGGATTTTCCAACATTTGGGTACCCACACAAAAGCAGTGTTCTGGTATTTGGATCAATGGTTGGCAAACGGGATAAATGTTGACGCACTATGAAAAGTTTCAATTAAATGTGTTTAATTTTCTAAGAAAACTTACAAGACTCAAAGTTTAAGATTTGCTTGAAATTTTCCTGTTGACTTAATTACACTCCAGCCCATTATATGTTACTTACATAATTAATCATAATTATATATTAATTCTCACCCCCCCATCAATTATAATGTAAAAGTGATGGAGAAAATATAAAAGAATGAAAAAAGGATTAGTTAAGAGTCAACATGGTATACAGAATAATGTTTCCCAAATCTGGCTGTACCAAGAATCATATTGCTAAGCCCTTCTTGTTACTGTGTGCCATCGAGTAGATTCCAACATACACTGACCCTGTAGGACAGAGTATGACTGCCCCATACCATTTCCTAGGTTGAAATCTTTTCAGGAGCAGATCGCCAGGTTTTTTATTCCTGCGGAGCTGCTGGTGGGTTCGAACCACCAACCTTCTGGTTAGCTGCCAAGCACTTAAGCAATGTACCACCAGGGCTTCTTTTCCGAGTACCTACCAACCCAGTATTCTGATTCAATAGGTCAAAGATGGGCTTTTTGAGTAATTTGAGTAATGCTTCAATATTGGCGTACAAATATATGAGTCCTTGCTTTAAAGTCTTTTGGGTATATATAAAGGAGTGGAAACGCAGGGTCAAATGGTTATTGTTTAACTTTTTGAGAAACTGCCAAACTGTTCTCCATAGCAGCTACATCATTTTACATTCCCACCAGCAATGGACAGGGTTCCAATTTCTCCACATCCTCACCAACACTTATTATTTTCCCTTTGTTTTTTACAATAGCCATCCTAGTCAATGTGAAGTGGTATCACTATGGTTTTGGTTTGCATTTCCCTAATGACTAATGATGTTCATCTTTTCATGTACTTATTCGTCATTTGTATATCTTCTTCGAATAAATGTCCATTCAAGTCCTTTACCCATTTTTTGATTGCATTGTTTTTCTTTTTGTTGTTAAATATTCTACTTTAATTCGGAAACTATCCTATTAAATAAAAATTTAAAAACCACTGCTATCAAGTCTATTCCTACTCACTGCGACCCCATAGGGTTTCTGAGGCTATAAATCTCTATGGAAGCAAAAGAGCTCAATCCTAACACACACCACAAAAAAGCATTTTTTAAAGAAAACCAATAATAAGTAGAACTATGAATCATTTTATTTTTATATAGTTTGGTATTTTCTCATGAGTTATAGTATCTATAACTTACCTACTAAATATGAAAAGGGTAATTTTTCTCAATAAAACCTGAACACCCGCTGCCATCGAGTCGATTCTGATTCACAGCGATCCTATAGGACAGAGCAGAACTGCCCTATAGGGTTTCCAAGGAGCAGCTGGTGGATTCGAACTGTGGACCTTTTGGTTAGCAGCCGAGCTCTTAACCACTACACCACCAGGGCTCCATTTTTCTCAATGGTGCTATTAATTTGTAAGCATTGTAAGTGCTAGTCACTTTTTCAATAAAAACAACTAGCCTATGAGAATAAGAACACTGAGAAAAAATACTTTTTTTTCCATCTCTAAAACAACACATCTCGCAAGCAACAAATAATAAAAATGAACACTCCCCAAAAAAGGTTTTCTTCCACTCCTAGGTATATACATAAAAGAATTGAAAACAGGGACAGATATGTGTACGCCAATCAATGTTCACAGCATTGATCACAACAGCCAAAAGGTGGAAATAACCCAAGTGTCCTGAATGGATAAACAAAGTGTGGTACACACATCCAAGGGAATATTATTCAGCCATAAAGAGAAATGAAGTTCTGATATATGCTACAACATGAATGAACCTTGAAAACATTGTGCTAAGTGAAATAAGCCAGACATAAAAGAACAAATATTGTATAGTTCCACTTATGTAAAATATAGAACAGCACATTTAGAGAGATGGAAAGTAGAGGTTACTAGGAGCTGTGGGGAGGAGCATGGGGTATTACTGGTTAATAGGTACAGAGTTTCTGTTTAGGGTAATGAAAAAGTTTTGAAAATAGATAGCGGTGATAGTTATTCAACATTGTGAATGCAATTAATCTCAATGAATTGTACGTTTGAGGAACTGCCAAACTAAATTGTACATTTTTATTTAAAAATGGTTAAAACGGCAGCTTTTATGTTGTATGTATCTTACCACAATAAAATACTTTAAACAAAAAAAAAAGAGTAATTTCTAAGCAAGGATCAAGTATCTTACCAGAAGATACTAGAAACCATTTTTGCTTATGTATAACAAATACCTTGTTCCAAGTACTCCAAGCTCTGTTTCTGTCTTTTGATAATAGTACACATTCGCCCAAGGGCAGCACGTTTCAGCTGTTTGCAACGGTAGAGAGAATCTCCATATTTCATAAGTCGCACATAATCTTTAGCAACACTTAAAAAAATTAAAAAATACTTGTTATTTTTTTTTTCACTTCTGATAATAATTTAAAAGAAACTACATTAAGAAAATGCCTTACTTGTCCACTAAATTTTTGGCAATATTTATTTGTCCTAGAGCCAACTTGTAATGATCCTTGTCATAGAGAATATTCATCAAATCAGCATAAAATGGATGGATATCCTATAATAAAGAACAAAACTGTCATTTTGGTCCAAAAGTTCCTCATCCCTACATGTTAATAATAAAGAGTAAATTTCCTAAGGAAATATATTCCACCTTTTCCTCTCTCCTCACACATCCAGCATCTTCTCCCCAATCCTCACTCTCTCGGTTAATGGGACTTATGCATTAGATCCCATCCCCTCTTACTACTCAAGAACTTAGTTCCAGGAATCCTCTCCTCTGTTTTTCATTTTTAATTCTTCCATCTCTACCTGATGATTCCCACCAGCCTACAAACATGCCATTATTTCTCAAATTTTTAAAATATTAAAAAATCCTTTTAACCCATTCTTCTTCCAACCACTGTATCTCCAGGCCAGATCTCTTTCATGAGCTTCAGATTATCTGGCATTTCTACCTGGATGACTTATACACATGTCACAATCAACACATACAAACCAAATTCTTGATTTCTCCTCCACAAACCTGCTCCTCCTTCAGTCTTTCCCATCTTGGTAACTGGCAACTCCACTGTCCAAGGTGCTAAGGTCCAAAATCTCGAAATCTTTCTCCATTCTTCTTTCTCTCACATTCCACATCTATTCTATAAGCTAATCCTGTCAGCTCTACCTTCAAATGATATCCTGAAGCCAACCACTTCTCAACACCTTCACCACTACCACAAGCTCACCAAGATTACTGTATTAACCTTCTAATGTCTTATCCTTCTACAGTCTACTCAAAACACTGCAGTCAGTCATCCTTTAAAAAGGTAAGTCAAAGCCTGTCACGTCACTGCTATGCTCCAAACCCTCCAATGGCTTCCTTGAGAATAAAACTCAAAAGTCCTACAGAATTTGCCTCATCCCAACCCATTACCTCTCTGAACCCATCTCCTAGTATTCTACCTCTCATATACTATGCCTCAGACTTCTGGGTCTCCTTATTCCTCAAAGACATCATACTCTTGACCTCAGGGCTTTAGCACTTGCTGTTTTTTTGCATATAGTGCTCTTTCTCCAGATAACCACATGGGGCTATCTCACTTCAAGTCTCTGCTCCAATGTCACCTTATCAAAGAAATAACAATTCCACTCACTGGCACTCCCTATTCCCCTTACTCTGTTTTTTTCCCATCTGACACACTACGTATTTTCGTGTTTACTATCTGTGTTCCCCACTAGAACAAGAATAGGGACTTTTTATTCACTGCTGTATTCCTTCTGCCTAGAAGAGTACGTAACACATAACAAGCATTCAATGAATGATGATAACGCAATCTAAACCTCTACTCTGAAACTGT
This sequence comes from Trichechus manatus latirostris, assembly GCF_000243295.1. Taxonomy (NCBI): domain Eukaryota; kingdom Metazoa; phylum Chordata; class Mammalia; order Sirenia; family Trichechidae; genus Trichechus; species Trichechus manatus. The sequence goes on from NW_004444085.1 coordinate 3,524,289, forward strand.
TCTCGGATAACTATTGTTTGTAAAAAAACAGGAACAGAATGTTCATAATTTGAATTCTCCCACTTTTAATGTATAAAAAATAATACTAAGGATGAAAAAAATGAAACTTCTTACAAAGAAAAGAACCATAATTTTTTTTTGCTAAAATCAGATGTTTGCTAGTATGAAATTCACTGTTCATATTCTTAACCTCATTCTCATCCCTTTTTCATCCCCAGTATCTTCTAGTACTTGCCTTCCCCCAAGAAATTATTCATTCAAGAAGCATCTATCAAGCACACTGTGTCACACTCTAAAGATGGATACGACTATCCTCTAGTAGGAGTTTTTACTTTTTAAACACTTTACGAAAGTGTTCAAAAACTTTTTTAAACAACTTTATTTTTAAACAAGTCTTTATTATCTTCTTAAATATTAAAAAAAAAATATTTCTCTACGCCTTTACCTACCTTCAGTCTATTTTGGGGTAACGGCAAATTTAGGCTCAACAACATATTGTTGATCCCGTCATATTTCATAATGTGTAAGAACCTTGCAACCATGTGATCACAACACAGGGGTCTTCTTAAACTCTGTTAACAGACTTTGCCAAGTAGTTTCTCCTCTTGTTTTTTCTACAGCTAAATAAAGGCCAAACTGTAATATGTAGCAGAATTAATATACACTGAGTTCAGCTTTGTTTTTTTTTTTTGGGGGGGGGGTTAATACAGAAGTCAAAGCCCCCCATGTGAAGAAAATGGTCAGTGCTGAGCTGACAGTCATTTGCTGATGACAAGCAATAAGATCACAAACACTGGTGGACCTTAAGCAGGTGGACCTTAGATAAGTGACCCAAGTTGAGACATAGGAAAAAGAAGCCTCAGAAAGAGGGAAGAGATGATGAAGCCCAGACAAGCAGAAGCTTAAAAGCTGACAAGCTTACAGAAGATTCTAAGCTTCTGAATGTATAATCCACAGCTTTCAAATAACTTGGGCCCTCTTAAACAGGGCTTGGTTGGGGTAAAGGAAAAAAAAACAAGAAATCAAAAAACCTGGATTCTGTTCCTAGCTTTACCACTTACTTTGGCAAGTCAGTTACCTTGTTCCCCTCACTTTCTCTCAAATGAGCACACTAAACTGGTTAAACACTCATTATTTGTAGGTTTTGCAAAACCACATTTGTAGTAGCACACACAGATAACCATACATTTAAAAAAATTTCCCCCCGAGTCACTTACATCCAATTTGGGGAAATCTGCTAAGATCTGAGAGAGTCTGTCATGGTAATTCTGTTGAGTAAATTTGACTTTCCTCATGTAAAAATGTCTAATGC
>NW_004444085.1:3525700-3527590 GCF_000243295.1 Trichechus manatus latirostris
TCTAGCCAGGCTATACTGCAACACCTGAGAGCAACTTCCCCAGACCTCATAGCTGCACTGGTGGGATCCCTGGGAATTTTGTGGTTCTTTAACCTTTCTGATTTTTATTTATTCATTCTTTTCTTTTCTTTCTCTTCCCCTTTCTGTTTTTCTCCATTTCATAGTCTCTCATCTCTCCACTCCAACGGCAAGCTCCCCTACCATTCTTTTTTGTATCTTTGTATGTTTTTGGCTCCTGTTCCTCTCTTCTCTCTCCCATATCCATCTTAGCACCACACATAAAAATCTCCCCACTACATCCTGCTACCTGCACAGTGCACTTAACATCACACCACCGAGCAGCACAGGCACGGCCTACTGGAACCTGCCCTGCACTGGTTACCGACCTTCCCTGGTGGCTGTAGTAAGTGCCACAAATAACCTGTCCCAGTAACTCCTCTTCAGCTAGACCTGCCCTGCCATACCATATCTGAGTGAGCGACCCTGCCAATTGGAGAAGGAGGTGAAAAATATTGTGCCCACAGACGAGCAAACAACAAAGAACACACAGTCTGCCTGCTCAGACATTGTCAAATTAAAAAAAAAAAGGGGGTAGGGAGAAACAAACAAATCTACAATCAATAAACAAGAAAAATAACTACTGAATGCCCCAAAGACAGCAGACAATATCAAAACATTTACAAAAACGGGACAGGATGGTTCCAGTAGGCGTCCAAAATAAAACACCAGATGACTCTCCAGTGGAAGAAAATGCACTAGAACTACCTGATAGGGAATTCCAATTTCTAATACTCAGAATTATCCAAGAGCTGAGGCAAAAAGCTGACAAACATGAGGAAAAATAGACAAATTCATGCAAAATTCATGCAAAAGACAAAAAATTGGAAGAATTCAGGAAAATAATGCAGGAACAAAATGGGAAAATAAATTCACAACTAGAAATTATACAAAGACAAGAATTAGAAATCCAAAAGATAAACAACAAGATTTCAGAAATGGACGGTGTCATAGAAGGGCTGAGAAGCAGATTTGAAATAGTGGAAGACAGGATCAGTGGAATTGAGGACAAAAACGTGGATACAACTCTGAGGAAAACTCAGGAAAAAGAACAAAGAAAAATGAAGACACCCTGAGAGTTATGTGGGATACAATCAAAAGCAAAAATTTTCAAGTGATTGGAATTCCAGAACGGGGAGAAAACAGAAAACACAGAGAGGATCACTGAAGAATTGCTGACAGAAAACTTCCCCAATATCATGAAAGATGAAAAGTTAACCATCCAAGGAGCTCAATGAACCCCACATAGGATAGACATCAAGATAAAATCACCAAGGCATATCGTAATCACACTCCCTAAAACCAAAGACAAATAATCCTGAGACCAGCTTGAGAAAAACAAAAAGTCACATAAAGAGGAGAAACAATAAGACTAAGCTCAGATTATTTGGCAGAAACCATGCAGGCAAGAAGGCAATGGGATGACATATATAAAATCTTGAAGGAAAAAATTTGCCAGCCAAGAATAATATATCCTGCAAAACTGTCGTTCAGATTTGATGGTGAAATTAGGTCATTTCAAAATAAACAGAAATTAAGGGGATATGTAAAAGTCAATTACAAGAATTATTAAAGGGAGTTCCTCAATCTGAGGACCAACAACTTCAGCTCACAGGCAGAATCTAGGACGCAGGATCGTACAAGCCAGATACCAATCTAGGAAATGACCTCTTGAGGACTATCCAAAACCAAAAGAAGTACAACAGGGAATCAGAGCAGTTAATCAGTAAATTACAACAACATCAAAACAATAAAAGAGGGAATAAATGGCATAGGTATAGAACCTTCTAATGGAGAGGAAGGCAAGGCGATACCAAGTAATGGTAGACTGCT
>NW_004444085.1:3527690-3532624 GCF_000243295.1 Trichechus manatus latirostris
ATCCAATTTGGGGAAATCTGCTAAGATCTGAGAGAGTCTGTCATGGTAATTCTGTTGAGTAAATTTGACTTTCCTCATGTAAAAATGTCTAATGCGATGAATTTGATAATGTTTATGAATAACTGTTGGAGTCTTTCGTTGAGTCTTCGATAATGTCAGATCAATAAAGTCCTGCAATTAAAGAAAATAAGACATAGTTGTACCAAAAACACGTACTTTCCATTCACCTATTTAAAAGTTTAAAAGACTAATAACAAGTAGTACTATATATATTGAACAATAAACATCTATTACTGCTAACTAAATCTTTAATCTTTTATACACAGTTCTATTCATCTTCATATCTAGTTTCTGGCCCTTAAGAAACACCAAATGGTTGTTGAAATTAATTTTATCCTATACTTTCTTGATGCTATTTTAACTTCCAAATATTTAAGAAGCTTTGAAACTTAAGTAGACACTTCAAGCATAAATTAGAAAATATTACAGGAAAAAAAGAAACTGTACAATTCCAGTTTTAATATGCGTATCTTTTAACTTTGAAAGTATACAAAATGAGTAAAACTAAAACTCACTGTTTCTGATTTCTCAAGGTTCTAGTCCTAAGAATATGCATGGTGGCTATTTGAGCACATAAAAGATTTTTACATCTAGTCCCCAGTGTAAACAATTCTACTTTTCTGCAGTAAGGACTCTGTCCCCATGCTTCCTCTCTCTTTTCACTTCCTAAATCCCACATATCTAGCCATACAAAATAACTTGATTTTCCATTGAACACTTTCATTGATTCAGCAATACTGATCATTTAGTATAAGGGATGACAGGGATACTCCGGTGCTAAAGATAAAACAATGAAACATAGTCCTTCCCTTAAGGAACTCAGGGTCCAGTGACACAGAAATGGACAAGTAAGGTAATCACAATAATAGGTGCTGTGAGAGATATACACATCTGTGTATATGTATGAGATTTCCTCTACAACCTCCTCCATCTAGTAGCTTCTACTGATCCTTAAACTGCCAGTTGAAAAGGTACCTACTTCATTAAGTTTTCTATGACTCTCCCACCCTCCGTAACTAACTGCACTCTTCTATTCCAAATCTGGGTATATTCCTTCATTAAAACAACTTTCATATTTCTAGTATGGTTTTAAGTATTTTTACACATCTCTAGAAAACCACTTTCAAAACGGTAGGTACTGCATCTTATTCATTTTTGTTACCACCGTACCTGACACACAACAGACATTCACTAAACAGCTTCTAGAATGAATTTTATCTCATATTTTCCTGATGCTATTCTTTAATTCCAATCACCCAAGGACTACCATTACCCATCTTTAAACATAAATAAACTCATCTGTTCTCTAGGTAACAGAAGATAGATACTGTGCTACTAATATATTTTAAAGATCTCTACATAGCTCAGTTATCTGAACAAAATTCATGATTCAAAGAGCTCTATTCCCTATAAAGCAAAAACTTTGTGCATTTGCTGTTTCAAGAGGTGAAGAATTCATTTAACTGGAGAGATCGCTCAGAAAATAACATGACTCAAAAGTACAAATAAAAGAAGTACAAATAAAACATGACCCCTATAGTCGCAAATACTACAATCTAGCAGGAGATTTGCCATAAATTATTTTTTTTAAAAAAGTAATGAGACAATTCATTGTGTTATGAATCTAAAATACTAGCTCTTAACAAAGCTTTCCAAGTCAAACTAACTCTACTGTTGAGACCTGAAGAGGAAAATGAAATACTGACGTGTATCTGTTCACACTGCAGTTAGTTTAACAACGTCCACAATTCCTCCTATAAATCTGTCCTCATGTGCAGTACTCAGCACTGTGCATAAGAAACAAGTGTTTCACGATGAACGCCTTTATCTCATGCAATCACAAATAATATTGAACATTCACTACACAAAAACTCTACTTTTGAAAAGTACTAATACTCAACGCTTTATGGACTCATTCTTACTGAATCTGATACTATACAAATTTAGTCTGACCATGTTCACCCTGCTATGTCAGGAAAAACAAGCGTTTCCCGAATCCAATAGCGAAAGAGTATGATTTAAAAATCAAAAAGCGTTAACCCATTGAGAGCAGCGAACCAAAACTCACTGAGAGGTGACGGGAAAACTATGCTGAATCTGTATCAGAAGGCCAAGGTGCGGCTGTAAGGTCATGGCTTGAGTTTCCTTCCTCGGATATTTGGAACACCACTTAACCTCACTCTACCTAATCAACCAACAACGGTCTCTTCCAGGTGACTGGGACTCCAAAACGGAGAGGGATCCTAATCTCGAGAGAGAATATGGCCTAGCTGTGGGAACTGACAACAAGGGGAAAAAAAATGAGCTCCTCTCCAAACACCAGTTATAGAAACCAGCCAGGTCGCCGACAGGACCCTCCTCCCAGAGGACGGACACAGCTGCCGGGGGTACAGGGCCCAACAGGCTGTCTCCAGAGACGCCCGCGGGTCGCAGACACAAAAATACCGGGCCGGGGTCTTACGACGGACTCCCCAGGCCCCGCTTACCCCTCGCCCTGCCGCGCACGTGTCACCAGCACCGACTCCTCTTCAGCTAGTCTGACAAAGAGAACGTCGAAAAAGACAGAAGGACCTTTCACAGAAATATCGGAGCACCATGGCAACTGGCGAGCCGTTTACCTTGGCGGACGGAACCACCATAATCTTCTTGAAGTTGTAGTGCGCCATGTTCGCACCCAGGTGGACACTACTACAAACGGGCAGACGGCACTTCAACAGGACGCGGCAACGTTTCCGCCGGCAGGCAGGGGACCACATGTGTGGGACAGTGCGTCACTTCCGGAGAGTTCAGCCAGGCGGCGGTACCACACACACGCCCTTCGTTTCGCACCGCGCCCCCGCGTGGCCTGGAGAGCGTGCTGTGGTGCTCTGGAAGCTCATCCTGAGATGGGTAGAAAGGGTCCGAGTCAGTTAGGGTTGCGGGCGGAGAGGGCCACAGAAATTAAATCCCTGCCCTAGTTGAAGAAAGTCGTTCAAGGTGTTTGAGGTGCCACGACATGCCCTGGCCAGCAGCCTCGGGACAACATCCAGGGTGGCGTGAGACCGCCACAGCTCAGGGCTCATTTGTGGAGTTAACTCCCCCTCTCCCTTCCCAGCATCTTGCCAGACTGTGTGCAAAGGTCCCTACAAGCTGCTCGGTTCAGTAATCCCGGAACTAGAGCCCTTCCCAAAGCCCTGCCCACCCTGATCGGATTCCTACTTTAAAAAGGCCTGAATTTCGCTAGGCTCGAGATTGGAGTTACCGTCATTCACCAACCATTTATTAAGGCTTAGTGGTCACGGTGAATGAGAGAGAGAGAGGGAGGGAGAAACACAGAGATAGAGAAAGAAAGGAGGAGAAAATGTGGTTTATAATATGCATGTACATTTGATTTCTACGCTGCATATTGGATTTTTTTTGAACAGCATACACTGCTGTCTTAATTTTTTAAAAGCAGCAACATTTTATTAAAATACTTAATAGAGAAGCAGAACTCATCTAATAGGAGAACAGAATACATTTTCATGAAGCAACATATCAAAAAAGTAAAGGAATTGGAGATGTCCCATTTTCCTACAGCCTTGCTACTCAAACATGCTAGTGGACCATATTGTTCTGGTTCTTAAGATCTATGATTCTGTTTTCTTTGCTAATGTACCTTCTTACCAACTCTCCCTAACTAGATATTCCTCAAGATTTTGTCTTCCACCCTTTACTCTTCCCCTCCAGACGGGGTCTCTTGAAAACCTCACACTTTCGTTGTAATAGATTTCACTATTACATATACATGGGTGACTCTGATGAAATAGATATCTTTAGCCTGACTTCTTGCTCAACTTTAGTCCTACCTTTCCAACCAACTGTGAGATACTTCCATCTGCATGATTCTTGATATGTCGAAGAGCTTATCTAAAAAATGAAAATCAGAACTTCTGGCAAAATGGCGCTCTAGGCAGAAGCACCACGCCATCCCTCCACAGCAAAGATCCGAAAAACTAAGCCGAACAGAGAAAACAACAATCCTGAAACCCTAAAACATCAAATGAAGAGATAAAGAACTCAGCCAAGCACCAAATGGAGTGAGAAAACTGACAGAGAATGGACAATGAGGAGAGATTCATGCAGAGGTCCCCTACCAGCTAACGCAGCGAGGATCCACCATCTTGGACTCCTATCAGAGACCAGCAAACGGGGTATGAGAAAGCAGCTTCACGGTGCTTCCAGCGGGAGACAAAACAACTGGTAATTTGCAATATACGCTTTCCCACCCGCCACCCTTCTTCACCCCCACTCGGCCTCCTCTACTTCCTGCGGACACAATCTCTTGTCTGGGAAACACCAGCTGCTTGGATTCCACCAGCCCACACTAGCTGGCTCTCTGAGTGCCATTTGTTGGCTGCTGGTGTTGCTTTTTTTTCTGCTTCTTTTGATTTCTTCCTTACTTCTCACCACCTCCCCCTCCTTTCGCTCAAATACCTGGCTCCGTGCACCATCTTTGCTTCTTCCTGAGGGGCTGTGGCGCTCCATTCGAGTGTGGAGCTGCTTTCCAGTCTGGGCTGCCGCATGGTGGGATCCCGGGACTTTTGTTCGTTTGTTTGTTTTCTTTTCCTTTTCTTGAGTTGGGAGCCATTCCTGGCCAGGTGGTGCTACGTGGAAAGAAGACTACCCCCTTGGCTTGCACAGACGTGCAGAGGGATCCCTGAGGACATTTCTTTTTTCGTTATTTTTTTTTTTCTTCTGTTTTTTGGGGGGCTTTTCTTGTTCTTTTTTTTTTAATTTGTTTTGTTTTCTTTTCCCTCTTTTTCCCTTTTTGTCTTTCTTCATTACTCAGTTTCTCGTCTCTCTATACCTTCCTTCTCTTTCTGTTCCCTGAATACCTAGCATTGTATACCTCT
>NW_004444085.1:3532724-3546546 GCF_000243295.1 Trichechus manatus latirostris
GAGCATAGAAGAGGAAGCAACACTTCCAAATGCATTCTATGAAGCCAGCATAAGGCTGATACCAAAACCAGGCAAAGATGTCACAAAAAAAGAAAATTACAGACCACTATCTCTCATGAATATAGATGCAAAAATTCTTAACAAAATTCTAGCCAATAGAATTCAGCATCATATAAAAAAAATGAAAATCATTGTCTTCTCTTGTCTGTCAATTAAATCCATTCTCACTGTCTGTTCACAAGGGACATCCATGATCCTTACGCCCCTGAGACTCCAGGAATGGGCATGGTTGTAAAAAGGGAAGCTGGCCTTCAGCTTAGATTGTGAAACAGAGGGTAATGTCTATAGCCTCCAGGGACAAAGATGAGGTCCAGAAACCAAAGGAAGACAGTCCAAAAGCAGTGTTAAACCCAAAGGAGGAGAAACAGAGAAGTAAAAACCTTATCTAAGGCAAAAGCCTGCAACTAGTTCCACAGAGGAATTGGGAGAACTCAAGCTGACAGGTGGGAGGCACAGCAATTTGCAGTCAGACTGAACAGAGAGTTTAGGGAGGAGCAAAGTGGGCACATACTACTCTAATTTCTGTTAACTGCACAACCATTCTGTCAGTTACCCATGGTTAAATATCATGTTAAACCTTATGTCAACTGCTGTTCAAAGCAGCTGACCATATTCTAATTCATGTAATTACTACTACGACCCTATGCAGTGGATGGGGAAACCAAAGGCACAGCAAAGCTAGTAACTAGCCCAAGGTCATACAGCTAATATGCAGCAGAGCTGGGATTTGAACCTAGGTGACCTGTCTCCAGCATCCCTGTTTGAACCATTAGCTACTGTATACTACTTCTAAATTTTCTTGGACTCCCTCTCCTCAGTTCCTCTTAACAAAAAACCCAATCCTTTGGCTTCCATTGATTCTGACTCATAGCGACTCTATAGGACAGAGTAGAACTGCCCCATACAGTTTCCAAAGCGGTAATCTTTATGGGAGCAGACTGCCACATCTTTCTCCTGAGGAGGTGCTGGGTGGGTTTATCCTTTTAACAAATTCTATCATTATCATATGAAAGTGTCTCTCATAAATTCTCAACATTCCAATATTTAAAATAATTTTGAATCAGGATTCTCTTATCTGTTGTATTAAGTATATGGCACATATTTGTTCATCAGCAAGGTAGTATGCTGGTCTCCTATGTCTTTATTGATATGACTGCTGAAGTCTGTGCACTTCACCAAAAGTAAGCATCCAGGATAGTTAGGATTCTTTGTCTATAATCAGTTGCTATCTACACAATAGTTTCATGTACTATTTCTAAGATTAGCAAAGCTATCCTCATACTCATCTGCCTTTTCTTCCATCACCAGTGTTCCTCTCACTCTCATATGGCCAGCTCCCTCCTCCTTTTCCTTTTAATTCATTGTTTAGATAAACTCGTTCGATACTGGGGATGACTTGTTTTAACGCCACTTCAGGCTGGCCACCATCCTTTCTTTAACTCTTAACTTTAGACAATAATCAAATGAGATCTTAGATTTGTTATAACGCTTTGACGTTTAAAAAGTGCTTTACTTTTTAGTATGTCAAAAATACTCCCAACAACTTTATGAGGTAGTGGTTTGCTATTCTAGAGATAAAAACTAAGATTAGAGAGGTTGTTTCTTCCCCAAGGGACACAGGCTTTGAGTGACAAGCAGGACTAGACTCTTCAGCTGCCCTTCAGCTGCCCATAAGCATGATCATTTACAGAGACAGAATGAGGAAGGGATAGAATATTTTTAAATGATAATAATAACAACGTAAAATGTCAATATATATGATTTTCTTGGCTTTATGCAGTACAAATGAAGTCTACTTGTTCATCTAGAACAGAATAGGAACCATTCATAAAGAACAAAAAAGGGTACTCTAGGTAAAGAGAGAGTGTATTAGCATTCATATAAGAGAATAAATGTGAGAGGATTTTACAAATCCTATCAATGAAAAACTGACAGGTCTTTAGTATTAATCCATTATTTCTATAAGACCATTCAGTCACAAAAATTTGAAAGAATATTTGCCTAAAACTTAATAATCTCTTCAGTCTCTGAACCACGGTGAATAGTCTGAGGCCCCAATTCACACTCCAGCTGTGCAACTTACAAGTGACAGAAACTTAGGTTTGAATCCCTCAGAGCCTCGACTTCCTCTTTTGCAAAATTCGGGAACTAATTCTAACCCCCAAAGGATTGTTTATGGTGGCTAAACAAGATTATAAGGTATGAAGTGTGAAGTAAGATAATAACTATCATTAATGAAGTTTTATAGTCAAATTTTACTGGGTCAGCCCAAGGTTATGATCTGTGCATTGTTGTAAAGTGTATTAAATGCCAGATTTCTTACTGGGGATTCTTAGTTCCCATGTGTGGCAATCAAATCATCCCTTAGTCATGCAGAACCTGAATTATTCAATAGCTTTTCAAGGAATAAGAACTATCACATGAAAGAAGAGGCATAGAAAATCCCGCTTTTCATTTGTGTCTGTGGTTGTGAAATTGAAAAAGTGGGTATGGGAAAACAAGGCCACTTGCCAAACCTTCTCTATTTTTAAATTGTGCACCCACAAAGGCATGTCCATGAATGCACAAGCACCATGAGTCATCATGGGCCCAGAGCTCTAACATTGATGATGAGGTACCAAGTATCCTACACCACTTGCATGCTAATGAGAACCAACCTTCTCCCCTGTTCTGCTCATCGTTTGCCTTTGGTGTGTACAGCTTCTCGGTGGCAGGTGTCTATTCCAGACCACTAACAGGAAGTGTCTCCTTCATGAACACACTGTGTGGTCTCCTCCCTTAGGGGAATCAGGTTGTCAGGACCCTTTCTGAGGAGAGTTGGAAAAAGCCACTTGCAACTGAAGGCAGAGCACCAGTTCTTGGGCTGACTTTGACCATATCCTGAAAGTACCCAGTTACCAGGACTCCTCTGAGAGTGTGTGCCTTGTGACAGAAAAACGGTAAGCCTTGGTTACAGGAAAGGATACTCTTGAGGGTGCTCTGCAACTTTTCTGGTAACTTCTAACTGTCAGAGCACTTTGAGGTAAAAAGGCTTGTTTTACAGACCTTTTTATTCCTTTTTTGTTGCTATAGTTTTCTGATTGATGAAAAGTACATCTTGCAGCAGACTCTGTGCCAGGGAATTGTGCCTGAATTTCTTGCTTAAAAGGAGCCTTTGTGTGGGGATTAGTCATCTAACCATAGGCTAGCTGTCAGGTATTAGAAGGTGTTAAGACGGTGGAGCATGCAATGATCTGCCACTTCTCTGGATCCCTGCAGGAATTTTCCTGTGGTTCACCATTTAATACAAATCGTGTGCTGCTTTGTATTCTTATCTAGATATTCCCCTTGTTTTTGTCTTATTTCCCAAACAGATAGCCAACTATTGGAGAGCAAGGACTGCATCTCATACTTCTTGCCATTCCTCATAGGGTGTTGTATTGCCCTGAGCATTCTTAAAACTGAACAATAGTTTAGCTCAACTAGCAAAAAAAAAAAAAAAAAGTCTGCCTTGAGCATTATGCTCTTCTAGGAACTATCTACAGGAATCAAACTGACAACAGGAACTTCAAAGATTAGAGAGGAAACTTAGGGGCCAGTGAGTTTATGTTAGTGAGGGAGGACCGACTCAGAAAAGGAGAGTGAGAATGGTTGCACACCTCGAAGAAGGTAATCAATGTCAGTAAATTGTACATGTAGAAACTATTGAATTGGTGTATGTTTTGCTGTGTATATTCTCAACAAGAACAAAGTAAATAAAATTATTTTAAAAATTGATTATTTTAAAAAATATTGATTGAAAGCTGGCTGGAATAAGTTTCTGGTGCAATTGGTGCTGAAACATTTAGAATCACTGGCTCCTGTACTACTCAGGCAGTCCTACCGAGCTCACTACACTATAGAATCTCCTGCACCGCAACCCTGAAATAGGTCAGAACCTCATGGCATACCACAGGAGAGAGGGCCAGCTCTGGCCCTCTACCTTAATGACAGCCAAGGCCTCCACCAGCGTTAGTCCCCTGGGCCTGTTGCACTTGGAATCCTCTCCCCTCCAGAGCTGAGAGATTCAGAGGACCTCAGAGTGTGGGGTTACATTCCCAGATGCCTGTGGGGCAAACTCTACCCAAATGAGCTTGCAGCTAGTAAACGACACTGCCGACCCAGTGCATTTCATTTTTTATCCAGTGCATTTTATTTTAAAATAAAAACTGCCAGACGTGGAGCCCACAGAGCAGGTTAGATGACATTTCATTAGCCTGCAACGTACACACACCTCCACTTTACCCGTTAGCACTGCTCCAGACTCATGCCATACAGGTCTGTTTTTATTCCAGACTCTGACCCAGTGTGTCCTGGTATGAATGCAATGAGGCTTCAACTGTTGGTTCTAGGCAAGGCAAGCTGGATCCCCACAACTGGTGTCTATGTATTTACATGTTTCTTTAGTTGTTGAAATGATTGGTTGTAAAAAGAGAGTTCACTTTATGATACAGGGGTGAAAGATTTACTCATCATGGTTTTCCTTTAATATATACGACACTTGAAAACTTAAGGGGAATTTCCTCTTAATGGCATTACTTAGTAAGTGAATTTTGTTTATGTAATCACTAACTTTATACAGTATCAGTCTACAGAATTTTTTAAGTCTTACTGAATCTTCAAATGTAGCTAAGGGACCAGGAATAAGAGTTATTGCTGAAGGGTCCTGAGTTTCTGTTCGGGGTGATGTAAAATTTTTGGGAATAGATAGTAGTGATGGTAGCACTACATAATGAATGTAATTAATTGTCACTGAATTGTTCACTTAAAAATTGTTAAAATGACAAACTCTTTGTTGTATGTATTTTACCACAATAAAATTAAAAAATAGAGAAGGGAGCTAAGGGACAGATACTGTCTTGATTTTATAGAGGAATAAATCATAACCCTGGGCTTGGTGTAGTGGTTAAGAGCTCGGCTGCTAACCAAAAGATCAGCAGTTCAAATCCACCAGCCGCTCCTTGGAAACCCTATGGGGCAGTTCTACTCTGTCCTATAGGGTTGCTATGAGTTGGAACTGACTCGATGGCACCTAGAAACAACAACAAAACAGAAGATAGTGATGATATTAGGGTCACCCTCAAAAGTAGCAGCCCTAACATTCTCTTTAGAGCTACATAGTGGTTTAAGACTGTGGGCTCCATTTTTGAGGTCTAGTGCCACCCCTTGTGATCTTGACAAATTTCTCAACTTCCAGAGGCTTTAATTTTTTTAACCTGTAAATAGGGATAATAATAATGCCAACAGAATGGAGTTAATGTGAAGATAAGATAATAAATTTAAATACTTATCACATACTTGATACATAGTAAGTGTGCAAAAAGATTATATACTGTTGGTGGGAATATTACCTATGTACTTATTAAAGGCTTAGTTACAATAATATTCCCTAAATTTTTGTCTTAGTCACTAAATTCTCATTGAACCTTAAATAATAATTGAAATGCAGAGAACCTCTACTATATGCCAGATAGCTGTTTTACTTCTCCCAATAGCTCAATAAGATGGACATAATTATCTCTGTTTTACAGATGAGAAGATTGGTTTTGGAGAGATTAAGTGACTTGCTCAATAACACACAGCTAGCACTAACAACAACAACAGTAAGTGGAACAGGTTGAAATTAAATCCAGGAGTTTTGAACACCAAAACCACTTTTACATGTTATACTGCCTTCCAAGAATAACTTTGTTCTTGGCCTCCTTAAAAATTATTACCTTTTTTGATATGCAGATGAATGTGCATGATGGATTAGATTGACTTGGGAATATATGCTGTAAATAATACCAATGAACAAAGCCACTAATTGTATGTATACATGGGTACGATTCCTTCTATAAGAACATGCTGCTATTATTAGGACATGAAAGACAGAACAATTACTGCCTATACTGACAAACTACTAACCATGCTCCTGTCACCAGTTTGATAAAGGATGTTTTCCACATGTTAACTTCAACACCAATATGTGAATCATGCTATTATATTAACACACCATTAAAAACATTCTTTCCACTTTACGGTTCTCCAAAGGACCTTTAGTTTTAATGAAAACCTTGCAATCTCTTTTCTTAGAGAAGACTTGTGTCAATAAAAGGTTTGGAATCCATTTATTTATGTTTGTATGATCATTTTCCAAATCCAATTCTAAATATCTACAAATATAATTTCTTTTAAAAACTTTTTTTATTGTGCTTTAGGTGAAAGTTTACAGAGGAAATTAGTTTCTCATGAAACAATTAATATCCATATTGTTTTGTAATATTGGTTGCAAACCCCACAAAGTGTCAATACTCTCTCTTGACCTTGGTTCCCCATTTCCATTTGTCCAGCTTTCCTGTCACCTCATGCTTTCTCATCCTTGCCCCTGTGCTATATGCCCATGGGCTGGTGTGCCCATTTAGTCTTGTATACATGGTTCAACTACGTGTGTTATTGTTTGTTGTAAAGGCCTGTTTAATCTTTCACTGCAGGAAGAACCTCAGGAGTGATTTCAGTACTAAGTTAAAAGAGTGTCCAGGAGCCATACTCTCTCAGGGTTTCTCCAGTCTCTGTCAGACCAGTAAGTCTGGTCTTTTTTGTGAGTTTGAATTTTGTTCTACATTTTTCTCCAGCTCTATCTGGAACCTCTATTGTGATGCCTGTCAGAGCAGTCGGTGGTGGTAGCCAGGCACCATCTAGTGTGCTGGATTTAGTCTGGTTGAGGAAGTAGTAGTTGTGGTCCATTAGTCCTTTGGACTAACCTTTCCCTTGGGTCTTTTCTTTGGTTTTCTTCATTCTCCCTTGCTCCATATGGGGTGGGACCAGTAGTTTATCTTAGACAGCAGCTCACAAGTTTTAAGACCCCAGTCACTACTCACCAAAGTAGGATGTAGAACATTTTCTTTATAAACTGTGTTGTGCCAGTTGAGCTAGATGTTCCCCGAGACCATGGTCCCCAGCTCTCAGCCCAGTAATTTGGTCCCTCAGGGAGTTTGGATGTGTCTGTGAAACTTCCATGACCTTGCGTTGGTCAAATTGTGCTGAATTCACCAGTACTGTGTACTGTGTTACCCTTCACCAAAGTCACCACTTATCTATTGTTTACCTAGTGTTTTTCCTTCCCTACTCCTCCCCTCCCTTGTAACCATCAAAGATTGTTTCTTTCTGTGTGTAAACCTTTTCATGAGTTTTTATAATAAAGGTCTCATACAGTATTTGTCCTTTTGTGATTGACTTCACTCAGCGTAGTGCCCTCCAGATTCATCCATGTTGTGAGATATTTCTCAGATTCGTTATTGTTCCTTATTTTTGCTTAGAATTCCTTTGTGTGTATGTACCAGTTTGTTTATCCATTCATCTGTTGATGGTCACTTAGGTTGTTTCCATCTTTTTGCTATTGTGAATAATGCTGCAGTGAGCATAGTTGTGTATATGTCTATTTGTGTGATGGCTTTTATTTCTCTAGGATATATTCCTAGGAGTGGGATTGCTGGATCGTATGGTATTTCTATTTCTAGCTTTTTAAGGAAGCACCATATAGTTGTCCAAAATTCTGCATTCTAATCTCCCTGTAGCCTCTCCAGCATTTGTTATTTTTTGTTTTTACGATTCATGCTAGTAATGTCAGGGTGAGATGGTATCTCAATGCAGTTTTGATTTGCATTGCTCTAATGGCTAATGATCATGAGCATTTCCTCATGTGTCTGTTAGCCACCTGAATGTCTTCTTTGGTGAAGTGTCTGCTCATATCCTTTGTCCATTTTTTAGTTGGATTATTTGTCTTTTTGTTGTAGAGGTAGATTTTCCTATAGATTTTAGAGATTAGACCTTTGTCAGATATGTCATAGCCAAATTTTTTCCCCCAGACTGTCATTTCTCTTTTTACTCTTTTGGTGAAGTCTTTACTCTTTTGGTGAGCATAAGTGTTTAATTTTTAGAAGATCCCAGTTATCTAGCTTATCTTCTGGTGTTTGTGTATTGTTGGTTATGGTTTGTATCCTATCTATGTCGTATTTTTAAACGCTGGTGGCATAGTGGTTAAGAACTACGGTTGCTAACCAAAAGGTAAGCAGTTTGAATCCACCAGGCGCTCCTTGGAAACTCTGTTGGACAGCTTTACTCTGTCCTATAGGGTCACTATAGGATTGCTATGAGTCAGAATCGACTCGATGGCAATGGGTTTTTGTTTTGTTTTGTTTTGGTTTGGTTTGGTTTAGCGTTGTCCCTATTTTTCCTTCCAGGATCTTTATAGTTTTTGTGTTTATATTTAGGTCTTTGATCCATTTTGAATTAGTTTTTGTGTATAGTGTGAGATACGGGTCCTGTTTCATTTTTTTACAGGTAGACATCCAGTTTTGCCAGCACCATTTGTTAAAAAGACTGTCTTTTCCCCATTTAATGGACTTTCGGCTTTTGTCAAAGATCAGGTGACCATAGGTGGATGGATTTATATCTGGGTTCTTGATTCTGTTCCTATGGTCGATATATCTGTTGTACCAGTACCAGGCTGTTTTGACTGCTGCAGCTGTATGGAGCCCTGGTGATACAGTGGCTAGGAACTTGACTGCCAACCAAAAGTTTGGCAGTTCGAATCCATCTGCCTCTCCTTGGAAACTCTATGGAGCAGCTGTATTATGTCCTATAGGGTCACTATGAATTGGAATCGACTCAACAGCAATGGGTTTGTTGTTGTTGGTTGGAGCTGTATAGTAGGTTCTGAGGTCAGGTAGTGCAAGGCCTCCTACCTTGTTCTTCTTCAGTAATGCTTTACTTATCCAGGGCCTCTTTTCTTTCCATATTAAGTTAATGATTAGTTTTTTCATCTCATTAAAGAATGCTATTGGTATTTGGATCAGGATTGCATTGTATTTGTAGATCACTTTAGGTAGAAATGACATTTTTACAATGTTGAGTCTACCTATCCTTGAGCATGGTATGTTTTTCCATTTCTGTAGATCTCTTTTGGTTTCTTGCAGCAGTGTTTTCTGGTTTTCTTTGCATAGGTCTTTTATGTACTTGGTTAGATTTATTCCGAAGTATTTTTTTTTTTAATATTGTTTTGTAGCATTGTTTTCTTGATTTCCTTTTAGATGTTCTCTTTATTGGTGTATAGGAATCCCACAGATTATTGTATATGTTTATCTTGTATCCTATTACTCTGCTGAATCTTTCTATTAGTTTCAGTAGTTTTCCTGTGAAGTATTTTGGGTTCTCTATGTATAGTATCCACCACGTGTCTGTCACTTTGTTATGCTGGCGTAGTGTGCCTGTTGCTGTGATACTGGAAGCTTTGCCACCGGTATTTCAAATAGCAGCAAGGTCATCCTTAGTGGACATGTTTCAGCTGAGCTTCCAGACTAAGACAGACTAGGAAAAAGGACTTGACAGTCTACTTCTGAAAAAACTTGGCCAGATGAAACCTTATAAATAGCAGTGGAACATAGTGCCAGAAGATGAGCCCCTTCAAGGTGGAAGACACTCAAAAGATGACTGGGGAAGAGCTGCCTCCTCAAAGTGGAGTTGAGCTTAATGATGTGGATGGAGTCAAGTTTTCGAGACATTCATGCTAATGTGGCTTGACTCAAAATGAGAATAAATAGCTACAGATGTCTATTAATAACAGGAACATGGAATGTACAAAGTATGAATCTGGGAAAATTGGAAATCTTCAAAAATGAAATAGAATGCATAAACATCAATATTCTAGGCATTAGTGAGCTGAAATGGTCTGATATTGCCCATTTTGAATCAGACAATAATATGGTCTATTATGCCGGGAAAGACAAATTAAAGTGGAATGGCATCACATTCATTGTCAAAAAGAACGTTTCAAGATCTATCCTGAAGTACAATGCTGTCAGTCATAGGATAATATCCATATGCCTACAAGTAAGACCAGTTAATACGACTATTATTCAAATTTATGCACCAACCACTAAGGCCAAAGAGGAAGAAATTGGAGATTTTTACCAAGTTCTGCAGTTTAAAATTGATCAAACATGCAACCAAGATGCATTGACAATTACTGGTGATTGGAATGTGAAAGATGAAAACAAAGAAGAAGGATTGGTAGTTGGAAAGTATGGTCTTGGTGATAGAAATGACACTGGAAATGGCATGATAGAATTTTACAAGACCAATGACTTCTTCATTGCAAATACCTTTTTTCACCAACATAAGCATAAGCTGTACACGTGGACCTCACCAGATGGAATACACAGGAATGAAATCAACTACATATGTGGAAAGAGACAATGGAAAAGTTCAATATCATTAGTCAGAACAACGCCAGGAGCCAACTGAAGAACAGACTACCAATTGCTCAGATGCAAGTTCAAGCTGAAGTTGAAGAAAATTAGAACAAGTCCATGAGAGCCAAAGTACAACCTTGAGTATATCCCACCTGAATTTAGAGACCATCTCAAGAATAGATTTGATTCATTGAGCACTAATGACTAAAGACCAGAAGAGTTGTGGAATGACATCAAGGATGGCATACATGAAGAAAGCAAGAGGTCATTAAAAAGACAGGAAAGAAAGAAAAGACCAAAATGTATCAAAATGAATGTCAGAAGAGATTCTGAAAGTTGCTGTTGAATGTAGAGCAGCTAAAGTGAAAGGAAGAACTGATGACATAAAAGAGCTGAACAGAGGGTTTCAAAGGGCAGCTGGAGAACACAAAGTATTATAATGAAATGTATGTAAAAAGACCGTGAGTTAGAAAACCAAAAGAAAGGAACATGATCGGCATTTCTCAAGCTGAAAGAATGGGAGAAAAAGTTCAAGCCTTGTCATGGATTGAATTATGTCCCCCAAAAAATGTGTGTATCAATTTGGCTGGGCCATGATTCCCAGAATTGTGTGGTTGGCCTCCATTTTGTTATTGTAATTTTATGTTAAAGAGGATTAGGGTGGGATTGTAACACCACCCTTACCCAGGTCACATCCCTGATCCAATGTAAAGGGAGTTTCCCTGGGGTGTGGCCTGCACCACCTTTTATCTTTCAAGAGATAAAACGAAAGGTAAGCAAGCAGAGAGTTGGGGACCTCATACCATCAAGAAAGCAGTGCCAGGAGCAGAGCGTGTCCTTTGGACTGGGGTTCCTGTGCAAAGAAGCTCCTAGTCCAAGAGAACACCAAAGAGAAGAAGGTCGACAGAGAGAAAAAGCCTTCTCCTGGAGCTGACGCCCTGAATTTGGACTTTTAGCCTACTTTGACTGTGAGGAAATAAACTTCTCTTTGTTAAAACCATCCACTTGTGGTATTTCTGTTATAGCAGCACTAGATAACTAAGACAAGCCTTGAGTTGCAATATTGACGGATTCTACAGGCAAAATATTAAACAATGCAGGAAGCATCAAAAGAAGATGGAAGGAATACACAGAATCACTGTACCAAAAAGATTTGGTCAATGTTCAACCGTCTCAGGAGGTAGCATACGATCAAGAATTGATGGTACTGAAGGAAGAGGTCCAAGCTGCACTAAAGACATTGCCAAAAAAACAAGGCTCCAGGAATTAACAGAATACCAATTGAGATGTTTCAGCAAACAGATGCAGCCCTGATAGTGCTCACTCGTCTATGCCAAGAAATTTGGAAGACAGCTGCCTGGCCAACCGACTGAAAGAGATCCATATTTGTGCCCATTCCAAAGAAAGGTGATCTGGCAGAATGTGGAAATTATCAAACAATATCATTAATATTGCATACAAGTAAAATTTTGCTGAGGACCATTCAAAAGCAGTTGCAGCAGTACATCGACAGGGAAATGCCAGAAATTCAAGCCGGAGTTAGGAGAGGACATGGAACAAGGGATTTCATTGCTGATGTCAGATGGATCCTGGCTGAAAGCAGAGAACACCAGAAAGATGTTTACCTCTGTCTTATTGTCTATGCAAAGGCATTTGACTGTGTGGATCATAACCAACTATGGACAACATTGCAAAGAATGGGAATTCCAGAACACTTAATTGTGCTCATGAGGAACCTGTATATAGACCAAGAGGCAGTCATTCGAAGAAAACAAGAGGATATTCCATGGTTCAAAGTCAAGAAAGGTGTGGATCAGGGTTGTATTCTTTCACGACACTTATTCAGTCTGTATGCTGAGCAAATAATCCAAGAAGGTGAACTATATGAAGAAGAATGCAGCATCGGGATTGGAGGAAGACTCATTAATAACCTGTGTCATGCAGATGACATAACCTTGCTTGCTGAAAGTGAGGGGGACTTGAAGCACTTACTGAGGAAGATCAAAGTCCACAGCCTTCAACATGGATTACACTTCAACATAAAGGAAAAGGAAAAAAAAAAAAAAAAAAAACTCACAACTGAACCAATAAGCAACATTGTGATAAATGGAGAAAATATTAAAGTTGTAAAGGATTTCATTGTACATGGATCCACAATCAATGCCCATGGAAGCAACAGTCAAGAAATCAAATGATGCATTGCATTGGGCAAATCTGCTGAAAAACATCTCTTTAAAGTGTTAAAAACCAAAGATGTCACTTTAAGGACTAAGGTGCAGCTGACCCAAGCCCTGGTGTTTTCATGTGAAAGCTGGACAATGAATGAGGAAGATTAAAGAACTGATGCTTTGAATCACGGTGTTTGTAAGTACTATTGAATATACCTTGGACTGCCAGAAGAACAAAGAAGTCTGTTTTGGAAGAGGTACAGCTAGAATGCTCATTAGAAGAAAGGATAGCAAGACTTTGTCTCACATACTTTGGACATGTTATTAGCAGGGACCAGTCCCTGGAGAAGGACATCATGCTTGGTAGAGTAGAATGTCCGCAAAAAAGAGGAAGACCGTCAATGAGGTGGATTGACGCCGTGGCTTCAACAATGGCCTCAAGTATAGTAATGATTATGAGGCTGGCACAGGACCGGGCAGTGTTTCATTTTGTTGTACATAGGGTGGCTATGAGTCAGAACTGACTCGACAGCACCTAACAATGACAAGAATGTATAGTCTCATATTATCCAAAAATAGACATAGTTTTACTTCTCTTACCAATCTGTATGCTCTTTATTTCTTTTTCTTGCTTTATTGCTCTAGCTAGGACTTTCAGCACAATGTTAAATAGGAGTGGTGATAAAGGGCATCCTTGTATTTTTCCCGTTCTCAAGAGGAATTGCTCTTTACAAGTGCATTTAAACCATTTACACTAAGTGTGGTTATCGATAGGTGTGAGTTTATTGCTGTCATTTTGTAGTGACTTTTTTTTTTTTTGTGGTGCTGATGTTTTCTTTGTTCCTCTTACTCTCCTGTGCTGAGTTACTTTTGTTTATGGATTTTCTTTTCATTTTTTTCATTTCTGTGGCTTTTGTGTTTACTGAGACTTTATATTTTGATGAGTAGTTTTGTTAACTTCCTTTTGTGGTTACCTTGAAATTTATCCCTAACTTCCTAAGTTTGAATAGGTCTTCTATTACTTGATATTGCCTTGACTTCCTCTCCATTTGAAAGTTCTATACCTACACCGTTATTCCCCCTTTTATTGTTCTGACATTGTTGTCATTTACTGATTGACATCTCTGATTCCCTGACGTAAGTCTTTTAGTTTTGTTTTATCCTTGAGATTTCATTACCTAGGTTGGTATCTGGTTGATGCAATCTTGCGTCCTAGATTCAGGCTGTTGTCTGATGTTGTTGGTTCTCTAACAGAAGGACTCCCTTTAATAATTCTTATAAGTTTGGTTTGGTTTTTACATATTCCCTTAATTTCTGTTTATCTGGAAATGTCCTGATTTTTAT
>NW_004444085.1:3546927-3547886 GCF_000243295.1 Trichechus manatus latirostris
TTTCTCGTTAAACAGTTAGTACACATATGGCCCTATGACAATGGTTAACAACCCCACAACATGTAAACACTGTCCCTTCTCAACCTTGGGTTCCCTATCACCAGCTTTCTTGTCCCCTCCTGCCTACCAGTCCTTGTCCCTGGACTGCTGTGACTCATTAGTCCTGTTTTGTTTTATGAAGCTGTCCAATCCCCGGCTGAACAGTGAACTTCGGGAGTGACTTCACCACTAAGCTAAAAGGGTGTCCAGGGGCCATACTCTCTGGGTTTCTCCAGTCTGTCAGGCCAGTAAATCTGGTCTCTCTTTTTGTGAGTTACAATTTTTTTCTACGTTCTTTTCCGGCTCTGTCCAGGACCCTCTTTTGTGATCCCAGTCAGAGCAGTCAGTGGTGGTAGCCAGGCAACATCTAGCTGTACTGGACTCAGTCGGGTGGAGGCCATGGTAGCTGTGGTCCATTAGTCCTTTGGACGAATCTTCCTTGTATCCTGTTTGCTTCATTCTCCCTTGCTCTGGAAGGGTTGAGACCAGTGGAGTATCTTAGATGGCTACTCGCAGGCTTTTAAGACCCCAGACACTACTCACCAAGGCAGAATGTAGAACATTGTCTTTATAAACTGTGTTATGCAAATTAAGCTAGATGTTCCCCAAGACCATGGTCCCCCCAGCCCTCTGCCCAGCAATTCAGTCCCTCAGGAGTTTGGAAGTGTCTATGGAGCTTCCATGACCTTTCCTTGTACAAGTTATGCTGGCTTCCCCAGTATTGTGTACTGTTTTACCCTTCACCAAAGTTACCACTTATCTGCTGTCTATTTAGTTCTCCCCCACGCCTCCCATCCTTCATAACCAACAAAGATTGTTTCTTCTTGTGTGTAAACTTTTACATGAGTTTTTACAGTAGAGGTCTCATACAATATTTGTCCTTTTGTGATTGACTTATTTCACTCAGCATAATGTCCTTC
>NW_004444085.1:3552339-3554618 GCF_000243295.1 Trichechus manatus latirostris
TCTGTATGTAACTTCTTGTTTTTCATAAGCTGCTCTCAGGATTCTTTGTTTGTCTTTGGTATTGGCGAGTGTGACTATGATATGCCTTGATGATTTTCTTTTGGGGTCTCTTCCATATGGGGTTCATTGAACTTCTTGCATGGCCAGCTTTTCTTCTTTCATGATATTGGGGAAGTTTTCTGTCAGCAGTTCTTCAATGCTCCACTCTGTGTTTTCTGTTTTCTCCCTCGTTCTGGAATTCCAATCACTCACAAATTTTTGCTTTTGATTGTGTCCCACATAACTCTCAGGATGTCTTAATTTTTCTTTGCTCTTTTTCCTGAGTTTTCCTCAAACAGAGTTGTATCCAAGTGTTTGTCTTCAATTCCACTGATCCTATCTTCCACCGTTTCAGATCAGCTTCTCAGCCCTTCTATGACACCGTCCATTTCTGAAATCTTGTTGTTTATCTTTTGGATTTCTAATTTTGTCTTTGTATAATGTCTAGTTGTGAATTTATTTTTGCATTTTGTTCCTCCATTTTTTTCCTGAATTTTTCCAATTTTTTGTCTGTATTTTTCATGAATTTGTCTATCTTTTCCTCATGTTTGTCAGCTTTTTGCCTCCGTTATTGGAGAATTCTTAGTATTAGAGATTTGAATTCCCTATCAGATAGTTCTAGTGCATTTTCTTCCACAGGAGAGTCATCTGGTGTTTTATTTTGGAAACCTACTTGAGCCATCCTGTCCTGTTTTTGTAAATGTTTTGATATTGTCTGCTGTCTTCCGGGCATTCAGTAGTTATTTTTCTTGTTTATTGACTGTAGATTTGTTTGTTTCATCCATTTTTTTTTTAAATTTGACTATGTCTGAGCAGGCTGACTGTGTGTTCTTTGTTGTTTGCTCATCTGTAGACACAATACTTTTCACCTCCTTCTCCAGTTGGCAGGGTCAGTCACTCAGATATGGTATGGCAGGGCAGATCTAGCTGAAGAGGAGTTACTGGGACGGGTTGTTTGTGGCACTTACTACAGCCATAAGAGCAGGTTGGTAATCAGTGCAGGGCTTGTTCCAGTAGGCTGTGCTTGTGCTGCTTGGTGGTGTGATGTCAAGCGCACGGTGCAGCTAGGCAGGATGCAGCGGGGAGAATGTTCTGTGTGGAGCTAAGATGGATATGGGAGAGAGGAGAGAGGAACAGGAGCTCAAAACGTACAAACAAACCAAAAAGAATGCTAGGGGAGCTTGCCGTTGGAGTGGAGAGATAAGAGACTATGAAATGGAGAAAAACAGAAAGGGGAAGAGGAAGAAAAGAATGAATAAATAAAAATCTGAAAGGTTAAAAAACTGATAAGTTCCCAGGGATCCCACCAGTGCAGCTATGAGGTCTGGGGAAGTCACTCTCAGGTGTTGCAGTACAGCCTGGCTAGAAGGCGTAGCGGTATACGACAGCAGGTATTCAGGGAACAGAAATAGAAGGAAGATATAGAGAGATGGGAAACTGAGCAATGAAGAAAGACAAAAAGGGAAAAAGATGGAAAAGAAAACAAAACAAGTTAAAAAGAAAAAAACAAGAAAGGCCCCAAAAAAAACAACAAAAAATGAAATGCCCTCAGGGATCCGTCTGCACGTCTGTGCAAGCCGAGGGGGAGTCTCCTTGCCACCCAGCTTCACCTGGCCAGAAATGGCTCCCAACTCAAGAAAAGGAAAAGAAAACAAAGAAACAATTCAAAACAAATGAACGAACAAAAGCCCCGGGATCTCACCAGCGCGGCAGCCCAGACTGGGAAGCAGCTCCACACTTGAATGGAGCTCCACAGCCCCTCATGAAGAACCAAAGATGGTGCATGGAGCAAGGTATTTGAGCAAAAGGAGGGGGAGGTGGTGAGAGGTAAGGAAGAAATCAAAAGAAGCAGAAAAAAAAGCAACACCACCGGCCAACAAATGGCACTCAGAGAGTCAGCTAGTGGGGGCTGGTGTTTCTCAGACAAGGCAGGAAGCAGAAGGGGCCGAGTGTGGGTGAAGAAGGGTAGGCAGTGGGAACGCGTATATCACAAATTACTGGAGCTCTGCAGCCCCTCAGGAAGAAGCGAAGATGGTGCAGGGAGCCAGGTATTTGAGCGAGAGGAGGGGGAGGTGGTGAGAGGTAAGGAAGAAATCAAAAGAAGTGGAAACAAGCAACACCAGCAGCCAACAAATGGCACTCAGAGAGCCGGCCCGTTCAGGTGTGTGGAATCCAAGCAGCTGGTGTTTCCCAGTCAAAAGATTGTGGCCGCGGGAAGCAGAGGAGGCCGAGTCGGGGTG
>NW_004444085.1:3555256-3560053 GCF_000243295.1 Trichechus manatus latirostris
CATCATATTTGAATGAGAGTTTTGTAGGATATATTATTCTTGGCTGGCAATTTTTTTCTTTCAAGGTTTTATACATGTCATCCCATTGCCTTCTTGCCTGCATGGTTTCTGCTGAATAATCCAAGCTTAGTCTTATTGTTTCTCCTCTTTATGTGACTTTTGGTTTTTCTCAAGCTGGTCTCCGGATTCTTTGTTTGTCTTTGGTTTTAGGGAGTGTGATTATGATATGCCTTGGTGATTTTATCTTGAGGTCTATCCTATATGGGGTTCGTTGAGCTCCTTGGATGGTTAACTTTTCATCTTTCATGATATTGGGGAAGTTTTCTGTCAGCAATTCTTCAACGATTCTCTCTGTGTTTTCTGTTTTCTCCCCCTGTTCTGGAACTCCGATCACTCGCAGAGTTTTGCTTTTGATTGTATCCCACATAATTCTCAGTGTTTCTTCATTTCTCACCATTCTTTTTTTCTGATTTTTCCTCAGAGTTATATCCAAGTGTTTGTCTTCAATTTTTCTGATCCTATCTCCATCGTTTCAAACCTATTCCTCAGCCCTTCTATGACACTGCCCATTTCTGAAATCTTGTTGTTTATCTTTTGGATTTCTAATTGTTGCTTTTGTATGATTTCTAGTTGTGAATTTGTTTTAGCATTTTTTTCTGTATTATTTTCTTTAATTCTTCCATTTTTTCTCTGTATTTTCCATGAATTTGTCTCTTTTCCATGAATTTGTCTATTTTTTCCTCATGTTTGTCTGCTTTTTTGCTTCAACTCTTGGATAATTCTGAATATTAGAGATTTGAATTCCCTGTCAGTTAGGTCAGGTGCCTTTTCTTCTACTGGAAAGTCATCTGGTGTTTTATTTTGGACACCTACAGGAACCATCCTCTCCTGTTTTTGTAAATGTTCTGATACTGTCTGCTCTCTTTGGGGCATTCATTTATCGATTGTAGATTTGTTTGTTTCCTCCTGCTTTTTTGTTTTATTTGGTTATGTCTGAGCAGGCGGGCTGTGCCTTCTTTGTTGTTTGCTTATCTGTGGTTACGATACTTTTCACGTCCTTCTCCAATGGGCAGGGTCATTCACTCAGGTATGGTACAGCAGGGCAGGTCTGGCTGAAGAGGAGTTCCTGGGATGGGTTGTTTGTGGCATGTAGTAGGGCTGACAGGCTAGGCTGAGAATCAGTGCAGGGCAGGTTCTGGTAGGCCATGCCTGTGCTGCTTGAGAGTGTGATGTTCAGTGCATGGTGCAGGTAGGCAGGAAGGAGGGGGTAGATTGTGATGTGTGGAGCTAAGATGGGTATGGGAACGATGAGAGAGAGGAGAGAGGAACAGGAGCCAAAAACATACACACAAAGAAAAAAGAGCGCTAAGCGAGCTTGCTATTGGAGTGGAGAGATGAGACTCAGAAATGGGGAAAAACAAAAATGAGAAAAAAAGAAAAAAATGAATAAATGGAGAAACTGGAAATGAAGAAAGACAAAAGTGGTATAAGAGAGAGAAGAAAACAAAACAAAGAAAGAGAAAAAGCCAAAAACAACAACAACAACCAAAAAAAACCCAAAAAACAAGAAAAAAGAAATGCCCTCAAGGATGTCCCTGTGTGCCTGTGCAGAGTAAGGGAGTAGCTTCCAAGCTGCGTGGTACTACCTGGCTAGAAGGGGCTCCCAAGCCAAGTAAAGAAAAAGAAAACAAACAAACAAATGAAAACAGAACAAATCAGAGCAAACAAACCAACAAAAAGCCCCAGGGGTCCTACCAGCATGGTGGTATGGGCCGGAAGCAGTTTCACAGTCGAGTGGTGTTTCACAGCCTTTCAGGAAGAAGCAAAGATGGCGCACGGAGCCAGGTATTTGAGAGAAAGGAGGAAGAGGTGGTGGGAGGTAAGGAAGAAATCTAAGGAAGTGCAAAAAAGCAGCACCAGCAGCCAACAAAAGGCACTCAGGGAGCCGGCCAGTGTGGGTGGGTGGAATCCAAGGGGCACTGGGGTGAAGCTGGTGCTTCCCAGCCAAGAGACTGTGACTTCAGGAAGCAGAGGAGGCTAAGTGGAGTGAAGAAGGGTCGGGCGTGGGAAAGTGTATATCATTGGTTACCGGCTGTTCTATCTCCTGCTGGAAGCTCCGTGAAGCTGCTTTCTCATACCCCCTGTTCACTAATCTCCGATAGGAGTCCAAGATAGCGGATCCATGCTGCAGTAGCTGATAGGGGACCTCTGCATGTATCTCTCCTCGCTCTCTGTTCTGGGTTACTTATTCCATTTGGTGCTTAGCTGAGTTTTTTATCTCTTCATTTGATGCTTAGGGTTTCAGGATTGACATGTGACTCTGTTTGGCTTAGTTTTACTGATCTTTGCTGTGGAGGGAAGGTGTGGTGCTTCTGACTATACCGCCATGTTGCCCGGAACTCAATCCAACTGATTTTTGTAAGGTGATCATGTATCCTGCTACTCTGCTGACTCTGTTAGTTACAGTAGTTTTCTTGTGGAATCTTTGGGGTTAACTATGTATAGGATCATATTATCTGCAAATAGGGATAGTTTTACTTCTTCCTTTCCAATTTGGATGCCTTTTATTTCTTTGTCCTGCTTTGTTGCTCTAGCTAGGTCAATATGCTCTTTTTATATCTCAAAAGTGATTAGGTTCAACTATACCATACACTGATATGGCCTCATTAACATAACAAATAAAACCCATTGACAAATGGGATTGCATCCACAAGTATGTTGTTCTTGTTGATTCCTGTTCAGTTGACTCTGAGTCATTATGATCTTATAGGACAGAGTAGAACTGCTCCATGTTGTTTCCAAGGCTGTAAATCTTTACAAAAGCAGACTGCCACATCTTTCACCCATGGAGCAGATGGTGGGTTCAAACTGCCAACCTTTCAGTTAGCAGCCAAGTGCTTAACCACTGCGCCACGAGGGTTCCTTCCACAAGTATAAGGGTTACAGTTTACAAGACATATTTTGGGGGGACAAAATTCAATCAATAGCAAATGTCTTAACCACTATTTATTTTAAATCAAAAACGTAATATTCGGGGAGGCACAGCTAAGGCAGTGGAGTAGTCAGATGCTTCCAGTGGTCCCTCTTACAACAAACACACACAAAAAAAGTGAATTGATTATATATGACAGTCTAGGAGCCTGGCATCAAAGGCAAAGTTGAGGAATTGAACTGAGTGGCAGGGGGAGGGAGAGACAGTTTAGAAACAGAAAGGAGTTGCCAGACCTGATCCAGCAGGAACCAGAGCCCTTCAGGCCAGATCAGCTCATGGTGTGGGGTGAGGCAAGCAGCGGTGCTTGGGAGACATTTTCCACATTGAAAGAGACCCAGTGGCAGAGAGTGTACTCAGCCATCCAGAACCAGTGAGAAGTAGCCCTTGATTGGTGAAAGAGAAGTACTTGCATCTGGCCTACCATGCAGATCAAAAACACCACCTTTGGGAAAAACTTCTTGCCAATTTACCTCCCCCCTCCCTGCTCTGCACTGGGTCTGGGAAGGCTTCAGCAATTGCCAAGTCCCCTGGGCTGGAAGTAGGAACTGTCACATGCCCTGAGCCATTCTCCCAGCCTTGGAGAGGGAACAAATTAACAAACAGGGGGAAAATATAAACTGCAGACTCCCCTAAGCCAGGAATTCAGGGTTGGCACAGCTCCTTTGCCAAGGCACAGGCATAGGGGGTCCATGGACTTTGAGTGCCTTTCCCCCTGCATAGACACACGTGGGCCCATTTCAACAGCGTAGGCCCTCACTACCACAGTACAATAGGGTACATACCTGAAGTCTAACTTCAACTGTTTCAGCTGTGAAGTGGCAGGTTCATGACATGCGACACTACTCTGCCCATTAATCAGGGTCTTCACCTACCCACATCAGGGGCCTAACTACTGGTGGCTCCACCCACACCACCTAGCCACATGTGACAGGGGCCCAGGAGTAAGTGGAGCCCCGAGTCCTTACAGCCAACAGCATTGGTTGCTCATAGTCTGGCTGCAAAACCCACCCACCTACGTGCTCTAGGGAACAGGGACACACTTTCCTCCCAGACACTCAGGGGCGGCCATCAGCCCACTGCCTTGCTCAGTGTGTGACCCCTGCTGCAGCTGGATGCCTGTGCCTACAACAATCATCCATTCCTGTCTAGGACTTTAGGTGAGAGCCTGCACCAAACACTTGGCAGCTGATTACCTGAGCTGAATCCATACAAGAGGAGTGGGCAGACTCCTGGGCTCGCATACAAAGTGGCAGGTCTGGCCACCTGGTGGCACAACGTTGGAGCTTCAGGGGCACCAGTAACCAGGCTAGCTCACACAAGCAGCCTATTTGGGCTGCAAAACAAGAAGCTAGGATCCAGTAAGCAAACATAAAATGAATAAATATAATAAGTTACTGATGCCTCGGAGACAACAGTCACTATCTAATCACACAGAGGCAGACCATGATAGCTTCAGCAAGCCCCCAAAAGAATCAAGAAATTTTCCAGAGGAAGAGAATTTCTTGGAATTACCAGAAGCAGACTACAAAAGATTAATATACAGAACTCTTCAAGATACTAGGAAGTGGATAAGGCAAATCACAAACCAGGCAATAGAGGAACTTAAGAAAATTAGAGAAGGGCATGATAACAAGTTACAGGCTGCAAGAATCCATAGAGAGACAGCAATCAGAAATCCAGAAGATTAACAATAAAATTTCAGAATTAGACAAATCAATAGAAAGTCATAGGAGCAGAATTGAGGCAATGGAAGTCAGAATTAGTGAGACTGAAGATAAAGCACTTGACATCAACTTATTTGAGGA
>NW_004444085.1:3560153-3572977 GCF_000243295.1 Trichechus manatus latirostris
ACTGGCACAATTGGATATCCATCTGCAAAAAACTGAAACAAGACCCATACCTCACACCATGCACAAAAACTAACTCAAAATGGATCAAAGACCTAAATATCAAATCGAAAATGATAAAGATCATGGAAGAAAAAATAGGGACAATACTAGGAGCCCTAATACATGGAATAAACAGAATACAAACCATAGATAACAATGCACAAACACCAGAAGAGAAACTAGATAACTGGGAGTTCCTAAAAATCAAACACATATGCTCATCAAAAGACTTCACCAAGAAAGTCAAGAGACAACCTATAGGCTGGGAAAAAAATTTTGTCTATGACAAATCTGATCAGCGTCTAATCTCTAAAATCTACAGGATACTGAAAAACCTCAACAACAAAAAGACAAATAACCCAATTTAAAAATGGGCAAAGGATAAGAACAGGCACTTCGCCAAAGAAGACATTCAGGCGGCTAACAGACACATGATGAAATGCTCATGATCATTAGCCATTGGAGAAATGAAAATCAAAACTACAATGAGATACCATTTCACCCTAACAAGGCTAGCATTAATCAAAAAAACACAAAATAATAAATGTTGGAGAGGTTATGGAGAGACTGGAACACTTATACATTGTTGGTGGGAATGTAAAATGGTACAACTACTTTGGAAATCAATTTGGTGCTTCCTTAAAAAGGTAGAAATAGAAGTACCATACAATCCCGCAATCCCACTCCTTGGAATATATCCTAGAGAAGTAAGAGCCATCACAAGAATAGATATATGCACACCCATGTTCATTGCAGCACTGTTCACGGTAGCAAAAAGATGGAAACAACTAAGTGCCCATCAACTGAAGAATGGATAAACAAATTATGGTATATTCACACAATAGAATACTACGCAACGATAAAGAACAATGATAAATCTGTGAAAGGAAGGCATTATGATGAGTGAATTTAGTCAGTCACAGAAGGACAAATATTGTATAAGATCACTATTATAAGAACTTAAGAAAAGGTTTAAACACAGAAGAAAACATTCTTTGATGGTTATGAGTGTGGGGAGGGAGGGAGAGGGTTATTCACTAACTAGATAGTAGACAAGAATTATCTTAGGTGAAGGGAAGGACAGCACACACTACAGGGGATGTCAGCACAACTGGACTAAACCAAAAGCTAAGAAGTTTCCTGAATACACCCAAACACTTCAAGGGACAGAGTAGCAGCGGGGGGCAGGGGGGCTGGGGACAATGTTTCAGGGAACATCTAGGTCAATTGGCATAACAAAGCTTATTAAGAAAATGTTCTGCATCCCACTTTGGTGAGGGGCGTCTGGGGTCTTAAAAACTAGCGAGTGGCCATCTAAGATGCATCAGTTTGTCCCAACCCACCTGGAGTAAAGGAGAATGAAGAACACCAAGGTCACGCGGAAAGTATTAGCCCAAGAGACAGAAAGGGCCATATAAAGCAGAGATTGCATCAGCCTGAGACCGGAAGAACTAGATGGTGCCCAGCTACCAGCAATGACTGCCTGACAGGGAACACAACAGAGAGTCCCTGATGCAGCAGGAGAAAAGTAGGGTGCAGAAGTCAAATTCTAGTAATAAGAGCAGACTTAATGGTCTGACTGAGACTGGAGAAACCCCAGAAATCATGGCCCCGGACTCTCTGTCAACTCAGAACTAAAGCCATTCCCGAGGCCAACTCTTCAGACAAAGATTAGACTGGACTCTGGGACATAAAATGATACTTGTAAAGAGTGTGCTTCTTAGCTCAAGTAGATACGTGAGACTAAATGGGCAGCTTTTGTCTGGAGGTAAGATGAGAAGGCAGAGAGGATCAGAAGCTGGTTGAATGGATATGGGAAATCAGCATGGAAAGCAGGAGTGTGCTGTCACAGCATATGGAGAGCAATCAGGGTCACATAACAATATAAATTTTTGTATAACAGATAACTTGAATTGTAAACTTTCACTTAAAGTACAACAATTTAAAAAAAAAGTAATATTCGCTTATTAGGATGTATCAGTTTAGATGTCTAAATTATGCTATGGTAGCAAATAATCCCCAAGTTTTTAGCATCATGTTGTTTCTTACTTATGCTCTTTGCCCATCATAGGTCAGCGGGAGCTCTATCCAGGGTGGTCACTGAAGGAACCAGGTTGCTGGAGCAAATACCGTAGGAAAAAGAGAGTGCTTGACAATTATGTTAGCCTCAGTTCACTGGCCAGAACTAGTCACATGGAACAAGGTGTGAAAGGAAGGGGAAAGAAACAGAGTTATTTACAAACAGTACTAATGCCTACCACTTTGGCGTCTAAAGTAGATGCTTCATGAATGTATGGATAATGGATAATTCAAATATTTTACAATATAGAAGATAATGCTAAAACACGTTTAACTGGAAAATTTGAATTTATAACCAGACTTGTTAAGGGGCAGACAGTAAACTCTTTACTGTCCATCCATCCCAGTTCCACAACCATACTGGATGATACAGGTACAAACCTTCTTCATAAATATTCATTCATTTTAAAATGGTACCAATCTTGATAGCTCACTTTCCATTGGGATTAATTCACATCTCATTTTCTTTTATTGAGTTATTCTCATTTTCAAAATTTCTATGGCATAGTACCATACCAATACTCAATAAACATAATTTGAAACACATTCATAATGGTAAAGTACTATAATGACTGATAGATGGAGAAAAGTGAATCATCCAGAATGTTAATAATTTTAAATAATAAATCTGGGAAGTAGAAATACATAGAAAAACTTCATGATCTGATATTTTTAGGCCATGTGATGTTGCCTGGTTTATATGGCTTCACCTAGACAATATTTTCCATTTCTCAGATCAGTATAATTAGTTCTGTTTCCCCTGTTTATTTGACTGACCCACTCTGCCATAGATAGTGTGAGTGAATGTGGCCTAGTCCAAAGTATTAAAAAAAAAAAAAAAAAAAAAAAAAAGCTATAGGTTGAAAAAGTAACAGATCTTGGATAGCTTTGGCTAGCACATATGCCAAATGTAGGCTAACCCTACTGCTAAGAGAGTCAGGCAATTCAGGCCTTACCTGTGATACACAATAACAAATTTTAAATGCAGAGGTTATATTTCTTTCATACGGTGAACTAAGGACCCTGATCAATCTCATACTGAAAACAATGAAAAGTGCCTAAAATCTTTTAAAACACTCTTAAAATTTATCTTAGGGTTACTTAGACAAGGATTTTAAGTGGAGGCAGGTACCCAGACAGAGCTCTGCGGCTGGCTTTGACTCAGAGCATTTGCTGAGCTAGGTAAACTTGAGCCTTGGGTTTTATAGCCTTGTGGGGGCAGTGGTGGCTCAGTGGTGGGATTCTCACCTTCCACGCAGAAGACCAAGGTT
Source organism: Trichechus manatus latirostris (assembly GCF_000243295.1). Lineage (NCBI taxonomy): Eukaryota > Metazoa > Chordata > Mammalia > Sirenia > Trichechidae > Trichechus > Trichechus manatus. The sequence continues at coordinate 3,563,543 of NW_004444085.1, forward strand.
CGATTCCCAGACAATGCACCTTATGTATATCTACTATGTGTCTGTATGGTGCTGAACAGGTTTCAGTGGAACTTTTAGATAAAGACAGACTAGGAAAAAAGGCCTGACGATATACTTCTGAAAATCAGCCAATGAAAACCTTATGGATCACAATGGTCCACGTTCTGTTGTGCATGAAGTTCCCAGGAGTTGGTGGCTGGCTCTACAGAAGTTAACAACAAAAAGGAGAGGGAGGACTGCAAATAAAGTTCAGGGCTCATCCAGAGAAAAATGTGAACAGAGCATTCACCCCCATAAAGCTGGACTCTAAAGGGTACATGCATTGACACTGAGAAAAGGGGTAATGCGGGGGCCTAAAAAGCTGTAACCAAACACTAATCCATATGCTAATTTGCAGCCCAGATTCACACTACTTGAATGGTCCAAACCAAAACATTGTATAGAGAGTTTAGAGTGCTCTTGGCAAAGCACACACAATCTTCTTGGAAGGAACTCATTTTCATGCCAGGCCCCAAAGAAACCCTACAGGTAATTTTCCACGGAAAATGAACAGCTCACAATAAAAAATCATTACATCTAAAGGAAAACAAGGCATTAAGAACAAGCGACAACAGATAACAGAAATTGAGCCACAAAGACTTCAGATATCGGAATTATTGCATACAAAATACAAAATAATATTGTTTCTTCTATTAGAGAGGTAATAAACACATTTTAAATATGTGCAGCAAGAAAAAGAAAAGAAAAGAAGAAACTACAGGCATACCTCAGAGATATTGTGGATTTGCTTACAGACCACCACAATAAAGTGAGTCACATGAATTTTTTGATTTCCCAGTGCATATAAAAGTTATGTTTACACTATACTGTAGTCTATTAAGTGTACAAAAGCATTGTGTCTTAAAAAATGTACATACCTTAATTAAAAATACTTTACTGCTAAAAAATACTATCCATCATCTGAGCCTTCAGCGGGTCATATTCTTTTTGCTGGTGGGGGGGTCTTGCCTCAATGTTGATGGCTGCCGACTGATCAGGATGGTGGTTGCGGAAGGTTTGAGTGCCTATGGCAATTTCTTAAAATAACACAACAACAAAGTTTACCACATTGGTTAACTCTTCTTTTCATGAAAGATGTCTCTGTAGCATGTGATGCTGTTTGATAGCATTTTACCCACAGTAGAACTTCTTTCAAAACTGAAGTCAGTTTTCTCAAACCCTGCCACTGCTTTATCAACTAAGTTTATGTAATATTCTAAATCCTTTTTTGTGATTTCAACAATGTGCACAGCATCTTCACCAGGAGTAGATTCCATCTCAATAAACCACTTTCTTTTCTCACCTATAAAGAGCAACTCCTCATCTGTTAAAGTTTAATATCGGATTGCAGCACTTTAGTCACATCTTCAGGCTACACTTCTAATTCTAGTTCTCTTGCTATTTCTACCACATCTGCAGTTACTTCTTCACTGAGGTCTTGAACCACTCAAAGTCATCAACTTCTTCCAAACTCCTGTTAATACTGACATTTTGACCTCCTCCCATGAGCCCCACCACATGTCTGTCAGTTTGCCCTACTGTGCTGGCCTGCATGTTGCTGTGATGATGCAAGCTATGCTGCTGGTATTTCAAATATCAGCAGGGTCACCCACAGTGGACAGGTTTCAGTGGAGCTTCCAGACTAAGACAAACTAGGGAGAAGGACCTGGTGGTCTACTTCTGAAAAAATTGGCCAGTGAAAACCTTATGAATCAAAGAAGAAATTATAATGAAAATTAGGATATATTTTGTACTGAATGATAAAAATTCTACATGAAACAGTGACAATGAGATAAGCATACAACTTAATGAGTAAAAAAAGAACAGCAAAATAAGGTAGAGGAACAAATAAAACAAATAAGCCAAAAAGAAAACAAAGAAATGGTAAGAAAAGGCTATAAATTGTCAAATGTGAGGCAAGACTGATCAAGAAAATTGAGAAAAGGTGCAAACAAAACAATATTAGGAATTTTTAAAGGGCAAAGCTAAAGAAACTGCACACATCAAAAAGAAAAGAGATTATAACAAATTAATGCCACCCAATTTGAAAGCTTAAACTAAATGAAAAAAATCCTAGAAAAATACAGCTTACCAAAAATCACTCATGCAGAAATTTAAAAGTAAAATAGTTTTATAACCATTAAAGAAGTTGAGTTAGAAGTGAAATGTCTTCCCCCAAAGAACTCATCCAGAACTGTTTTGACATTTCAAGTAACAATTCCAATCTTAAACAACTTATTCCAGAGGATAGAAAAAAGAGGGAACGTTGCCCCAATTCATTTTGAGAAGGTAACCTGGTTTAATATGCAAACCAGGAAAGGACAGCAAAAGAAAGTAAGCTTATAAACCAACTTCACTCATGAACACTGTCACAAAAATTCTGAATAAAATATTAGCAAACTGAATTCAGTGATATACAAAAAGGATAATACATCATGACCAAGGTGAGTTTAGCCAGGAGTTAAAAGGTAGTTTAACACTGAAAAATAAATTGATACAATTTAAAACAGTCACAGATTAAATAAGAAGTATGCAAGAAAAACATTTGATAAAATTCAACATCCACTCATGACTAAAAATAATATACGGTCTTAGTTATTTAGTGCTCCTGTAACAGAAATACCACAAGCAAATGGCCAAATTTATTCTCTCACAGTTGAGGAGGCTAGAAGTCTGAATTCAGGGTGCCAGATCCAGGCGAAGGCTTTCTCTGTCTGCTCTGGGGGAAGGTTCTTGTCATCAGTCTTCCCCTGGTCTAGGAGTTTCTCAGCTCAGGGACCCAGGGTTCAAAGGACGCACTCTGCTCCTGGCTCTTCTTATTTGGTGGTAATGATGTCCCTCTTCTCTCTGCTTGCTTCTCTCTTTTGTATCTCAAAAGAGATTGACTCAAGATATAATCTAATCCTGTAGAGTGTGCCCTGTGTCCTTAACATAACTGCCTCTGATCCTGCCTCATTAACAACATAGAGGTCAGGATTTACAATACATAGAATAACTACATCAGATCACGAAATGGAAGGACAACCACACAATACTGGAAACCATGGCTTAGCCAAGTTGACACACATTTTGGGAGTACACAATTCAATCCATAACATTCCACCATTTGGCCCCCCAAAATTCATGTCCTTGTCACATGTAAAACACATTCACCCCATCATATCACTGAAAAAGTCTTAAATCAACTCCAAGTTCAAAATCTCATCTTCTGCAAAATTCATCTTCACCTGTGAAAGCTAGAATACAAATTATCTGCTTCTAAAGTACAATGGTGGAACAGGCACAGGGTAGACATTTCCATTACAAATGGGAGAAATTGGAAGGAAAGAAGAGATAACAGTACCAAGCAAGTCCAAAGCCCAGCAGAAAAATTTACATTAGTCTCAAGGCTTGAAAATAATCCTCTGTTCTCTGAGACCATCTAGGCAATGGCCCTGCCCTCCAGATTCTGGGTGTTGGCCACAGTATCTGGATTCTGGGTAGAGGCCCACTGGCCCTGGGCTTCAGTTCCACCTTCCAGGCCTAGTGGGATGGCAACTTTGTTCCTTTGACTTTGGGTGGCCTCATTATCCTGGTCCACTTGAGTGGTGACCCCCACCTCCTTCACCCCGGCAGGCCTCATTCTTCTGCCTCTTGGGTATGGCAGCCCCGTCCCCTCAGCTTTGGGTATTGGATCTGGCCCCATTCCCCAGACACTTGTGAATGGCAGCCCCACACTCAAGAACTGAGTAGGTGAAGATATGAAACCTAGGAGGCTGTGGCCCCACCCTTTGAGACTCAGCAGGCCATGGTTCCACCCTCTGAGACCTCAGAGGTCATGACCCTACCCTTTGAAACTGAGGCAGCTCTGCTTCTTATGCTCCTTGTATCTTCAGCTTCTGCTTCCTCGTTTCTCGACCTCTGGGTTCCTTGATCCTCTTGATCTCGCCTGGCCTCTGCCTTGCTCAGGCAAATGTTACAAAGCTCTTTAGCTTTACCGATAAGTGCCTACAGGCACCCTACTCCAGCAGTAAGCCTTGGCCCAAAGGCGCTCAGCTCTTTCGCTCCATGAATTGGCAACCCTAGCTCCACCAATAAGTGCCTGGAACACCCCACTCCACCAGGAAGCCTCCTGCCTGAAGACACTCAGCTTTCTTGCTCCATGGGTTGGATCCTGCATTGTCTTGTGCTGGTCTACTGATTATGCTGTTGCCATTTCTTTGCTGCTGCTTCTACCCATCTGTGCTGTCTCCTCACTTCCTTCCGAGTGCCCACCAGAATTGCCTTTGATGTCCATAATTCCACCAACAGTCTCTTCAAGGCAATCTAGTCTTTTACTATTAGGCAGTTTAAAACTTTCCGTCCTCTACCCATTCACAGTTTCAAACCCACTTCTTCATATTAGGTATCTGTTAGATCAGCACCCCAGTCCTGGTACAAAATTCTGTCTTAGGTATCTAGCGCCACTATAACAGAAATACCACAAGTGGATGGTTTTCACAAACAGGAATTTATCCTCTCAGTACAGGAGGCTGGAAGTCTGAAATCAGGGTGATGTCTCTAGGGGAAGGCTTTCTCTCTGTCATCTCTGGGGAATGGTCCTTGTCATCAATCTTTCCTTGGTCTTGGAGCTTCTCAGCACAAGGACATAGGTCCAAAGGACATGCTCTGCTCCTGGTTCTTCTTGGTGGTAATGAGGTCCCTCTCCTCTCTGCTCACTTCTTTCTTTTATATCTCAAAAGAGATTGACTCAAGATACAACCTAATCCTGTAGATTGTGTCCTGCCTCATTAACATTACTGTCTCTAATCCTGCCTCATTAATATCATAGAGGTTAGGATTTACAACACATAGGAAAATCACAAAATGGAAGACAACCACATGATACTAGGAATCATGGCCTAGCCAAGTTGACACAGATTTTGGGGGACACCTTTTAATTCGTAACAGCAAGTAAAATGAAATCATTGACAGTTTCAATATTTCTCCACTTATCATGATGTTGCTTATTGGTACTTTGTGAGGATATTTGTTTTCTTTATGTTCAGCATAATCCATACTGAAGGCTGTTGTCTTTGACCTTCATTAGTAAATGCTTCAAGTCGTCTTCATTTTTGGCAAGTGAGGTTGTGCCATCTGTACATCGTAGATTGTTAATTTGTCTTCCTTCTGTTCTGATGCCTCTTTCTCCTTCATATTGTCCAGCTTCTCAAATTACTTGTTTAGCATACAGATAGAATAATTAAGGTGATAGGATAAACACCTTTTGTGATTTGGATCCATGCAGTATCCTCTTGTTCTGTTCAAACAACTGCCCTTGATCCATATACAGATTGCATATGAACACAGTCAAGTGTTATAAATTCCTATTCTTTGTACACAAATATCAATTCTAGACAGATTAAAGATCCAAGTGTGAAAAGTAAAGTTAGAAAACTTTTAAGACACATATATTAGATTATTTTTATTGGGAAACAATTTTCCATGGGTCTCTTGCATTTCTGCATTTGTTGTAAGGAGAAACATTGACAGATTTGTCCAGACTATTTTATTCAAGGATATTTTCATAGCAAACAGACTTAGAACATAGAGATACTGTCTCCCTATAGGGTAGAGGGTAGATTTACTTGCTACCTACTATAATAAAGATGATGTCTTTCTCTGGGGCATAGGTTGAGCAAGTCTCTGTTAAAAGATTGGGGTTTCCTAAACTAGGAGTTTCTTGGCTGTGTTACAAACCCACTGCATGCAGAGCATCCACCTGTCCACACTGCCTATGGAATTTGGGGGCAAGGAGAACAAACATAGACATGAAGCTCATAATACCTGCTATGCCTGTATCAGAGTCCTTTGTCTCTAACCCAGGAGTCTCATTTCTTCTGCCAGCATTAATGAAATGGCAGGCTAACTTGTTAGCTTGTATGTAAGTTAATAAACCCATTGCCACGGAGTCAATTCCAACTAATAGTGACCCTATACGACAAGGTAGAACTGCACCATAGGGTTTCTGAGGAGTAACTGGTGGACTTGAACTGCCGAACTTTTGGTTAGCAGCCTGAGCTCGTAACCACTGTACCATATGGGCTCCATATATAAGATAATAGTGGTACTGATAATGGTAACTATAATGGTACTATGGTTATTTTTAAGAAGAATTCTTACTTTTTAGAGAAATATACTGAAATATTTATAAAGAACATGATTTCTGGTGGGTGGGGAGGTGCTAAATTTGGTTGGGGAAACCAATTTTTGGATATTGAATAATATTAAGCAACTGTTGTTAATTTTGTTTAGGTGTGATAATGGTATAGTGGCTATGGTTTTTAAAACAATAACTTTTAAAATACACACTTAAATGTTTACAGATAAGGGATATGATGTCAGAATATATCTCAGAATAACCTAGGGAGTAGGAAATATTTGAACAAGATTAACCATAAGTTGATAATTGTTAAAACTGGGTGATAGTAGATACATAGGGGTCTATTGTCCTATTTACTTTAATATATGTTTGAAATTTCCTTAATAAAATATTTTAAAAAATTTAAAAATGCACCCTACACTCTCTAGTTCTTGAAGTCCTGGTCCATAAAGTGAGTTAACTACTCAAATCCATAAGAGAAGGAAAAGAAAGTGTATATAAGGAAATTTTTAAAAATTTAAATAGCAGTTTTCTGAGCAACATGGCAATATAGACATAAGCACCACGCCGTCCCTCCCCAGCAAAGATCCGAAAAACTAAGTCAAACAGAGACAAATGTCAATCCTGAAACCCTAAGCATCAAATGAAGAGATAAACAATTCAGCCAAGCACCAAATGCAATAAGAGACTGACTGAAAACAGAGAGCGAGGAGAGATACATGCAGATGGCCCCCATCAGCTAACACAGCACGGGTATGCCATCTTGGATGCCAGGCAGAGATCAGCGAACAGGAAGTATGGGAAAGCAGCTTCACAGAGCTCCAAGCAGGAGATGGAACAACTGGTAACCAGCGTTAGACGCTTTCCCAACCCCTACTATTCTTCACCCCCAGTCAGTCTCCTCGGCTTCCTGTGGCCACAGTCTCTTGGCCAAGAAGCACAAGCTTCACCCCTTTACTGCTTTGATTACACCTACCCTCACTGGCCGGCTCCCTGAGTGCCATCTGTTGGTTGCTAGTGTTGCTTTTTTCTGCTTCTTTTGGTTTCTTCCATACTTCTCACCACTTCCCCCTCCTTTCTCTCAAATACCTGGCTCCGTGCACCATTTTGCCTCTTCCTGAAAGGCTGTGAAACATCACTTGACTGTGGAACTGCTTCCCGGTATGTACTGCCGTGCTGATGGGATCCCTGGGGCTATTTATTTGTTTTCTTTTTCTTTTTTCAGCATGGGAGCACCTTATAGCTGGGCAGTACTGCACGGCTTGGGAGTTATTTCCTCAATCTGTACAGCCACGCAGTGGGATCCCTGGGGACATTTCTTTTTTTCTTTTTTTATTGTACTTCAGGTGAAGGCTTACAGAACAAATAGTTTCTCATGAAACAGTAGTACACATATTATTTTATGACACTGGTTAACAACCCCACAACATGTCAACCCTCTAACTTCTCAACCTTTTTTTCTAGTGAAAATACACATAGCCAAAGATACACCATTTCAAAAATTTCTACATGCACAGTTCAGTGACATTGACTACGCTCTTCCAATTGTGCTGTTATTCTCACTTAAGATGAAGGCTTACAGAACAAAATAGTTTCTCATTTAACAGTTACTACAAACGGTTTCCCTATGACAATGGTTAACAATCTCACAACACATCAACAATATAATTACTCAAGCTTGGGTTCCCTATCACCAGCTTCCTTATCCCCTTCTGCCTTCTAGCCCTTGTCCCTGGACTGCTGTACCTCATTAGTCCCATTTGGTTTTATGGGGCTGTCCACTCCCAGGGTGAACGGTGAACCTCAGAGATAACTTCACCACTGAGCTAAAAGGGGTGTCTGGTGGCCATACTCTCGGGGTTTCTCCAGTCTCCTTTAGGCCAATAAATCAGGTCTCTTTTTCTGTGAGTTAGAATTTTGTTCTACATCCTTCTCCAGCTCTGTCCAGAACCCTCTTTTGTGGTCCTGGTCAGAGCAGTGAGTGGTGGTAGCTGGGCACCACCTAGCTGTACTGCACTCAGTCCGGTGGAGGCCTTGCCAGCTGTGGACAATTAGTCCTGAGACTAATCTTTTCCTTGTATCCTGTTCTCTTCATTCTCCCTTGCTCCCAAAGGGATGAGACCAGTGGAGTATCTTAGATGGCCACTCATAGGCTTTTAAGACCCCAGACACTACTCACCAAGGTAGAATGTAGAGCATTGTCTTTATGAGCTGTGTCATGCCAATTGAGCTAGATGTTCCCTGAACCATGGTCCCCAGAGCCCTCCGCCCAGCAATTCAGTCTCTCAGGGAGTTAGGATGTGTCTATGGGGCTTCCATGACCTTTCCTTGTACAAGTTGTGCTAGTTTCCCTTGTATTGTGTACTGTCTCACCCTTCATCCAAGATACCACTTATCTATTGCCTATTTAGTATTTCGTTCGCACCCCTCCCATCCCTGGTAACCAACAAACATTGTTACATTTTGTGTGCGAACTTTTCCATGGGTTTTAACAATAGAGGTCTCATACAATATTTGTCCTTCTGTGATTGACTTATTTCACTCAGTATAATGTCCTCCAGTTTCATCCATGTTATGAGATGCTTCACAGATTCATTGTTGTTCTTTCTCATTGCATAATACTCCATTGTGTGTACATACAATAGTTTGTTTATCCATTCATCTGTTGATGGTCATCTAGGTTGTTTCCATCGTTTTGCTATTATGAACAATGCTGCCATGAACATAGGTGTGCATATGTCTATTCGAGTGACGACACTTATTTCTCTAGGATATTTTCCTAGGAGTGGGATTGCTGGATCGAATGGTATGTCTATTTCCGGCTTTCTGAGGAAGCGCCATATCGTTTTCCAAAATGATTGTATCATTTTGCATTCCCACCAGCAGTACATAAGACTTCCAGTCTCCCCACAGCCCCTCCAACATTTGTTATTTCCAGTGTTTTTAATATGTGCCGGTAATGCCGGGGTGAGATGGTATCTCATTGTGGTTTTAATTTGCATTTCTCTAATAGCTAGTGATCGTGAGCATTTCCTCATGTTAGCCATCTGGATGTCTTCTCTGGTGAAGTGTCTGTTCATTTCCTTTGCCCATTTTTAAATAGGATTATTTGTCTTTTTGTTGTCGAGGTGTTGGATTTTTTTGTCGATTATGGAGATGCGAACTTTGTCTGACTTGCACTGTCCAAAAATTTTTTCCCAGTCTGTAGGTTCTCTTTTTACTCTTTTGGTGAAGTCTTTTGAAGAGCATAGGTGTTTGATTTTTAGAAGATCCCA
>NW_004444085.1:3579692-3584050 GCF_000243295.1 Trichechus manatus latirostris
GTGTGGAGGGATGGCATGGTGCTTCTGCCTAGAGCACCATTTTGCCGGAACTCTCTGGGGGCATTTCTTTTTTTTCTTGTTTTGTTTTTTTTCTTTTCTCTCTTTTTCCCTTTTTTTTCTTTCTTCATTTCTCAGTACCCCATCTCTCGATACGTATCTTCTCTTTCTGTCTCCTGAATACCTGGTACTGTGTGATGCCTTTACCCCTTCTAGCCAGACTGTACTTCATGGCCTGGGAGCAACTTCTGCAGTCCTCTCAGCTGCACAGGTGGTATCCCTGAGAGCTTTTCTTTCTTCTAATTTTTATTTATTCATTTTTTTCTATTTACCCTTTTTGTTTTTCTCCATTTCTCAGTCTCTCATCTCTCCACTCCCATGGCAAGCTCCCTTAACACTCTTTTTTGTTTGTATGTTTATGGCTCTTGTTCCTCTCTCCTCTTTCCCATACCCATCTTAGCTCCACAAATCACAATCTTCCCCATCCTTCCTGCCTACCTTCACCAGGCACTGACCATCATACCCTCAAATAGCACAGGCATGGCCTACTGGAACCATCCCTGCTCTGATTCCTGGCCCACCCTGTCCGTTCTAGCATGTGTCACAAACAACCCATGCTAGCAGCTCCCCTTCAGCTGAACCTGTCCTACTGTACCATACCTGATAGACTAACCCTGCCCATTGGAGAAGGAGATGAAAAGTATTGTGCCCACAGATGAGCAAACAACAAAGAACACATAGCTTGCCTGCTCAGACACAACCAAATAAAACAACAAAGCAGGACAAAACAAACAAATCTACAATCATGAAAAGAGAAAAATAACTACTGAATGTCCCAAAGACAGCAGACACTGTGAAAACATATTGAGAAAATAGGACAAGGTGGTGCTAGTAGGCATCCAAAATAAAACACTAGATGACTTTCCAGTAGAAAAAAAGACAGTAGAACTACCTGATAGGGAATTCAAATCTCTAATATTCAGAGCTATCCAAGAGATGAAGCAAAAATCAGACAAAAATGAGGAAAAAATAGACAAATTAATGGAAAAGGCAGACAAATTCATGAAAAATACAGACAAAAATATGGAAAATAATACTGGGAAAAAATGCCAAAATGAATTTGCAGCTAGAAATCATACAAAAACAACAATTAGAAATACAAAAGATAAACACCAAGATTTCAGAAACAGACAGTGTCATAGAAGGGCAGAAGAGCAGGTTTGAAACCATGGAAGACAGGATCAGCAAAATTGAAGACAAACACTTGGCTACAACTCAGGAAAAATCAGAAAAAAGAACCAAGAAAAATGAAGAAACACTGAGAATTATGTGGGATACAATTGCAGGCAAAAATTTTCTAGTGATCAGGGTTCCAGAACAGGGGGGAGAAAACAGAAAACACAGAGAGGACCATTGAAGAACTGCCAACAGAAAACTTTCCCAATGTCATGAAAGATGAAAAGCTGACAATCCAAGAAGCTCAACAAACCTCATAAAGGATAGACCCCAAAAGAAAATCACCAAGGCATATCATAATCACACTCGCTAAAACCAAAGACAAACAAAGAATCCTGAGAACAGCTCGAGAAAAACAAAAAGTCACATACAGAGGAGAAACAATAAGCCTAAGTTCAGAGTATTCGACAGAAACCATGCAGGCAAGAAGGCAATGGGACGACATATATAAAACCTTGAAAGAAAAAAATCAGCAGCCAAGAACGATACATCCTGAAAAACTCTCGTTCAGATATGATGGTGAAATTAGGACATTTGCAGATAAATAAAAATTAAGGGACTATGTAAAAACCAAGCCAAACTTAAGAAGAATTATTACAGGGAGTCTTTCAATCTTAGAACAAACTGCATCAGACCACAGGCTGAATCTAGGATGCAGGATTGTACCAGCCAAACTCTAGGAAATGAACTCTCAAGGACTATCCAAAACCAAAAGAATTACAACAGGGAATGAGAGAGGTTAATCTGTAAGTGACAACAACATCAGAACAATAAAAGAGGGAATAAACGGTGTAGATATAGAACCTTCTAGTGGAGAGGAAGGCAAGGTGATACCAAGTAAAAATAGACTGGTTCAAACCTAAGAAGATAAGGGTAAATTTCAAGGTAAACACAAAGAAAGTTAATAAACCTACTTATCAAAATTAAGAAGAAAAACATAAAGTCTCAGTAAAAACAAAACCTACAAAAACAAAAGAAATGAAAAAAATCCACAAACAAAAGGAATTTGGCACAGGAGAATAAAAGGAACAAAGAAAACGTCAGCACCACAAAAAAAAAGCACTACAAGTGACAGCAATAATCTCACACCTATCAATAATTACACTAAATTTAAATGGCCTAAATGCACCCATAAAGAGACAGAGAGTGACAGAATGGATAAAAAAATGTATCCATCAATATGCTGTCTACAAGAGACACATCTTAGAAAGAGAGATGTAAATTTATTAAAAATCAAAGGATGGAAAAAATATATCAAACAAACAGCTACCAAAAAGATCAGGAGTGGCAATACTAATCTCAGATAAAATAGACTTTAAAACAAAATCTACCATAAAAGACAAAGAAGGATACTATATAATGATTAAGGGGACGATTCATCATGAAGACATAGCCATAATAAACATCTACATACCCAATCACAGGACTCCAAAACACATAAGGCAAATTCTAACAGCACTGAAAAGAGAAATTAGTAGGAGACTTCAACACATCACTCTCGGTAAAGGACAGAACATCTAGAAACAAACTCAACAAAGATACAGAAAACCTAAAGGGCACAATCAGCCAACTAGACCTCATAGATATATATAGAACAATACACCCAACAGCTACAAAGTACACAATCTTTTCCAATGCACATGGAATGTTCTCCATAATAGACCACATCTTAGGCCACAGAGCAACCCTCAACAAGATCCAAAGCACTGAGATAATACAAAGTATCTTCTCTGACCACAACACCATCTAGGTAGAAATTAGTAACAGAAAGAACAAGGGAATAAAAATCAATTACATGGAAACTGATTAACACCCTACTTACAAACCACCGGGAAGTAGAAGAAATCAGAGATGGAATCAAAAAATTCCTAGAATCAGATGACAATGAAAACACATCATACCAAAACCTTTGTGATACAGCAAAGGAAGTTCTCAGAAAACAATTTATAGCAATAGATGCAAACATCAAAAAAGAAGAAAAGGACAAAATCAAAACATTAACTAAACAACTCAAACAAATAGAAAGGGAACAGCAAAAGAACCCCTCAGGCACCAGAAGAAAGGAAATAATAAAGATCAGAGCAGAAATAAATGAAACAGAGAAAAGAAAAACAATAGAAAGGATCAACAAAACCAAAAGTTGGTTCTTTGAGAGGATCAACAAAATTGACAAACCACTGGCAAGACTGACAAAGGAAAAACAACAGAGGATGCAAATAACCCAAATAAGAAATGAAATGGGGGACATTACAACAGACCCAAGTGAAATAAAAAGGATCATAACAGAGTATTATGAAAAACTATACTCCAAAAAATTTCAAAACCTACAGGAAATGGATAAATTTCTACAAACACACTACCTACCCAAAGTAACACAAAGCGATGTTAAAACTCTGAACAGACCCATAACAAGAGAAGAGATTGAAAAGGTAATTTAAAAAAGTCAACACAACAGCCCTAGGCCAGATGGCTTCACTGGAGAATGCTACCATTCAGAGAAGAGCTTATACCAGTGCTACTCAAACTATTTCAGAACATAGAAAAGGAAGTGACACTTCTGAATTCATTCTATGAAGCCAGCATGACCTCTGAGACCAAAACCAGGCAAAGACACCACAAAAAAAGAAAATTACAGACCAGTATCTCTCATGAATATAGATGCAAAATTCTCAAAAAAATTCTAGCCAATAGAATTCGACATCATATCAAAAAGATAATACACCACAAGAAAGTAGGATTCGTACCCGATATGCAAGGATGGTTCAACATTAGAAAATCAATCAATGTAATCCACCACATAAATACAAGGAAAGAAAAGAATCACATGGTCATCTCAATTGACACAGAAAAGGCATTCAACGAAGTCCAACACCCATTCCTGATAAAAACTCTCAGTAAGATAGGTATAGAAGGGAAACTTCTCAGCATAATAAAAGGCATCTATGCAAAACCAATGGTCAACCTCATTCTTAATGGAGAGAGCTGAAAACATTCCCCTTGAGAATAGGAACAAGACAAGGATGCCCTTTATCACCACTCCTATTTAACATTGTGCTGGAAGTCCCAGCTAGAGCAATAAGGCAAGAAAAAGAAATAAAAGGCATCCAAATTGGTAATGAAGAAGT
>NW_004444085.1:3586557-3620214 GCF_000243295.1 Trichechus manatus latirostris
GGGGTTGTTAACCAATGTCATAAAACAATATGTGTACTACTGTTTCATGAGAAACTATTTGTTCTGTAAGCCTTCACCTGAAGTACAATTAAAAAAAAAAAAAACACTGGAAATAACAAATGTTGGAGAGGCTGCAGCGAGATTGGAACTCTTATGCACTGCTGGTGGGAATTCAAAATGATACAACCGTTTTGGAAACTGATATGGTGCTTCCTTAGAAAGCTAGAAATAGAAATACCTTATGATCCAGCAATCCCACTCTAGGAATATATCCTAGAGAAATCAGAGCTGTCACACAAATACATACGCACACCCATTTTCATTGCAGCATTGTTCACAATAGCAAAAAGATGGAAACAACCTAGATGCCCATCAACAGATGAATGGATAAACAAACTGTGGTACATACACACAATGAGAATTATGCAATGATAAAGAACAATGATGAATCTGTGAACCATCTCATAACGTTGATGAAACTGGAGGACATTATGCTGAGTGAAATAAGTCAATCACAGAAGGACAAATATTGTATGAGACCACTACTGTAAAAACTCATAAAAAAAGATTACACACAAAAAGACATAATCTTTATTGTTTACAAGGGATGGGAGGTTGGGGGGGGTGGATACTAAATAGACAATAGATAAGTGGTATCTTGGGTGAAGGGTGAGACAGTACACAATACTGGGGAAGCCAGCACAACTTGTACAAGGAAAGGTCACGGAAGCTGACTGAATTGCTGGGTGGAGGGCTGTTGGGACCACTGTCTCAGGGAACATCTAGTTCAATTGGCATAACACAGTTTATATGGAAAATGTTCTACATTCTACCTTGGTGAGTAGCATCTGGGGTCTTAAAATCCTGTGAGCAACCATCTAAGATACACCATTGGTCTCACTCCTTCAGGAGCAAGGGAGAATGAAGAAAACAAGATACAAGGGAAATATTAGTCCAAACGACTAAAGGACCAGAACTACCACGGCCTCCACCAGACTGAGTCCAGTACAACTAGATCATGCCCAGCTACCATCAGTGACTGCTCTGACAGGGATCTCAACAGAGGGTCCCACACGGAGCTGGAGAAAAATGTAGAACAAAATTCTAACTCAGAAAAAAAAAAGACCAGAATTACTGGCCTGACAGAGACTGGAGAAACCCTGAGAGTATGGCCCCGGACACCCTTTTAGCTCAGTAATGAAGTCACTCCCAAGGGTCACCATTCAGCCAAAGATTAGACAGCCCGATAAAACAAAATGAGACCAATGGGGCACAACAGTCCAGGGACAAGGACTGGAAGGCAGGAGGGGACAGGAAAGCTGGTAATAGGGAACCCACGTTTTAGAAGTGAGATTGTTGACATGTTGTGGTGTTGTTACCGCTGAGGGCATGGAGGCCCTCCAGACTCCATGGGTCCTTGTCTTTCTCTTGTAAGAATACACAGAGAAGACAAGTTTTGAGTTCACTCTAAAAGGTTTATTTTACTTGTGACAAGTAAAAGGAGTCAGTCAGGGCTCATGCCTCTCCAAAAGGCTAGGGCTTATATGGGTTTGGTGGGGACAATAGAGCAATGAATATTCAGTGGGTTTCTTCGAACGGGTGGGTACTCCTTGTAATAGTAGTGCATACTAATTAGGTTGCACGTGCATCTGGAATCCAAGATGGAACCTGCTGATATTCAAGACGGAGTCCCCTCGGCAGCTCTCGGCATCACTTATTATGGGATATGGGATATGGCGCAGGTGCACTGATCTTCTGTATTACTTCACCCCCTTTGGTGGGCCAAAACAGCAGCCACACTTTGTTCTTCTGTGCATGCGGAGCCTGTAAGAAGGGGAAAGGGACTAGAAAAATACTAAGGAGGCAGTAGTAATTCATGGTTGTTCTAACCTTATTTTATGTTGATAATGATGTGGTTCCTGTTTACCCAACTTCTAGGTGGTAATCTTTTAACAGCTCTTTTATTCTGCCAGCACAGTTAACCCTATCTGTCTCAATCCCTCCTGACAGATTTATACTCTTTATTCTTAAAGGGAATTAGGTTGGAGGTCTCTTTTTCTGTAGCTTCTTCAAGCTGTCAAGGGGCACTGGCCTGCCTAACTGAATAAAAATCTCTCTCTGCCTGTTCTAAAGACTTGTGAGTGCAGGCGATCTCACTATCAGAGATGGGCTGGAAACCCTGCATCATCATTAGCTTAACTTGGAATTGTTGCAGCCTAGAGGACATATACTTTACCAAAAGCTGAAACAGGCAGGGGCCAAACAGGAGGAAGAGAAGAACAGCTACTGCAGGTCCCTATAAAGGCAAAAACCAGGTTAGAGAAGGCAAATACCCTTTAATTTGGTCCCATATGGAGGAAGCTAATTTTGACCTGGTTTCTTTTAACCATTTGGCTTTTTCTAATAATCTGGTGGCCCTAAGTTCAACTTCTTGGGAGGTGTTGACATAAAAACAATAGGAGGTGTTGGCGACCACACGGGTCCCTCACCGTTCAGCCAATAAGAAGTCCAGGGCTAGTCTATGATCCATCACCATGGTAGCAAGAGAATCTAGGGATTTCTGTATAGCCCAGAAACTCTGTCCTGAGTCTTCGGCCACTTCTTCAACTATGGTAGAGACATTTGATAAAGTCACTTCACTGCATATTACCCCTCCTGCTAAGGCTCCCAATGCTATCACTAGAGTTGTTATTCCAGCGCTACTAGAGTGATTGTCACTCTTTTGACTTGGGATAAACCAGAGTGAGTCCCAGGTGAGGGTAAAGCCATTAACTCTTGATATACCTGAATTTGGTCATCATTTGGCCTCACCCACCCAACCGTGCAGGTTCCCCTAACTTGTGTGAGACTGAGGCACGAAAGGGCCCAACTTTGTCCCTTACTGTCAGAACACAAAAATATAATACCTGGTGGTAGACATAACAATTGTCAGACATTTTTACAACTTGTGGCATCATCTGGATTTAGGTCAGGGTTGCTAAGAAGCCATTTATGTATAAGCCAAGAAGTGATGGTATTGCATCCTGGATATTGACCTTGGAAGGTCTCCCATCCGGGAGCAGGATTTTAATTTATCTGCTCTTTATACCACTTATTCCAAGCAATGATGTTGCCTGGCTGACAGTTCCTGGATGTGCAACAGTCATAACATTACTATTGGTTATATTTGATCCAGGAAAGCAAGTTATATTTGCACAAGTGTTATTGGTAAAGCAGAAAAGGGCAGTTCTCTGGGCCTCGTCTCGTGGGCATTCAAAAGAATAGTTACGATTTTTGCTGCCAGCGGAATATTTCAAAGCAGGGTTGCAGCCATGATTACGCGTCATATTTTGAGTGGCCAGCTCAGTGTTAATGTCTCACATGATGCCTAGAGGGTTAAAACAAACAGTACCCCACCCAGGGATCCCTTCAGGATAGACAGGAGTCGGGGTGATCCTGAGGATGGTGACTTTGGTGACTTTGGTTTCGGGAATGGGGTTGGGATCTGATTTTGAGTCAAATTTTTAAGAGAAATTGGAACTCCTAGTGTCTTAGTCATCTAGTGCTGCTATAACAGAAATACCACAAGCAGATGGTTTTCACGAAGAGAAGTTTATTTCCTCACAGTCAAAGTAGGCTAAAAGTCCAAATTCAGGGCGTCAGCTCCAGGGGGATGCTTTTTGTCTCTGTCAGCGTTCTTCTCTTTGGTGTTCCCCCAGACTAGGAGCTTCTCTGCACAGGGACCCCGGTCCAAAGGATGCGCTCTGCTCCCGGCACTGCTTTCTTGATGGTATGAGGTCCCCCAATTCTCTGCTTGCTTCCCTTTCCTTTTATCTCTTGAGAGATAAACCGTGGTGCAGGCCACACCCCAGGGAAACTCCCTTTACATTGGATCAGGGATGTGACCTGAGTAAAGGTGGTGTTACAATCCCACCCTAGTCCTCTTTAACATAAAATTACAATAACAAAATGGAGGCCAACCACACAATTCTGGGAATCATGGCCCAGCCAAACTGATACTCACATTTTTGGGGGGACATAATTCAAACCATGACACCTAGTAATCGAAACCCTCTTCCAGATCCGTCTTCTGGGTTATGATGGCATATCCAGCAGTTAGAGAGGTTACTGCCATGGACTACACGCTCAGACAGGCGAACTAATGAGTTATTTCCCCAAGGCGGGGTGGCAGCGCCAAATTGGAGGCTGAGAAGGAGAAGAAGAATACTCAGGCCCATAATTTAACACCAAGGGAATTAATCAGACCCCGAGAAGAGAACTTGATAGGAAAAGGCCAAAATGAAAAGCATAAGGAGAACAAGGACAAAAGTAACTCCTAACGTAGCAGCTACTCTACCATTGGGATTACTCCTCTGTTGGACAGGGCTGTTTTCCTGAACAGGAACTTCAGATCTTTGAACTGCTCACAGATGTACTCTAGGGGGTCTCTGGCAATGTCTTCACCCTCCTGGGGAGTTTAATCCTTGAATTATGTACCCAAGGTCCCACTTCCTTGAGTTTCACTGCTGTGGGAGTAGCCAGGACGATCTGAAAGGGACCATCCCATCCCTCTTGTAATTGGTCTCTTAGGGTGCTCTCCCTCCAAAATTTTAGAAGCACCTGATCTCCTGGGTTTAGGGTCACCACTGCCCCCTTTGTGGGAACAGGCAGTACCTTATTCCCATACTCTCCAATGGCCTCCTGTACTTGTCCTAGATTTATAAGATAATGTAGAGCTTCTTTCGTGTTGGAGTCAAAAAGAAGGTCAGATGTTAGAAACGGTCTTCCGTATATCATTTCAAAGGGACTAAGTTTTAATTTACTTTTAGGTGCCATTCTTACCCTTAAAAGGGCTATTGGCAATAGTCTTAGCCAGGTTTCTCTGGTCTCCTGACAAAGCTTGGCTAGAGTCTTTTTCAGGGTCTGATTCATCCTTTCTACCTTCCCTGATGATTCTGGGTGCCAAGCAATGTGCAATCTGTAAGTTATGCCCAGGGCAGAGGACAGGCCTTGGGTGATTTTAGCTATAAATGCTGGACCATTGTCACTCTGAAGTGATCTAGGCAACCCTAAATGGGGTATTACTTCTTTAAGAAGTGCCTTACACACCTCTGTTGCTTCCTCTGACCTAGTGCAGAATGCTTCTACCCACCTGGTAAAAGTGTCTACAAAAACAAGTAAGTACTTATATCCTTGTTTTGGGGGCATTACAGTAAAATCTACTTGCCAATCCTCCCCAGGGTGTGTTCCTCGATGTTGAACTGGTCAAGCCAGTGGAGGGGGAGTTGGATGGTTTTGGGGCTTGTTTCGGAGGCAGATCTCACAGGCCTTCACAACTTGTCCCACTACTTTTCTTAAATGTTTCCCTCGTATCACTTTTAGTAACAAGTTAGTGAGGGCTTCTTGTCCATTATGGGTAGAGTTGTGAAGACTCTTTACAACTTTCCAAATCATAGAGTCAGGAACCAGAATCTTTCCCTCTTCATTTTCAAACCAGCTGGCTGCATTCATCTTGTAACCCTGTGTTTTAGCTCTACCCCACTCTTCTAAGCCATACTGTGGCATGTTATCTGCAACCTGGCTTCTAGGGAATAGGCTCAGTACTTGTTCAGGTTTTAAAGTTAGGGTGGCTGTCCTAGCCATTTTGTCAGCTTTGTTGTTGCGCAGGGCGACCCGAGTGTTCCCTTTTGGTGTCCCTTGCAGTGTATTACCGCCACCTTCTTTGGCAGTTGTACTGCTTCTAAGAGTTCTAGTATAAGGTCTTTATACTTAATGGGGGAGTTTCAAGCTGTCAGTAACCCTCTTTCCCTCCAGATAGCTGCATGAGCATGAAGAACAAGGTACTTGTATTTGAAATCTGTATACAGGTTGAGAATCTTACTCCGCCCTAACTGCAATGCCCTAACCAGAGCTATGAGCTTGGCTTTCTGAGCTGATGTGCCAGGTGGCAGCCACTTCATTTCAATAATATCACGGGAGATAACAATAGAGAATCCTCCTTTTGTTTCCCGTCTTGAACTAGGCTCCTGCCATCAGTGAACCACTCTGCATCTGGATTCTCTAGAGGCATGTCTTCTAGGTCTTCTCTACTTGAATAAACCTGGTCTATTATTTCTACATAATCTTGTTCTAGTTCAGTCACATCACCTACCAAGAGGAGAGATGCAGTATTTAAAGTTTGACATACCTTTAAGGTGACCTCATGGGTGTCTAGTAGAATGGCCTGATACTGGGTGATGCACACTCCTGTCAGCCACTGGTTCCCTTTTACTTCTAATACTGTCTGCACTTGGTAGGGGGTAAGAACCTCAAGGGGCTGTCCTAATGAGAGTTTAGAGGCCTCCTTTACTAGCAGAGCAGTAGCTGCCACTGCCCTAAGGCAGCTAGGCCACCCCTGAGCCACTGAGTCTAACTGCTTTGAGAAGTAGGCAACAGGGCGGGTAGCTGGACCCACTTGTTTGGTCAGGACTCCCAGTACAAGACACTGTCTGTCATGGACAAACAACTTAAAGGGTTTTGACAGGTCCAGGAGTCCTAGTGCCAGAGCACAACCCAGCTCAACTTTCAAGGTTTCAAATGCTCGTTGATATTCTAGTCCCCATTTGAAGGGCCCTTTTTCTTCTCCCTTCAAGGCCTCATATAAGGGCCTGGCTATGAGGCCGATATTAGATATCCATATCCGGCAAAATCCCGCCATTCCCAAAGAAGCACCAAAGCTGCTTGCAATTGAAGGGGATGGAGAGAGACTCAATCACCTTTTTCCTGCTGGGGGCTAACATTCTAGCCCTAGGAACTAGAACAAACCCTAAGTATTGGACTTTCTGCAGGGATATCTGGGCCTGGCTTGGCAATACTTTGTACCCCTTTTCTCCCAAGAAATTTTAAAAAGTAATAGAATTGGCATCTGAACCTTATTTTGTCTTGCTAGTGATGAGAAGATCATCAACATACTGAAGAATTATTCCATCCTGGAGTGTCAATTCTCTAAGGTCTCGAGCAATAGTGTTCCCAAAAATGTAGGGACTGTCTTGGAACTCCTGGGGCAGCACCCTCCAGGTATATTGGGTAGTTTCCTAGAATACTGGGTCCCTCCACTCAAAGGCAAAAAGATATTGGGAGTTGGGGTGTAGAGGAATACAAAACAAAGCATCCTTCAAGTCTAGTACAGTAAAAAACTGGGCATCACCTGGCACTTGGGTCAAGAGAGTATATGGATTAGGAACAATTGGGTGCATAGGCACCACTGCCTCATTTACTGCCCTTTAATCTTGGACAAACTGGTATTCACCATTTGGCTTCTTTATTGGTAGAATGGGTGTATTACAAGGGTATTGGCAAGGCTGTATGAGGCCCTGTCTTAAGAGCCTGTGCAGTACTGGGAGGATTCCCTTTTGGGCTTCTGATTTTAGGTGGTATTGTTTTCTCCAGGGGTATTCAGCTCCAGGTGGGAGTTTGATAACCACTGGGAGGGCATCCCTTGCCCTGCCTGGGACTGAGGTATCCCACACTACCAGGTTCACCTAGTCTTTTATAAATTTGGGGATCTCACCCTCGGAGGATTAGTTTTCTTCTTCTGTTAAAACCAGTGGGCTTAATTCTAATTCTTTCCCTTCCTCAAGGTTACCCTGAGCTTTATGCATAGAAATGGTTGTTCCCACCTTGGTTAGGTGGTCCTTTCCAACAATGGGGTTGGGCATTCAGGGATGTATAAGAAAGAGTGAATCAAGGCAATGGGACCTAACTCACAAGGGAGAGGGGGAGTACAGTGTTTTATCTTTGACTCCCCATCAACTCCAGTGACGGTGCAGTCATGAGTGGAGAAGGGGCCCCTGTGATGGGTCAGGACAGAGTAGGTGGCTCCAGTATCTAATAAAAATTCAGTCTTCCTACATGCCACATCAATGGTAACCTAAGGTTCTGCAGTAGAGATGGTCAGGGTATGCTGTTCCAGAGCTGGGCAGTTCTTTGGGTCCCGTCAATCAGAGTGCTCTAGCTCAGCACTTGAGAAGGAGGCAACGTGACGCTTCCTTCTGAGGGAGTCAAGTGGGTGCCTCATTTTGGAATGCTCAGGACACTCCTTCATCCAGTGCCCCTCTTTTTTATAGTAACCACACTGATTCAGTCCCAATCTCTGTGGTTGGCTCCCTGGCTTCTGGAAGGTCGATCTTCTTACCCTGTACTGGTACCTCGAGGTGGCCCTTGGATGACGGTGGCCAACAACTGGGCCTTCCATTCCACAAGTCTGTCGTTCTTAGCCTCCTTTGTCCTGTCCCGGTTGTTAAGCACCTTGAAGGCCTCCTCTACCAGTCGTGAGACCAGTGTTTGGGGTCCTGCCTCTAACTTCTGCAGCTTCCTCCTTATATCTGCAGAGGACTGAGTAATAAAGTGCATGACCACTAGGGTTCTCCCCTCGGCTGACTCTGGGTCAGTGTTGATATATTTCCTAAAAGCCTCAGTCAATCTGTTAAGGAATACAGCTGGGTTTTCCTCTTTCTCCTGAGTCACTTCTCTAACCCTATCATAATTAACTGGTTTGGTCACACCCTTCTTCATTCCCTCTGAAATGCAAGTGATAAAATATCCATTCTTCCCTGATCTATCTTATCTTCGTAATCCCATTTTGGATCCTGTTCGGGGACTGCATCTCCTCCCACTCTAAAAATGTCATTTTGTGGGTTAGTTGGCACTAGGCTATCTGCATGTTCTCGGGCCTTAGCCAGTATCCTCATTCTTTCATCTGGTGTGCAGCAGTTAGTTAAAATCACAAGAACATCTCGCCAAGTCAAATCAAAAGTTAAGCTAAGCTTAACAAACTCTTCTCTGAATTTATTAGGATTCTCAGAGATACTCCCAAACCTCTCTTTACACTGGATAATATCTGAGACAGAAGAAGGGACATGTATTCTAGTAGTACCCCCATCCTCATCCACCACTTGCCTTAAACGGAGAGTTAAGGTTGGTGGAGTCTCGGGGAACTGGGGTGCGATAGGAGGGTAAAGCCTATTATCAGATCTGAGCCCCATAGGCTGAGTTCCCAAAACACAAATCCGACACTTGTCTCTAAGCTGGGGGTCTTGATACAGAGACATAAAGGCCTGAATGGTGAGGGACTTCCCCCCAACTTCTTCTGTCTTTCACAAAACAAATCAAGTTGTAAAATGGTATTAAACAACAGTGAGCTGTTTTCAGGCCAAATTTCCTCCTCCCCCAGCTTATACTGGGGCCAGGCTGTGTTACAGAAGAAAATTAACTTCTTTTTCTTTAATTCGTCCAATTTAAATTTAGACCAATTCTGAAGGCGGCATCCCAGAGGGGACTCTTCAGGAATGCTAGCCTGATTCCCCACGTCCTCACTTCTTCTTTCTGAGCCTATACTTCTTAACCTCTGTAATAATTAGCCCAGGGGAAGGGTGGGTGTGCTGATTTCGGGCTGTGACGAGGTTGCTTTCTCAATCAGCCTGATACTTAGCTTCCTTATAGATTCAGCCAAAGGCTACTACCAGCCCTACCAAAGCTAAATCTTGAAGGTCAGGGATGCTGCATTGGTTCCATCCTGACTGAGCGGCTTCCAGCCACCACTATACAGTGTGGAATAGGTGAAAAGAGAAGATGGAGAGGCCGGCTTACATAAGGGTGGCAGTTCTCTAGTGGGTGATGGGTGAGGTGGTCACTGACCCACTTGTAAAGTAAGGACACCGGCCGCCCGCTACAGTCTTCCCACCACTCGTTGAGTTCTTCGGTGGATGAGACTACCGACACGGCAAACTTCAGCCAGCGTTAACTTTACTTGCCACCAGATGGCGCCTAAACAGAGGCGGGAAAAGAAGGAAAGATGGCGCCTAAGCAAAGGCGGGAAGTGAAAAGGAAAGATAGCAGCAAAGATGGCACCTAAACAGAGGCTTTAGAACAAAAGTCGGGTGTTTCTTGACGACTTGAACCTCTCGCCACGTGCCCAGGCCTAAGAAAATGTTCACACCGTTCCCATAGGCAGCCAAATCTGGCCCAGAGGATATTATCTTGGGAGTCTGAAAAATTTGGGTGTTTCTTGGGGACTTGAACCCATCACGACCCGCCTTCGGATGTTTCTTGAGGACTCGAACCTCTCCCCATCCTAACCTTACCGGCCCAAAGGCCTTCGGGCTGATCAGACCCCGCGGGGTGAAGTTTTCGCTGTTTTCTGGGAAAAGATCTATTGTCTTCAACCCCTCCCACAAACCCAAGCGCTTTAAGGAAAAGTGTTATGACAAAGGATGAAGACAAGGATGCGAAAGTGGGGAGATCAAAGGGAAGAAAAAATTAAACCTGTCAGAGTGGGCCGGTGAAGTGTCGAGCCCAAGGAAAACTCACCGCTTCGAAAAGGCACCGAACAAGGAAGTCCGGATGGCCGCTTGCCTTTCCAAGAGTCTGGATTCCGTGGGCTGAGTCCACTCGTGTCCTCGAACCTGGGACTAAATCAGTCCCACCAGAGTCACCAGTGTTAACCATTGCCATGAAACAATATGTGTACTGTTCAATGAGAAACTATTTGTTCTGTAAACCTTCATCTAAAGTACAAAAAGAAAGGAATAAGAAAAAAAATTAAATAGTAGATCCTGTGTTTATGTTAGCAAATGAACAGAATGAAATGCATTGATATAAACAGCAGCACCCAAATTAGTTCCTTAAAGTGTAACAACAAAAACATTAGCTTCATATATAAAGACAACATTATGTCTTCTTTAATTATGGTGAGAATTCATCAGAGCAATTTCCCAGGAGCTAATGTAGAATAGAGTGAAATGCCACTAATCAATTTGTATGCACTGAGCAACTATTATTATACTAAGTGGAATATAAGCTAGTATAAATGACACCTTATCTGTGCTCAATAAATGTTCATTTTAATTAGAGAGACAAAAATTGAATGCGAACAGTCTAAGCCAGTGCTTGTTGTTGTTAGCTGCCTTTAAGTCAGCCCTTGCCTCCTGGAGACTCCCCGCACAACAGGATCTGACAGTTGTTATCCCTAGGGTTTTCACTGGCTAATTTTTACAAGTAGATTTTCAGGTCTTTCTTCATGGTGTGTTTTAGTCTAGAGTTCTACCGAAACCTGTTCAACATTATAGCAGTAGACAAGTCTCTCCTGCATGGAAGTCGAGAATTCAAGCTCTGGCCTCCAAACCGGTGCTAACTGAATCCTATTTATAAATAGTACTTTCATTTTCTTCCTTCAGATTTAAGGGATTGCTAGTCCTAAACACCATAGCTCCACCTATGCCCCACTCTCCTCCCTTTCCTCCCCCGCCCAGCTTTCCCCACTCCTGATCCTCCCCCTTTCCCTCTCTAAAGTCTGTCTGTCTCCTCCTGTGACTTCCCCTGCTTCACACACAGACACACACACACACACATACACACACACACACACAATTATCCTTCTTTCCTCTTCTCACTCCCAAGTGTCAGACAATGACACTACAGTACTTTTAGTACTCTGGAGCATTCCCAGTGCCACTGCACAAAGACTGTGTTAAGTACTCCAGCCCCATTACACTATGGGTTGAATATTTGTTGTGGGATATCTGAGAACCAAATTACTTTTTATTTCACCATATGTGGGAAAACAAGTTCTAAAGTCCAAATAACCAACTGACAAATGAACTTTTAAAGCTGTGTTAACATCATCCCATGAGAATTGCCTCTGTATTAAAAGTCAAATTAGGAGCATAGAATAGAGGTTCTCAAGCTCATTATTATGACATATCATTGCCATTGTGAGATGTTACAAGGAATTTATCACTAATTATAAAGTACTCAGGTTTCAAAATGATTTCTTTTTATATGAAATAATGCATATTGAAGATTGTCCCTACACTGACATTCATTGAGAATTCCTCTTGACTTAACCAGTTGCTGTTGAGTCAACTCCAACTCATGGCGACCTCGTGTGTGTCAGAGTAGAACTGTGCTCCATATGGTTTTCAGTGGCTGAGTTTTTGGAAGTAGACTGCTAGACCTTTCTTCTGAGGCAACTCTGGGGGGACTCAAACCACCAACCTTTTAGTTAGCAGCCAAGAGCATTAATTCTTTGCACCACCCAGTGACTCCTCTTCTTGACTAGGACAGGAAAAGGTAGTGCTCCAGGAGTTACTATAACCCATAGTCTAGTTAATTTAGTTTGAAAAATGCAATCTCTGCACACCCACAGAAACGTGTAGCTCTTGTGGACATAATCGGTGATGTGCACAACAACAAAAAATTGAGAAATGCTGATATAGACAAACTATTAAAGTTCACAACAGAGAAAGATGAGGGTGGACCATTTGAGTCAGAAAGCTTCACAAAAAATGTGGAATTCAGTCTGCACCTTGAGGTATAGTTATTAATCAAACAGGTGAAAAAGGAACATGTCAAACGGGGAAGTTTCTTGTGCAAAAAGAGTGACAACACACTATAGGACAAGGTGTGTTTGGAAAGTACATTGGAGCCACACTGAATGCATGCCTCACTTAGGTTTGTTTTGTTTTTGTTTTCTTCTATTATGTAGTTAATGGATAAAGCATATGACATGTATGAGCAAGGTGGTGAAATGATCCATTAAATGTTTTTCTGGACACTGTATACAAAATGTATTAGAATGGGAAAAGATGATCACTCTAGCTAAAACAATAGTTTACATTCATAGAGCACTTACTAGGCAGCACTTTCCATGTGTTGTCTCATTTAATCCTCACAACTACTTTGGAAGGCAGGTACTGTTATTATCCCTGTTTTGCAGATGAAGAAACTCATGCGTATAAATTTTAAGTGTCTTGCCCAAAGCCTGAGAGTGGAGACAGCACCAAACCCAGATTCCCTGGCTCCAGAACTTGCATTCTTCCACTCTACACCACACTGCATATCTTCTGAGATCGGGGTCCAGGTAGAGACCAGGTCCCTTCAAGTCAGTCACTGATATGGACAGGAAGGACAGTGTCTCACTCGGGAGCCGATGTCATGTATTACACTTACACACAAAAAGCATCGTGAAAAGGGGAATAAGGTAGTTAAGAATAGTGGAAATTACATCATATAGGGAAATTATGGAGCAAATTATCTTTTTTTTTATTGTTGTAGTTTCAGTGAAAGTTTACAATTCAAGTCAGTCTCTCATACAAAAATTTATACATACACTGTTATGTGACCCCAATTGCTCTCCCTGTACGGTGACAGCACACTACTCCTTTCCATCCCTGATTTCCCACATCCATTCAACCAGCTCCTAACCCTCTCCACCTTCTCATCTCACCTCCGGACAAAAGCTGCCCATTAGTCTCATGTATCTACCTGAGCTAAGAAGCAACACTCTTCACTAGTATTATTTTATGTCCCACAGACCAGTCCAATCTTTATCTGAAGAGTTGGCCTCTGGAATTGTTTTAGTTCTGGGTTGACACTGCATCCAGGGCCATGCTTTCTGGGATTCCTCCAGTCTCAGTCAGACCATTAAGTCTGGTCTTTTCACTGGAATTTGAGTTCTGCACCCCACCTTTCTCCTTGGAGCAAATCATCGTTTATTTTATTCCTTAATTATTGTCAATTTTTTGGCCCCTGCAACTTCTACCAGCTGGGGGCTAATGACAGTGCATTATACTAAACTGAGGAATTCTTTGAAAGAGTGGAGATTTATGGCTTTCATGTTGTTGTTGTTAGCAGCTGTCAAGTAAGCCCTTGACTCATGGCTACCCCATGCACAATGAAAGGAAATGCTGCCTTGTTCTGCATCATACACATAATCGGATGAGGTTTAAACTGTTGTGATCCATGGGGTTTTCATTGGCTGATTTTCAGAAGTAAATTGCCAGACCTTCCTTCTTAGTTTGTCTTAGTCTGCAAGCTCTGGGGAAAGCTGTTCAGCATCACAGCAACACACAAGCCTCCACCAACAGACAGGTGATGGCTGTATATGAGGTGTCTTGGGTGGAGATTCTACCTCTGAACCACCATAGCCTCCTATCATGGATTGAATTGTGTCCCGCAAAAAGATGTGTATCAATTTGGCTGGGCCATGATTCCCAGTATTGTGTGATTGTCCACCATTTTGTCATCTGATATGATTTTCCTATGTGTTGTAAATCCTATCTCTGTGATGTTAATGAGATGGAATTAGTGGCAGTTATGTTAATGAGGCAGGACTCAATCTACAAGAGTAGATTGTGTCTTAAGCCAATGTCTTTTGAGATATAAAAGAGAGAAGCAAGCTGAGAGACATGGGGACTTCATATCACCAAGAAAGTAGTGCCAGGAGCAAAGCACATCCTTTGGACCCAAGGTCCCTGTACCGAGAAGCTCCTATACCAGGAGAAGATTGATGACAAGGACCAGAACCGACAGAGAGAGAAATCCTTCCCCTGGAGTTTGCACCCTGAGTTTGGACTTCTAGCCTCCTAGACTGTAAGAGAATAAATTTGTCTTTGTTAAAGCCATCCACTTGTTGTGTTTCTGTTATAGTAGCACTAGATGACTAAGACAACTCCCCATTTGAAAAATATTTCAGTAGTTGACAAATGACTATCATGTTGAGTTGGCGAGGTTATTTAGAATCAAACTTGGAGAAGCTATAGTAAAATTTTGTTTTAGCAAATATTGATAAGCTGATGAAGTTGATTTAATTGTTAATCCAGAAAGGTAAAAAATCTAGTTGGCATCCATAAAAAAGGGATTCTTCTTGAATTGATTATTTGAAGCAGACAGGAGCTCATCCACTTGCATATTTCTATCTAAGTTTTTACTTTTCTCAGATTACAATATTATTTATTTCCTATTGCTGTACTGTGAAAGGAAAATTAAACGAGCCCAGTAAGGAGGATCAGGTGAGATAAAAGAAAGACTCATCCCTTTTTTAAATGATAGAGAGTCAAGACTTAGAATACAGTAGCTAACAGCTATGGAGACAGTGGTGGTTCAGTGGTAGAATTCTCATCTTCCGTGCCAGAGACTAGGATTCGATTCCCAGCCAATATACCTCAAGCACAGCCATCACCTGTCTGTCATTGGAGGCTTGTGTATTGCTATGATGCTGAACAGGTTTCAGCAGAGCTTCCAGACTAAGACAGACTAAGAAGAGAGGCCTGGTGTTCTACTTCTGAAAATCAGCCAATAAAAACCCTATGGATCACAAAGGTCTGGTCCTGTTATGCATAGGGTTGCCATGAGTCAGGGCCAATGACAGCTAACAACTACAGCTGAGAACTATACTGATTTTATCTCTGAAATAGAACCATTTTCCCAAAATTTTTACAAATCATACAAATAAAACTGTTTTAGTTACTGATGGATCCCAATTTTAAGATTTTGAAGGTTTGGTTATTTCAGCTCCAACCTAAAATATAATTATCCTGACAGCAATAATGAGCTTCATGTTGTTTATCCCCCCCACCCCTTCTTTTTAAATAGATAAGTAATTTACCATGGATCTCTTGTTAAACAACCACATACTCTTTATAGGACATTGCTTATTGACAGCTGTGTTACAGCATAGAAAAGATAGGGTTAGCTTTTGATATGGACAGACCTACGTTCAAATTCTAGCTCAATGGCTTACATGTTTTAACGATCTTAGGCGAGTTATTTAACTTTTCAAGGCCTCATTTCTTCATCTGTGAAATGTGATGATAACGCCACCTTCATTTAGAAATTGTAAAATATTATGTGGAAAATGTAAAATGCCAAAAACAATGCCTGCCACATGGTAAGTGTTCAAAAACACGGAAAGTGTTGTTGTATGACCTTTAAGACAGACGCACTGTTGAAACGCAGCATCTCCCAAGAAGAGACCCCTTATCAAGTGAGCAGGGTCCATTCAGTGGGAGCCGAGTCACTGATTTCTGAAGACTGATCCCAGCTTATTTATTTCTGTTCTTCAGAACTTCTGAAGGCATTATTTCTAAGTATAGTATTATTTGGGTGGTCAGGAACCAAAATCTGTTTAATACAGGTATTTTGCTTCTTCTAAATCAACTTTTGTTAGGGTCAAGATACATCTAGGTAAGATTTTACTTATAACTCTGAATGTTGTAAATATGATCCAAATGAAGGGGCTGAGTGTTTTATTTGTCTACCCTAGATAAAAAATCCTATTTTTGAGCTCTGGGAAATAATTAAAAAGCAGGACATTATGAATCAAATAATGTACTTTGTATCTGATAATCCTGTAATGGTAGTTTTGACAAAGAGCAATAAAGCAAGTTAAAATAATATTGTTGTTTGTCCACCGCAATGTGTTATAGAAGCAGGTACAGGGATGATACGCACTAATTGAAGGGAACAGTAACAGTAGAGTGCAGAACTCACTTTTAAACTATTGTTCTCTGGACGGGATGTCTTCCCTTGTTCTTGTTAGGTGCCATCGAATGGGTTCCTACTCATGGCTATTCTATGTACAACATAACGAAACACTGCTTGGCCCTGAGCCATCCTCGCAATCGTTATGCTTGAGCCCATTATTGCAGCCGCTATGTCAGTCCATCTCGTTGAGGATCTTCCTCTTTTTCGTTGACCCTCTACTTTACCAAGCATGAAGTCCCTCTCCAGGGCCTGGTCCCTCCTAATAACAGATATCTCCCCTTAGATCTGTAAAATTCTAGCACAGTGTCATGGTTTTGTGAAAATCTGAGTATTACAATAGTTTAACAATTTCAGATTGTTAAATATATGGATGAATATTGAAATATATATCTATATACTGAGATATATAGATATGTTGAGATAGATAATTGAAGCAGAATGTTTTTCCTTGTTTGAAATATCTTAAAAAATTATGTTTATGTAAAGACCAATCATATCATATATCTTATACCATTGAGCCATATTGTTAAATCTCTTAGTATCAAAGTACTAAAAATTATCTTTCATACATTCTATGATTTGTGCAGATACTCTATATTGGTTTAAAAATTAATAAAAAGTAAATGGAAATTTTCCTGTAGAACCAGGTCCCATCTGATCTTATCTACCTAAAAGTGGACATTTTGACTGTGTAGAACGGAACCTGCTTTAAGGACCTAGGAATTTTTTAAGTAGGTGTGAATAAAAATTTATTATTATTTTCTATTACATAAATATTTAGCATGCTTATTCCAGAAAATATAATCTTAAGGATTATTGTATTTCAAGGAGTTAAAAGTATTTTAAAAGTATATAGTCGACTAAACACATTCAGATGGTTTCAGATATGAGATCACTGTCATTGCGTGCAGAAGCAGGAGGTGGTGCTTTGAGTCAGAGGCTTTCTCCTCTGCATTGCTAAAAAACAAGCTTAAGACTGTTTTCTAGTCACTTTATTGTTCTGAAGAAATGGAAGCACTAGTTATTCCAAAATCCTAGTTGTTCTTTACATGGAAGGTCACTACATTTCAATTCAACAAATATCTATTGAGAAATTTAGTATTTTCCAGAGTCTAGTCTTGGGGCTGGGGAATTTTTAAAAAACAAATAAAATATACTGTCTGTTTTCAAGAACAGATATGGGAAGAAAAGCTTTGGGGAAGTCGGACTATAAGTATATGTGAAAGTTACTGTACTGTAGTGTAATGAGACCAAGAGATGCATGAACGGATGCCATGGGAGCAGAATAGAAATAGCAATGAATCCTGCCTGAGAGATTTTTACAGTGTTTAGGGTAAGTCTCGTAGTGTGGCTGAAATTCAGGGTGCTGAAACGGAAAAGGTGGGGAATGAGGCTGAAGAATTAAAAAGGAGAAAACAGCAATCTAGACTACCACAATCTGCCCTATGATAGAATTCCTATTAATTTTTTATAAACTAAATAGTTGAAGGCTGTTTCACAGTCTAGAGATGTGCCAAGGAAACTGTGGCCTTGTTCTTTGATTCCATTATTCTATTTGTGATCTTATGGAAATAAATAGTCTAGGAATAATTGAGACTTACAATATACTCTTGATTAAATCTCCTCACTTTTTAAATTTGGCAATGTGCATAAATGGTCATACCCACTGCCCATTTTTGTGGTTTCAGCCCTCAGCTGCCTTTCAGGGGAGGTATTCATATACTACACAAACTTTTTGAGATGAAAGGATTCAAGGAATGTGTAATGCCTTTGTTTATGTATTTAACATTTAAATACAAATGATTTGTTATATGAAGCACATGGTGTTTCCTTTCTACTTAGCAAGAGCTATAATATCTGACAACCACTTGGGCAGGCTGTCGAATGTAAAACAATCCTGATGTTTTTATACTCATATAGTACATTACTAAAGAAAATAAATTGAGAATTATTCAAATACCCTATCATTGGTTGTCAATCTACATATTCAAGACCAATTACTAACAATTAGATACATGTCAACCAGTAGGCCAAGTTCACGTATCAAGAATTTCATTTTGGAGATGAGAAAAAAAGTGAGCTCTGCACAGATTAAGTGACAGGCCTAAATTCAACTAACAATAAAGCACATGTCCTGAGTTTCTGCCCATTATTCATTTCATGCTTAACCACACTGCCTTGATTCTATTACATCCACCCCTGAGAGCTGTGATCTGTGGGTATTCAACTTTATTCAACACTCAATGGAAAGCCCTTGTAGTTATTCCTTTATTGTACATAAGAAAACAGCATTTCACTTATTTCCTTAAATCTAAAGCTTTTGTACGTGAACATCTAGACAAGGCTTATGCCCTGGTGGAGGGAAAAAACAAGGTACGTGAAATCTCAGAAGACATTCTTATTATCAGCTAGATTCAATGACTATTTATTAAATCCTTACTGTTCTAAGCATTTGGAAGACATAAATAAAATGAGATAAAATTATTCCTGCTCTCTGGAAACCCAAGGCTGAGAAGGGGAGAGTGTTAACACATTGTAGGGTTGGCAACAAATGTCACAGAACAATATGTATGTTATTGTTTAGTGAGAAACTAATTTGCTCTGTAAACCTTCATCTAAGGCACAATTTAAAAAATTGTTAAAAAAATATATATTTGTTCACACACACACAAAAAATTATTCTTGCCCTCACAGCTTACATTCTAGTGCAACACCACAGATGAATGCTACTATCTGAATTATTAGGAGAGTTAGTTTAAATAAATGTACAAATTGACAACAGTGTTGTAAACCATTTCCAATTAATAAATTTGATATTTTTGATTCCTTATCACTGGGTACCTATAAACTCATAAAAATAATTTTCATGTGTTTTAAAGTATTCAAATATTTTTACATAAATCATTTTATCTGATCCACAAATATTCTGTGTGATAGATCACTTATGACTGTGACCATTTGATAAAGAAGGAAACTGTGACAGGAGGTTAAGGGGCTGGTTCAAGGTCGCACTCCTAGTCAGTCACAGAGTGATGCTGGACCCCAGGAATCTTGACTTATGGCTAGTTCTACCCCCTCACACACACACACACACATTTCTATTTTCCCATTTATTGTGACATATATTCCTGTTCGCTTTAATAACAGGGTAGGAGAGTCAAGCATTTGCTAAAATAACAATTACACTAGCTAACATTTGCTGAACACAGGCTATGTTCCACGCATTTTACATGCATTAATTTATTTAATCTTTATAGCAACACTTATAGGGCCACCATGGGTCAGAATCAACTTGACAGCAACTGGTTTAAGATACCCGGGTGGTGCTAACAGTTTGCGCTAAACTACTAACCTAAGGTTGACTGTTCGAATCATCCAACAGCACCACAAAGAAAGGCCTGGTGATCTGCTTCCATAAAGATTACAGCCCAGAAAACCCTATAGGCCAGTTCTACTTACTCTGTAATACTTTGCGTTGCCATGAGTCGGAATTGACTCAAAGGCAACAGGTTAAGGTAGGTACTAGTAGGCCCATTTTATAGCTCAGATAAACTGTATCTTTTTGCACTTTTGTAAGCAGAAAATAGGTTATAATTGTGGCCTAATGGCTATGGAAGCTCTAACTAGTGAGCTGGCATCATTCACATTTTCTGAGACTATTTTTATAGAGGTAATAAAGATAACAGCTATCGTTTGTAGATAATAGTATATGTGCCAGATACTTTGTTTTACATAAAGTATTTCTAATCTTCACAACAGTTCTTCAAGGAAGGTTTTATTATCCCCAATTTATAGATTAAAAACAAACAAAAAGAAAAACTGAGGCTCAGAAAAGTGAAGTAACCTATTTGAGATCACTCAGATAGGAGGGAGCTAATGGAACCCAGGTATCTGTGACTAAATTAACTGTTTCCTGTAACAATGCTCCTTTGGAAGGAGCAGTTTTAGAATTCAGTAGTGTCTGAACAAACAGTTAATAGCAGAAAAGAGGCAAACTCCACAGAGAAAACAAGGAGAAAAACATTTCAAATACATCATTTGGCTTATACGCAAGGTTGTGTGATTTTGTGGAAGCATGCTGACATGGTTACAAAGCGTTCAGCTGAGTCACTCGTCATGTGACCTGGGCCAGGCTGCTCCTCTCCTGTTTACCTTGGTCATTTTCTTTGTTGGATGAATCCAGTGTTTGCCATTTGAAACTAGCTCTTCCAGACCTTACACAAAAGCTGTTATGTTTGATTAACCATGTGAATCCATACTCATTCCTCATGTTCTCTAATTTTTTACCCATCTATTTTATGCTAAGAGTTAGATCATTGAGATGTTGGGATTCTATTTGATGTTTGTGTAAAGTTAGGTTTGTCTTTTGTAGTTTTGGAAGTTGTGCAGCACCAATGGATAGCAGAAGCCTAGGTTAGTTCTAACTACTCAAAGAACTATTTGGAAAAAAGTATTCATCTTTCTTAAAGCTAAATTCTACCTAACTTCAAGTAAGAGATACGATTCAGGAGGACGGGAAATATTTTGTTATATCCCCAAATTAGTAATAAAACACAAATCCTGGTGGACTGTATGTTTTAGCTCCACAGTATCGCTGCTTGTGAGTTAATAGAAGATAATGTGTTATTTATGGATGTTAAGCTGTTAAAATCTAGTCCATACACCTTCCAGAGACTATTAACCATAAACGTTCAAATAACACTTCTATATGATTAAAAATTTAACTTATGATCCTGAAGTTCACCCTTCAGCCAAAGATTAGACAGGCCCATGAAACAAAACGAGACTAAAGGGGCACACCAGCCCAGGGGCAAGGACTAGAAGGCAGGAGAGGACAGGAAAGCTGGTAATGGGGAACCCAAGGTCACGAAGGAAGAGTGTTGACATGTTGTGGGGTTGTTAACCAATGTCATAAAATAATATATGTACTAATTGTTTAACAAGAAGCTAGTTTGTTCTGTAAACTTTTATCTAAAGTACAATAAAAGAAATAAAATTTAACTAATGAATACCAATGTGGTTGTGGCTATAAAAAACAAAACAAAACAAAAAACATTGCCATCGAGTCAATTCCAACTTGTGACTGCCTTGTGTGTTGCAGAGTAGAACTGTGCCATAGGGTTTTCTGGGCTGTGATCTTTATGGAAGTAGGTCACCAGGGCTTTCTTCTGTGGTGGTGCTGGGTGGGTTCAAACCACCAACTGTTTGGTTAGTAGCTGAGCACCAACCATTTGTGTCACCCAGGGACCTCTAGTGTGGTTATAGCATGGGAAAATATGTTACAAGTTAAGAAATCAGGTTATGTTTAGAGTTTTCTCAGTGAGGTAGGTTCTCAGTCAGGGGCACGCCTTGCTCCAAGTGAAGGAAGATGCTGTCCAATTATCCTGACTATCCAGTTAATGTCCTCTCCTCCATGAAATCTCCGGAGTCCCCAGTTATTGTGAGTTGTTGCACACCTCAGCACTCTGGGGCTGTTCTTCCTAGAGCCCTTGTCAGACTGAACTGTACCTGATGTTTCTCACATCATCACTAGGCTGTGAGCTTCTTGAAGTCAAGACCCTTCCTATGACCATCTGTGAGCCCCAGCTCCCAGCCAGTGTCTGTCATAAAGGAGGCACTCATTACATGGTGAGTAAATCAATGATCATGCAATCATGTGTTTGTGCTTTTCAACTTCCATTCATCAGGCTTCTCTATTACCTGCTAGCACTCTATAACCTCCTTGTCATAATGACAAAATTACTGTTGATCAATGATTCTCAGCACAATGATGAAATAAAAATGCTTATGAAATCAAAACAATATATAATAATAATAGAACATGGTTTCAATAACTCATTTCATATATGTCTGTATAGACTGTATAGATAGATAAACTGATGTTATGCAACAATGAGTCTCCAAAACAAGACCTCAGAAAGTGCAAAGTAAAGAGTTCTTCTCTAACGCAAAGACTTTTGGGGCAATATTTATGGCCTTGGTAAGAGAAAAAGAAGGCAGTAATCAGTGACAGCTTTGGCTCTCTTGGACTTGTTATAATTTTCTTCAGCTTCAACTTGAACTGCACACATACGAACAATTGATGGTCTGTTCCACAGTCAGCCCCTGACCTTGTTCTAACTGATGATATTGAGCTTCTCCATCGTCTGTTTCCACAGATGTAGTAGATTTGATTCCTGGGTATTTCAACCGACAAGCTCCATGAGTATAGTCATCGTTTATGTTGTTGAAAAAAGGTATTTCCAATGAATAAGTCGTTGGTCTTGCAGAATTCTCTCATGCAATCTACAGTGTTGTTTCTATCACCAAGGCTATATTTTCCAACCATTGATCCTTCTTTGTTTCCAACATTCACATTCCAATCACTAGTAATTATCGATGAGTATTGATTGCATATTTGATCAATTTCAGACTGCAGAATTTGGAAAAATCTTCAATTTCTTTATCTTTGGCATTAGCGGTTAGTGCATAAAATTGAATAATAGTTGTATTAACTGGTCTTCCTGCAGATTATCCTATAACTGACAGTGTTGTACTTTAGGATAGATCTTGAAATGTTCTTTTTGATGATGAATGTGATAACATTCCCCTTCAATTTGTTGTTCCTGGCATAGTAGACCATATGATTGTCTGATTCAAAATGGCTAATACCAGTCCATTTCAGCTTACTAATGCCTAGTACATCAATGTTTATGCATTCCATTTCATTTCTGACAACTTCCAATTTTCCTTGATTCGAACTTTGTACATTTCACTTTCTGATCACTAATAGATGTTTGCAGCTGCACATCAGCAAATGAAGGTCCTGACAGCTTGATCCATCCGCGTCATTAAGGTAGACTCTACTTTGAGGAAGTAGCTCTTCTCCAGTCGTATTTTGAGGGCCTTCCGACCTGAGGGGCTCGTCTTCCAGCACTATATCAGACAATGTTCCACTGATATTCATAAGGTTTTCACAGCCTAATTTCTGTTTTTGGAAGTAGATTACCAGGTCCTTCTTCCTAGTCTTAGTCTGAAAGGTCTGCTGAAACCTGCCCACCATGGGTGACCCTGCTGGTATTTGAAGTACCAGTGGCATAGCTACCAGCATCACAGCAACACAGAAGCCACCACAGTATGACACACTGGTAGACAGGTGGTGGAAGCCATAAACAATATGACCCTGAGATTCTGATTCCAAGAAACTGGATAAAGTGACTTTATTGTCTACTTGCCATAAAGCAAGTAACATCATTTCACAGGGTGAGAAATGTCTTATGACATGAAGTAAATGAGTAGAATGGAACTTTTCATGGCACCAAGTAGCCAACAGTTAATATTTTAAGTATTATTGATAGCACTAGAATCTAAGTTGAAAGAAGGAGTAGAGTCAGGATGCTGAAAATAAATGTCACCTTCAACTTTATATAGCTTTAGTTAGTTCCTTCATTTATCATTTCTTTTTTATAATGAAAAATCAATATAGGAAAATGCAGAGGGTAATATAATCAGCACCATGAAGTCACTATCCATTTTTTATGGATTCTTCCAACAAATATTAAGTGCCCAGGGTATTACAAGCATTGCATTAGGTGCTGGAGAAACTACAGTAACTAAGATGTATAGTTCCTGCCCTCAAGGGACTCACAGCCTCTGTACACAAATGATGACAATGTGACACACTCTTCTGGAAGTAGGTATGGGCACCATGGCACCATGGAGACAAAAAGAAGGAGAAGCCGGACTGCCTGGGCTGGTTGGGAAGTCCTCATGGCAGAGCTGACATGGGAGGCAACTCTGGCAGGAGGATTAGCACATTAGACCTGACAAACAAGGAGAGAAAGACATTCCAGGCAGAAGGAAGAGTATGTACAAAGCCATGAAGGTGTGAAAGAGTGTCACACATTGATGGAACTGCTGGTGATTCATCAGTGCTGGGACACAGGGTACACATGGAGAGTTGCAGATGAGACTAGAAAGGCAATCTGAACAAGAATATGAATGGCCTTAAAAGCTAGGTAAGGAGAATGGACTTCACTCTCTGAGTTTGGAAAATTATTGAAGGATATGAAGCAGTGGAAGCATGATCCACCACCACCAGTTGCCTTGGAGTTGATTCTGACTCATGGTGACTCCATGTGTGTCAGAGTAGAACTGTGCTCCATAGAGTTTTCAATGGCTGATTTTTCTGGGTGGACTTGAACTAATAACCTTTCAGTAAGCAACCGAGCATGTTAACTGTTTGCACCACCCAGGGACTCGTGGAAGCATGGTAGACTTATACTGTTATCAAAACTTGGTAAAGTTTGACTTGGGAAGCAACACAGAGGATGGCTTGAAGGGGGAAGGGCTACAGGTAGGCAAACCAATTAAGATGCTACAACACTAATCCCAAGGAGGAACTCTGAGGCCTGTGTTAAGGCACTGGCATTTGCAGGGGAAGTTTACAGGAAAACCTCTTTATAATGGAGCCCTGGTGGCTCAGTGGCTGAGAGCTATAGCTGCTAACCAAAAGGTTGGTAGTACAAATCCACCAGCTACTCCTTGGAAACCCTGTTGGGCAGTTCTACACTGTCCTGTAGGGTTGTTATGAGTCGGAATTAACTCGACTGCAGTGGGTTTGGTTTTTGGTGGTTTTTTTTTTTTAGAATTCAAGGTCTCTTACCTGACCGTTGTGTGGCCACAGACTTCCAGGTGGTCTGCTCAATTCAGGAACTACCAGACAATCCCACCTTCATCCCCAATTGCTCTGGAAAAGTTATTAAAAATGAAATCTACTCCCAGCCCAGAAAACCTCTCCACAAAAATAGAAGAGAAAGAAAATTTTTATTATTGAATAAGCATTAACCAGAACATGATGCATCACAGGCAGCTAGCTGAAGAGATGACAAAAACAGAAAGGACTCTTAACCATTATATAGCTAAGGGGATGCAGTCCATTACGTTCATGTTTCCATGATAACTGTTAATTTTCTAATCTTTCTGGCTGCCTGAGTTTATGCTAATCTCCTTCCAGGAAAAACAGGAAGGTTGGAGGAGGATTACCTGAAGTTACATTTCAAAGAGGTGGCCGCCAGAACCTAGATTTACATACTTTACAAGGAAACAAAGTAAGAATTTACTATTACAAGCTGTTTCTGTTTTCACCAGAGGTATTTAAACCCTTTCATTTCAATTTGTATTTATCTTTACACATTACAAATGGAAAAAAGTGGGCAGATTAAAAAAATGCATATTTAGAAAATAGAATAACTGGGATCTTACGTGATTAGATATGAGGTCTAAGGGAAAGGGATATTGAGTGAACCTGAGTGAACCAACTCAAGTCATAATTAATTTAGGTCAGAAAAAGGGTATTTACAATAATGAATTTGACTGTTTTGATTCAGAAACATCAGTGGGACATCCAGGAAGGGAAAACGCAGTAGGCAGTTGAGACTCAGTTGAGGTCTAAAACTAAGAAAAGAGGCTAAAGATTTGAAGTGGATTTGATAGTCAGCAGCATTGAAGCGGTAACTGAGGTGGGGTTTGTTTCATGAGTGAGAAGAAAAGTAGGCTGAACACAGAACCCTGGGAAAATTTAAGGGATGGGCAAAAGAAGAGGACCCCATTAAGGAGACTGAGAAGGAATAAAGAAGAAGGAAAGAGGACAGAAAAATATGGAAGCCAAGGGAGGAAGAGATTTAAGGAGAGAGTAGTCACCAGTGCTGTAGGCTTCTAGAAAGATCAGGACTAAATATGTCTGTTAAAGATCTCAGTTAGAGAACTTTGTTATTAGCTTAAAAGCATTGACAGTAAGTTATGGCAGTTGTTCCCTCATCCACAGGTTGCTCTCCCCACCTTGGTTCTCTTTGTTGTAGATACATGTAATCATTTGTTCGGTTTCAGGACTCAGTGCCAAGATGATGCGAAACTCCGGGGGCACCATTTGCATCACAGTCTTGGAGAACAGCCCTCAGGAGTGGTGCAGCGCACAACCTGTAAGGACGCAAGCAATTACCTTGACAGGGCAAGATGCTGAGGATGGATCACTACCAAATCATTTCCATTTTGAGGCAACCGATTCCTATTCCAATTGATGCTGAGACGGTGATTTTCATCTTTCTATGGGAAAAGGGGGAATTATAATAATGTATTCTCATGCTGCCACACAAACAGTGAAAATTTCTGACAGTTTTTCTGGAATACTTGTTATTGTTATCTGTGGTTGAGTCGGCCCATGACTTATGGCAAACCCTTATGGCAAATTCATGCACAATGGGATTGGGCCATTATGACCTACAGGGTTTTCAGTGGCTGATTTTTGGGAAGTAGATTGCCAGGCATTTCTTCCAAGGTGCCTCTGGATGGTATCAAGCTTCCAACCTTTCAGTTTACAGCTGCGTGTGTTAAACATAAAGATACTCAAAAGAGCCCTTTAACTCAAGGATTTTTAAGGAGTTAGTTGAGAATTGTTTAATCTACTGTAAAGAATGAGGACTAAGTATGTTTACTAGAGTTAACTCTAATTATATCCAATGACCAAATGATACGATATGGTGAGTTCTAGTATTGATTTCCAACTTCTCTTTACTAAGTGACTGTTGAAAACCTTATTCATGTATAACTGTGAGAACAGTGTGGTCAGGATAATAGGTTTTGCTAATTGCTGCTTGTGTTTGAACTTTGTGTCTATTGGCTGTGTGGCTGGGGTAAGTTACTTAACCTCTCTGAGCATTCATTTCCTCAGATGTGTTAAAATGTGTTGTTTACTTAACAGTAGTGTTGTTAGGATTGCAATAATGAAATAAACTATGTAAAACACTTGCACAGCTTCTGGAATATAGAAAATGCTCAGTAAGTGTTAACTCTTAGTATGATGATCTGCTTCTGAGTCCTCATTTTCTTGCATTATTCAAATCCTGCCAGTCTTTTTCCATGAGTCACATATTGTTATTTTCTGACACCAGTCTGTGCTGAGCAATTGATTTCTTGTACCAGGCCCTTATTGCTATGTGGATAGAATTCTCTTTTTGCTTCTACAACTATTCAGAGTGTACTTTAAATAGAGTCTTCATTAATGGAAAACCTAAGGAAGCTTTTCTTCCCTCCAATATGTGCTGCAAAATACAAGCCACTAACTCCTTGTTACCAAAGAATGTCTGTGTATGTGTGTGTCTCTTCCAGATTTTTTTTCTCTTATCTGAGCACTTGAAGTCCCATGATCTGCATTCTGCCCATACTGTTGCAACAGGAGAAATGTTTTATAGTCCACTCATTCTGGTAGTAGGAGCAACTTCTAGATTGGATCTATTTTAAAAACAATCTCCCAGGCCACTGCACCCCATGGGTGCCATGGTACTTCCTGTATCACCAATAAAAATCACTGAATTTTAACCAGGCTCAACTTCATTGACCAAGCTGGGAACGTCTCCAAAACTGCTCAGATATAAGTGGAAACAGCCACAGATGCTCTGGATTTATTTATTTATTGTTCATCCTCAGGCCCTGCAGCCATGTTCTTCCTCTGTTTGTGGAATGACTGTGCTAA
This sequence comes from Trichechus manatus latirostris, assembly GCF_000243295.1. Classification (NCBI taxonomy): domain Eukaryota; kingdom Metazoa; phylum Chordata; class Mammalia; order Sirenia; family Trichechidae; genus Trichechus; species Trichechus manatus. The sequence goes on from NW_004444085.1 coordinate 3,614,348, forward strand.
GGAGAACTACCAGGGTGTGGTATCTTGTTGTTCTGTCAGGCTGCTGCTGAGGATGCCAGTAAACAAAATTCCCTATTCTATGGAAGCAATGTATTTGGAAACTTTAGTAACTTATAATGATTTAATTTAGGTGGTGAGGAAAAGTGATGGTTTAAATTGAAATAGCAAATGGCATTAGTGTTAAGAGAATATGGTAAATGTTAGATTCATTTAATAGAGTTTGAATGTGAATGGGATCAAGCAAAATGAAAGGACTTATAAGTAAAGTCTGTATTTATTTTACTTAAGAAAGATGCTTTGCATGCCTATAATCTGCCAAGCACATTGGTAGGTATAGTAGGCAAAATAATCTTTTTGTTGTTGTTGCCATCGAGTTGATTCCGACTCATAGTGACCCTATAGGACAGAGTAGAACTGCCCCATAGGGCTTCCAAGGAGCAGCTGGTGGATTTGAATTGCCAGTCTTTTGGTTAACAGCTGTAGCTCTTAACCACTGTGCCACCAGGGCTCCAGGTAGAATAATGCCCACCCCTCAAAATCTATGTCTTAATCCCTGGAACCTGTGAATATGTTACACGGCAAAGGGGAATTAAGGTTGTAGTTCGAATTAAAGTTGCTAATCAGTTAACTTTAAGGTAGGGAGATTATCCTGGGTTATCTAGGTGGGCCCAGCGTAGTCACCAAACCAAAAAAACAAACTCACTGCCATAGAGTCGATTCCGAGTCATAGCAATCCTATATGACAGAGTAGAACTGCCCCATAGGGTTTCCAAGGCTGTAAATCTTTACGTAAGCAGACTGTCACATCTTTCTCCTGTGGAGCAGCTTGTGGGTTCGAACCATCAACTTTTGGTTAGCAACCAAGTGCTTAACCATTGCACCACCAGGGCTCCTCAGTGTAATTTAAAAAAAAAAAAAAACCACCAAACCCATTGCTGTTGAGTCCATTCCAACTCATAATGACCCTATAGGACAGAGTAGAAATGCCCCATAGGGTTTCCAAGGAGCACCTGGTGGCTTTGAACTGCTGATCTTGGGTTAGGAGCCATAGCTCTTAACCACTATGCCACCAGGGTTTCTAATGTAATCCCAAGGGTCCTTGAATGTGGAAAAGGGAGGCAAAAGAGTCAGTATCAGAGTGATGCCATGTGAGAAAGATTCAACCGACCATTGCTGACTTTGAAGTTGGCAGGGGGCATGTGCCAAGAAACGGGGTCCTAGGTAGTTTGCGCTCAAACTACTAAACCTAAAGGTTGACAATTTGAACCCAGAAAGGAAGCAGAAGAAAGGTCTGCTTCTGTAGAAACACCACTTCCAGTCTGCTTCCTTAAAGATTACAGCCAAGAAAATCCTATGGAGTAGTTCTACTCTGTAACACATGGGGTTGCCATGAATCCAGGCAGCCTCTATTAGCTAGAAAAGGCAAGGAAATGGATTCTCTGCTAGAGCCTCCAGAAGGAACAGAGCTGGAGGCACCTTGATCTTAACCCCATGAGACGCATTTTGAACTTCTGATCTCCAGAACTGTAGGAAAATAAATTTACGTTGCTTCAAATCACTAAGTTTGTGGTGATTTGTATAGGAGATTAAAACACCAACTAATTTATTAATTTAGTCAAACCAGAAGTCAGTATTTATCTTGCTATAGAAGAAAATAGGTCAGCCATAACACTTGCCCTGGAGGACTAACAGTCTAATGGGAGAGACAAACATTAACAGTCAATTTAAATTAAATGTTATAAGTGATAACTACAAGTTTATACATAAGTTGTCTGAGTAGAAAGGAAGGATTCAACACAGAAGGAAAATGAGTAAATAAAAGACACTGTCTGAGCACGGATTTTTTTTTCTTCATTGTGAATCCTGTTGGGGCCACAAATGGTTTATATCAAGTTCTTAGAAATTGAGTAGTGATGAATTGTCTCTTAACCAGATGCTAGGATTTGGCCACTAGTCCCTCTCTCCTTGATTTACCCTGTTGGCGGCAGGCTGTAATGTATTTCTCTTCCTAGAAAAAGAATACTTTCATTCTCACTGACAACCAAAACAAGAGGACAGAGATTCTGCTAAAGTTCTTGTTGCAAAAACAGCATGCACTCCAAGTTATAATTGTGGCTCACTTATCTCTGGAGCTAGGAGTTAAACAGCTAGACGCACTTCCGAAGAAGAACATGGCCACCTACTGAATATTACAGAAGAGTTAACCAAAATTCTTCACCAGGTTTTGTTGTTGTTGTTCCTGCTGTAGTATTCTACCTCTTCCCTACGTATTTGACTGCTTTGGACTCTGCTAGATTAGGCAATGCCAGACTGGCATTTGTTGTTGAAGAAATCAAAGTTGTCACCATGGAATTTTGCCCCATACATTTTTGCACTTTCAAACAACTTTGTTTTCCAATCTAATTCTGGAAATATGAATGAATATGGAAATGTTTTGTACTTTAGGATCTTTCTTTAGGACTCAGAAAGAATTAACAGATTTGTCTTTACCTAACCAGCTGCCTAACTGGTTACCAATAATTCCAGATTCTACTTGTGGTCTCTTCTTTGCACTCTTGCAAAATTACCTAAAATTATAGCTGACAGAGTTTCCAGATATCACTGGACTGTTCAAGAACATACCATCTGAGAAATGCTGGCAAGCCTATTGGCACTAATAAAGACAGGCTACTCTTTAATGTGCCAGGCCCCTAACCTGCCCCCTGAGAACTGGGATTATTAGAGATCTGTCACCTAAGAATGCTTCCAGGTATCTTGTCCTAAACTCACAACAGATCTTTGTAATTCCATTTAGTGTTCATTGCTGAGAAAATTGGACTCTAGAACCAATCAGGTTCTTCAGAAGTCCTTAGAACAAGGTTCAATCAGAGCAGAGATGGAGGAGATCAGACTGTTGGGGCCACAAATGGTTTACATCATGTTCTTAGAAATCGAGTAGTTATGAATTACCTCAAGATTTCCCAAGTCCACTCATTTCCACAAGATCCCTCAGAGCCACCATTCTAGGCTAACACATTCTCTTGGGGGTAAGGAGAGGAATGGAGAGAATGCAAAATCTATGCACCTGCAACAGCCAGGGCTGCTGTTTTCCCTGAAGCAGCTCTCCTGGCATTCGTAGGAAGGGCAGTGGTTAGACTATTGTTCTGCTGCTTACACATCCCTGAAATGTTGATCTACTCCTTCAGTTGTTCTTTCTGTGAGAGGTGCTTATTAACAGAAGTGCAGTTAGAAAGGACATACCTCATGTGACAGTGAAATGCCTCGTGATTGAAAAGAAGGAAAACAGTGCCAGTATGTAGGCAGAGCAACTCCCAGGAAGTTTTAAAAGAAATTATGCTGCAACATGCACAAATGCTTTCTCATGACGTTGAAGGGGGTGGAGGCCAGAGTAGGAGGTGGAAGTTTGCGCCTCTGCCAAAGTATACCTAAACTTTCTTGTTTGTTGATTTAGTAGAAGAGCTGGTCAATCAAGAGTCTCTGAGAATCCAGAGGGCTCCTAGCCCAAACAAGTCAATTCAATATTTATTAAGTGTGGATTATATGTGCACTACTAAAACTCTGTGCTATCTGAAATGTCCCCTGCAAGATCATATTTGGATCATAGAGTGAAAAACCTCAGTAATGAAACGTTTTTAGTTTTCCTCATTGGCTATCTTCATTCTAAAAACAGTATATAGGAGTTTTTTTTTTTTTTTTTTTTTGAACATCTAATTGTGTTTTAGATGAAAGATTACACAGCAAGTTGGTTTCCCATTCAGCAATGTATCCACAATTTATTCCGTGATTGCTCTCCAAACACTGTGTCAGCACTCTCTCCATTTCCACCCTGCCATCCCTGTTTCAGTCCCTCAGATTTCCCTAATCCTCCTTGCCTTCTCATCTTTGCCTCTGGGCAAATGTTGTCCATTTGGTCTCCTTTACTTGATTGTTCTAAGAAGCACATTCCTCCTAGGTGTTATTGTTTATTCTCTAGGTCTATCTATTATTTTGATAAAATAAATTTGCTGTGTAAACTTTCACCTAAAACACAAATGCTTAAAAAAAAACTCCTATATATTATTATTTTTTTAAGTATTCTTTAAATTTTTTTTAATTGTACTTCAGGTAAAGGTTTACAGAACAAATAGTTTCTCATGAAACAGTAGTAAACATACTGTTTTATGACATTAGTTAACAACCCCAAGACATGTCAACCATCTCCCTTCTCGACCTTTCTTTTTTTTTTTTTGGTGAAAATGTACATAGCCAAAGTTACACCATTTCAAAAATTTCTACATGCACAGTTTAGTGACATCGACTACGCTCTTCCAATTGTGCTGCTATTCTTACTTTAGATGAAGGTTTACAGAACAAAATAATTTCTCATTGAACAGTTAATACACATGTTGCCCTATGACAATGGCTAACAACCTCACTATACATCAACACTGTCCTTACCCAACCTTGGGTTCCCTATCACCAGCTTTCCTGTCCCCTTCTGCCTTCTAGCCCTTGTGCCTGGACTGCTGTGCCTCATTAGTTCTGTTTTGTTTTATCGGGCTGTCCAATCCCCGGCTGAACGGTGAACCTCGGAAGTGACTTCACCACTGAGCTAAAAGGGTGTCTGGGGGCCATACTTTCGGGGTTTCTCCAGTCTCCTTTAGGCCAGTAAATCTGGTCTTTTTTTGTGTGTGTTAGAATTTTTTCTACATCCTTCTCCAGCTCTGTCCAGAAACCTCTGTTGTGGTCTTGGTCAGACCAGTCAATGGTGGTAGCCGGGCACTGTCTACCTTTACTGGACTCAGTCTGGTGGAGGTCGTGGTAGCTGTGGTCCATTAGTCCTTTGGACTAATCTTTTCCTTGTACCCTGTTCTCTTCATTCTCCCTTCCTCCCGAAGAGATGAGACCAGTGGAGTATCTTAGATGGCTGCCCCAGAGGCTACTCACCAAGGTAGACTGTAGAACATTGTCTTTATAAACTGTTATGCCAATTGAGTTAGATGTTCCCTGAGACCATGGTCCCCAGAGCCCTCCGCCCAGCAATTCAGTCCCTCAGGGAGTTTGGATGTGTCTATGGAGCTACCATGACCTTTCCTCGTACAAGTTGTGCTGGCTTCCCCAGTATTGTGTACTGTCTCACCCTTCACCCAAGTTACCACTTATCTATTGCCTAGTTGGTATTCCCCCTCTCAGCCCTCCCATCCTTGGTAACCAAAAAAGATTGTTACTTTTTGTGTGTAAACTTTTTCATAGGTTTTTACAATAGAGGTCTCATACAATATTTGTCCTTCTGTGATTGACTTATTTCACTCAGCATAATGTCCTCCAGCTTCATCCATGTTATGAGATGCTTCACAGATTCATCATTGTTCTTTATCGTTGCATAATTCTCATTGTGTGTATGTACCACAGTTTGTTTATCCATTCATTTGTTGATGGGCATCTAGGTTGTTTCCATCTTTTTGCTATTGTGAACAATGCTGCCATGAACATAGGTGTGTATATGTCTATTCGAGTGACGACTCTTATTTCTCTAGGATATATTCCTAGCAGTGGGATTGCTGGATTGTATCATATTTCTATTTCTAGCTTTCTAAGGAAGTGCCATATAATTTTCCAAAATGGTTGTATCATTTTGCATTCCCAACAGCAGTGCATAAGACTTCCGATCTTCCCACAGCCTTGCCAACATTTGTTATTTCCAGTGTTTTTGATCCATGCGAGTAATGCCAGGGTGAGATGGTATCTCATTGTGGTTTTATTTTGCATTTCTCTAATGGCTAGTGAGCGCGAGCATTTCCTCATGTGTCTGTTGGCCATTTGAATGTCTTCTTTGGTGAAGTGTCTGTTCATTTCCTTTGCCCATTTTTTAATAGGATTATTTGTCT
>NW_004444085.1:3626290-3627863 GCF_000243295.1 Trichechus manatus latirostris
GCTCTCTGTTCTCTGTCAGTTTTCTCACTCCATTTGGTGCTTGGCTGAGTTCTTTATCTCTTCATTTGATGTTTTAGGGTTTCAGGATTGCTGTTTTCTCTGTTTGGCTTAGTTTTTCGGATCTTTGATGTGGAGGGACAACATGGTGCTTCTGCCTAGAGCACCATTTTTCTGGAAGTCCCTATATATTATTTTTAGAATGAAGGTATCCAGTGTGGAAAACGAAAAACGTTCCATTAATGAGGTTTCTCACTCTATGGTCCAAATATGATCTTGCGGGGCACATTTCAAATAGCACAGAGTTTTAGTAGTGCACATACATTCCTCACAGGTGTTATTGTTTATTTTATAAGCCTATCTATTGTTTTGACCATGCAGCTATCAGTTTGTCGTTCTATGGTGTCTTGCATGTTGCTGTGATTCTGGAAGCTATGCCACCAACAATCCAATACTAGCAAGGTTACCCATGGTGGACAGGTTTCAGTGGAACTTCTGGACAAAGACAGGTTAGGAAGAAGGATCTGGAGGTCTACTTCTGAAAAACCTGGCCAGTGAAAACCTTAAGAATAACAGCAGAACTTTGTCTGATATAGTGCTGGAAGATAAGCCTCTCAGGTTGGAAGGCACTCAGATACAACTGGGGAAGAGCTGGACCTTTATAACATGAATGGAGTAAAGCTTTCTGGACCTAAATTTGCTGATGTAGCATGACTCAAAACGTGAAGAAAGAGCTGCAAACACTCATTAATAATTGGAACGTGGAATCTAGGAAAAACTAACATGAAATAGAATGCAAAAAGTTCAATATCCTAGGCTTTAGTGAGCTGAAATGGGCTGGTATTAGCCATCTTGAATCAGACAATCATATGGCCTACTATACCAGGAATGACAGATTGAAGAGGAATGGCATTGCATTCATTGTCAAAAAGAGCATTTCAAGATCTATCTTAAAATACAACGCTGTCAGTCATAGGATAATATCCATATGCCTACAAGGAAGATCAATTAATACAACTATTATTCAAATTTATGCAGTAATCACTAATGCCCAAGATGAGGAAATTGAAGATTTTTACCAACTTCTGCAGTCTGAAATTGATCAAACTTGCAATCAAGATGCATTGATAATTACTGGTGATAGGAATTCAAAAGTTGGAAACAAAGAAGAAAGATCTGTGTTTGGAAAATATGGCCTTGGTGATAGAAATGATGACGGAGATTACATGATAGAATTTTTCAGATCAATGATTTATTTGTTGCAAATATCTTTTTTCAACAACTTGAACGGCAACTCTACTGTCTTAGGCTGGGTTCTCTAGAGAAGCAAAACTAGTAAAGTGTATAAATATATTTATAGAGAGAGATTATATCAAGAAACAACTCATGTGATTGTAGAGGCTAGAACGTCCCAAGTCCATGGATCAGGGTAGAGGCCTCTCCCAAGTCACACAGCTGCAGAAGCTGGCAAGCCCAAGATCGGCAGGTTGGAGAGCAGGGCTCCCGCTCACAGGCTGTGCAGATCGATGAATCCCAGGTTCAGCAGATAAGCTGACAGCTCAAGTCCCAAGAATGG
>NW_004444085.1:3628784-3630392 GCF_000243295.1 Trichechus manatus latirostris
ATAAGGTTGAGGGGACAGGAAGCAAAAATCTTGCAAGTGGGTCACTAGGGGTAATAGTGAGTGGTGCCATTCCCATTTCCACCCCTTGATTCCTGGCCCTGTGAATCCTGGCTATGGAGAAACAGCACCATATATTGGACACTGGTTTAAAGCATGTACAGCCTCCTGGAGAACATTGCCCAAACCCTGCAAGGTATTGCCACCTAGCTGGCACCATAATTGTGTCTTTAGAAGGCCGTTCCATCGTTCTATCAATCCAGCTGCTTCAGGATGATGGGGAACATGGTAAGACCAGTGAACTCCATGAGCATGGGCCCACTGCCGCACTTCATTTGCTGTGAAGTGAGTCCCTTGATCTGAGGCAATGCTGTGTGGGATACCATGACAGTGGATAAGGCATTCTGTAAGTCCACGGAAGGTAGTTTTGGCAGAAGCATTGCATGCAAGGAAAGCAAATCCATCTCCAGAGTAAGTGTCTATTCCAGTAAGGACAAAACGCTCCCCTTTCCATGTTGGAAGTGGTCCAATGTAATCAACTTGCCACCAGGTTGCTGGCTGATCATCTCGAGGGATGGTGCCATATTGGGGACTCAGTGTTGGTCTCTGCTGCCGGCAGATTAGGCACTCAGCAGAGGCTGTGAGCATGTCAGCCTTGGTGGGTGGAAGTCCATGCTGCTGGGCCCATGCATAACCTCCATCCCTGCCACCATGACCACTTTGTTCATGAGCCCAGTGAGCAATGACAGGAGTAGCTGGGGAAAGAGGATGACTGGTTTCCACTTGATTGTTAAAATCATCCTCTGCTGAGGTCACCCTTTGGTGAGCATTCACATGAGACACAAATATCTTCACTTCTCTAGCCCATTTGGAGACGTCTATCCACATACCACTTCCCCATAAATCCTTGTCTCCAATTTTCCAATCATGTTCCTTCCAAGTACCTGACCATCCAGCCAAACCATTAGCCACAGCCCGTGAATCAGTATATAATCACACATCTGGCCATTTCTCCTTCCAAGCAAAGTTAACAACGAGGTGCACTGCTTGAAGTTCTGCCCATTGAGAGGCTTTCCCTTCACCACTATCCTTCAGGGAGGTCCCAGAAAGGGGCTGTAGTGCTGCCGCAGTCCACTTTCAAATGGCACCTGCATATTGCGCAGAACCATCTGTAAACCAGGCATAAGTTTTCTCTTCCTCAGTCAACTGATCATAAGGAACTCCCCATGAGGCCATAGGTACAGACTGGGAGATGGAGGGTAATGTGACAAGAGCGGAGACCATGGGCATTTGGGCCACTTCCTCATGCAACTAATTCGTGCCTTCGGGTCCTGCTTGGGGCTGATCTCGAATATACCACTTCCATTTAATGATGGAGTCTTGCTGTACACGTCCAACTTTATGGTTCTGTGGGTCAGACAACACCCAGTTCATGATGGGCAGTTGAGGCTTCATGGTGACTTTGTGTCCAATGGTTAACCATTCAGTCTCTACTAAGGCCCAGTAACAAGCCAGAAGTTGTTTCTCAAAAGGGGAGTAGTTATCTGCAGAGGATGGCAGAGCTTTGCTCCAAAATCCTAAGGGTCTGTGCTGTGATTCACCAATAGGGGC
>NW_004444085.1:3631504-3649241 GCF_000243295.1 Trichechus manatus latirostris
CAGTTGCTGAGTATATCTATTCCAATTATGCATTCTGGAACTGGGTAAATCAGTACAGGATGGTTTCGGGGACCCACTGGACCTACTGTGAGACGGACATGAGCCAAGACTCCATTAATCACCTGAACTCTATAGGCCCCCACTCTGACTGGTGGGCCACACCTCCAAGGAGACTCCCTTTCATCTGATTGGCTACTCACAGTATAGTCAATCATGAGAGTGATTACATTAAAACACTGAGAATCATGGCCAGCTAAGTTGACACAAAAGCTTAACCATCACATCTACACATAGACCTCATCAGATGGAAAGCACAGGAATTAAATCGACTACACCTGCAGAAAGAGATGATGGAAAATCTCAATATCATTAGTCAGACCAAGACCAGGGGCTGAATGTGGAACAGACCATCAATTGCTCATACGCAAGTTCAAGTTGAAGCTGAATAAAACCAAAACAAGTCCACTAGAGCCAAGATACAACCTTGAGTATACCCCACCTGAGTTTGGAGACCATCTCAAGAATGGACTTAACTCACTGAACACTAATGTCCAAAGACAGGACAAGTTGTGGGATGACATCAAGGACATCATACATGAAGAAAGCAAAAGGTCATTAAAAAGACAGGAAAGAAAGAAAAGACCAAAATGGATGTCAGAAGAGACTCTGAAACTTGCTCTTGAGTGTCGAGTAGCTAAAATGAATGGAAGAAATGATGAAGAAAAAAGCTGAACAGAAGATTTCAAAGGGCAGCTCGAGCAGACGAGGTAAAGTATTATAATGACATGTGCAAAGACCTAGAGTTTGAAAACCAAAAGTGAAGAACGTGATAGGCATTTCTCAAGCTGAAAGAACTGAAGAAAAAATTCAAGCCTTGAATTGTAATACTGAAGGATTCTATGGGCAAAATAAACATCAAAAAAAAGATGGAAGGAAAACACAGAGCCAGTGTACCAAAAAGAATTGGTCAACGTTCAACCATTTCAGAAGGTAGCATATGATCAAGAACTGAAGGTACTGAAGAAAAAAGTCCAGGTTTCACTGAAGGCATTGGCAAAAAACAAGACTTCTGGAATTGATGGAATACCAATGGAGATGTTTTCACAAATGGTTGCAGCACTGGAGGTGCCCACTCGTCTATGCCAAGAAATTTGGAAGACAGCTACATGGCAAACCAAATGGAAGAAATCCATATTTTTGCCCATTCCAAATAAAAGTGATCCAACAGAATGCAGAAAGTATTGAACAGTATCATGAATATAACATGCAAGTAAATTTTTGCTGAAGATTATTCAAAAACGGTTGCATTGACAGGGAACAGCCAGAAATTCAAGCCGGATTCAGAAGAGAATGTGGAATGAGGGGTATCATTGCTGATGTCAGGTGGATCTTGGCTGGAAGCAGAGAATACCAGAAAGCAACAGGCTTTTTTCTTTCTTTTTTTTTGGTTAATTGTACATAGACCAAGAGGATACTGCATGGTTTAAAACCAGGAAATGTGTGTGTCAGGTTTATATTCTTTCACCATACTTATTTAATCTGTATGCTGAGCAAATAATCTCAGAAACTGAACTATATGAATAAGAATGGGGCATCAGGACTGGAGGAAGACTCATTAACAGCCTGCGATATGCAGATGACAGAAACTTGCTTGCTGAAAGTGAAGAGGACTTGAAGCACTTACTGATGAAGGTCAAAGACTACATACAGCCTTCATTATGCATTACACCTGAACATAAAACAAAAATCTTCACAACTGAACCAAGAAGCAACATCATGATAAATGGTGAAATATTGAAGTTGACAAAGATTTCATTTTATTTGGATCCACAATCAACACCCATGAAAGCAGCAGTAAAGAAATCAAATGACATATTGCACTAGGAAAATCTGCTGCAATAGACCTCTTTAAAGTGTTGAAAAACAAAGATATTACTTTGAGGACTAAGGGTGCCTGACCAAAGCCATGATATTTTCAATTGCCTTATATACATGCGAAAGCTGGACAATGAATAAGGAAAATGGAAGAAGAATTAATGCCTTTGAATTATGGTGTTGGTGAGGAATGTTGAATATACCATGGACTGCCAGAAGAACAAACAAGTCTGTCTTGGAAGAAGTACAGTCAGAGTGCTCTGTTTGGAAACGAGGATGGCAAGACTTCGTCTCATGTACTTTGGACATGTTATCAATAGGGACCAGTCCCTAGAGAAGGACGTCATGCTTGGTAGAGGGTCAGAGAAAAAGAGGAACATCCTCGATGAGATGTGCTGAGACAATGGTTGCAACAATGAGCCCAAAAAGCAATGATTGTGAGGATGGTGTAGGACAGGGCAGTGTTTTCTCCTGTTGTACATATGGTCATTGTGAGTCAGAACCGACTCAACGGCATCTAACGACATGTATTATTTGGTTGAATGGTGACCTCCAGGAGTGGCTTCAGTTCAAGGTTAAAAGGGTGTCTTACAGTGATAGTCTCAGGGGCTCCCTCAGTCTCTATCAGTCCAGTAAGTCTGGTCTTTTTTATGAATTTGAGTTTTGTTCTACATTTTTCTCCCATTCTAACTGGGACCTTCTATTGTGTCCCTGGTCAGAGCTGTCAGTAGTGGTAGCTGGACAACATCTAGTTCTCCTGGTCTCAGGCTAGAGCAGGCTGTGTTTTGTGTGGGCCATTAGTCCTACGAACTAATTGCTTCCTTGTGTCTTTGGTTTCCTTTCTCTCCTTTGCCCCAGAAGGGAAGAGACCAATAGTTGTATCTTAGATGGCCACTCGCAAGCTTTTAAGACCCCAGAAGCTACTCACCAAACTAGGATGTAGGACATTATCTTTATAAACTATGTTATGCCAGTGACCTAGATGTCCTCTGAGACTACAGTCCTTAGCCTCCAAGCCCAGTAACTCAGTACTACAGGGTGTTTGGATATGTCTTAGAAGTTTCCATAACTGTGCCCCCTATGTACTCTATTATAAATATTAATATATATGCAGCACATACAAATATGCATATACGAATGCCCACAACTATACCTATATATGCACAGCTATCCTATACACCCTACAAAACCTATATAACATACATATACATAACCACTCACAAATTTTTGGCTGCTATTACTGTTGTAGCAGAATTATATATGATATAGCATTTACCATAGTTGTCTTTAATTCTTGTGTATGTCTCAGTGTGTTCATTTACCTTAGTCATGTTGTGCTGACCAGAATTAACACATATTTACTACCTGGTAAGTGATTCTCCCTCTCTCCCCCTGCCATCTCTGGTAACCATCAAAAAATGTTGCTTTCTGTGTGTAAACCTATTCTTGACTTTTTATAAAAGTGGCATCTTACAATATTTGTCCTTTTGTGATTGACATATTTCACTCAGCATAATGTCCTCCAGATTCATCCATGTTATGAGAAGTTTCACGGACTCATCATTATTCTTATCATTCCATAGTATTCCATTGTATGTATGTATCACATTTTGTTTATCCTTTCATCTGTTGATGGGCATTTAGGTTGTTTCCATCTTTTTGCTATCGTGGATAATGCTGCAGTGAACATGGGTGTCCATATGTCTTTTTTTGTCACTGCTCTTATTTCTCTAGGATATATACCTAGGAGTGGGATTGCTGTACCATATGGTATTTCTATTTCTAGATTTTTGAGGAAGTCCCATACTGTTTTCCATAGTGGTTGTACCATTTTACCATCATACCAGCAGTGTATAAGAGCTACAATCTCCCTTGATCCTCACCAGCATTTGTTTTCTGTTTTTTTTAATCAGTGCCATTTTTGCAGGGATGAGATGGTATCTCATTGTAGTTTCGATCTTCATCTCTCAAATGGCTAATGATCAGGAGTATCTCTTCATGTGTTTGTTAGCTGCCTGAATGTCTTCTTTGGTGAAGTGTCTGTTCATGTCCTTTGCCCATTTTTTGATTGAATTTTTATCTTTTTGTTGTTGAGCTGTTGAAGGGTTCGTTGAGCTTCTTGGATGGAAACCTTCTTGTCTTTCATGATATTAGGGAACTTTTCTGTCAATAAATCTTCAAAATTCTCTCAGTGCTATTTTTCCTTTCTTTTTTTTCCCCCACTTACGCATAAATTCTTCCTCTTGATAGTGTCCCACATAACTCTTAGGTTTTCATTATTTTTCTTCATTCTTTTTTCTGATTGTTCCTCAAACAGATTGGTATAAAGGATTTATCTTCTATTTTGCTGATTCCTTCTTCCATTGATTAAATTCTACTTCTATGTCCTTTCACTGAGTAATCTAGTTCTGATATTTTTTTGTTAATCTTTTGGATTTCTAGTTGTTGTTTTTGTATGGTTGCTAACAGTCTATGTCTTAGGCTGGGTTCTCTAGAGAAGCAAAACCAGTAAAGTGTATAAATATATATATAGATTTATATCAAGGAAACAGCTCACACAATTATAGAGGCTAAAACATCCCAAGTCCATGGATCAGGATGAAGCTTCTCCCAGTTCATGGAACTGCAGAAGCTGGTGAACCCAAGATCAGCAGTTCAGGGAACTGGACTCTTGCTCGCAGGCTAAGATTGACGAATTCCAAGATCAACAGGTAAGCTGCTAGCTCAAGTCCCAAGAACTGGAGGTGAGACAAGAGACGACTACTGAGTCTGGAACAAGCCAAAAACTTTGGCAAGGCAAGCAGGCAAAAAGTAACCAGTGGAAGGCAGAGAGATGAAACTGTGGGAGCGGTGAGCTGCCACAGGTCCCACCTCCACCAGTACCACTCAGCAGATTCCATCATGGGGGTGATCACATATCAGATTTCAACAGGGAAGTGATCACAACATTATAAAACTGCTAAAACACTGAGAATAATGGCCTAGCCAAGTTGACGTACAATCTTAACCATCACAGTATTTTGTCATTTTGTTCTTGTATTGTTTTTCTGAATTCTTCTAGTGTTTTGTCTGTGTTTTCCTTGTTCTCTTTGAGGATGCTATCTATAAGTTTTTTGAATTCAGGTAGTTCTATTACCATTTCTTCCTCAGGAAGTTTTGTTCCCCTTTATTTTGTTCATTTGTTTAAGCTATCTTACCCTGTTTTTTCATGATTTATTATTGGCTGCTGTCTCTGAGGCATAAGGTGTTATTTTATTTGTGTACATATTTATTGACTGATTGTATGTTTATTTGTTTTGTCCTTTTTTTTGTTTTGTGGGTGATGGGGCTGGTGGGGGTGGGTGAGCAACTGGGGATGTGGGGCACTCACTGCTGCTTGCTGGGTGGGTGTGGTCATAGCGATGGGAGGTAGTGTGATGGGTAACTGGGAGTGGGAGCACTCACTGTTGCTCACCTGGTGGGTGGGGCAGCAGGTGGGGAGTGTGGTGGGTGACCTGAAGTGCAGGGCACTCTCTGCCGCTCACTGGGTGGGCAGGGCAATGGGCAGGGGATGTGGCAGGTGACTGGTGGCACAAGAGTGCTTACTGCCATTCGCCAAGTTGGGAGGATGGGCAGGGGCTGGCACACGGGGCAGGGTGGGAGGGAAAGGGGGGCTTGTAGCACAGTCCCCAGACCAACAGGCAGCAGGTGTGGGGGACATTCATGCCACTTATCACCAGGAGGGGGAGGGAAGGGGAAGTGTGCTCCTCTGGTCACCAGGCGTGGGTACCTGGTCACCTCCTATTGGCTGCAGCCAGCAATCGGGACCTGGCCCTGACCGTGTGGTCAGGTGGGGGACCTGCTGCTGACACTCTATAGGTCTATTACTCTGTGTGCCATCCACCCTAATGGTCAGGGACCACTGCTGGTAAGTAGTCCTGTCTCTGGATCCTGGCTCCCTCCCTGCTCTGTGGATGTCAGGATCCCTGGAGTTCTCACCCTCCTTCCTGTACTTTCGCTCCTTAGATCTGGTTTATGTTCTGTTCACCTTGCTTCACTCCAGGTTTGTCCTCGCAGCTTCTCTCTCTCCTAGTGGGGATTCCATGAAGTTGCCTTCCTGTGCTCCTCACCCAGGATCACTGCTGCCTTTGTCTCAGGATGCCCATGCACTACCAGGCTGGCTGGCAGGGCACCTCTGCTCCGTATCTCTCCTCATCCACTGTTTTCATTTGGTTTCTTTTTCCAAGCAGTGTTCAATCTAATCCTCTATCCTTCCATTGGATGCTCTGGGTTCCAGGATTGTCGTCTGTATCCATTTCACTTTGTTTCTCAGGTCTTTGCTGTGGAGGGACAGCATGGGCCTTCTCCTGTATAGGAGATTTGGAAGAGAAAACAAAAATGTTTTGAAGGGGCGTATAAGGTATATATAACTAAATATACAAATAGGTAAAACATAATAAATTCCGTAAGAATGCTATAGTCAAAATGCTATGGTTTGTTATATATATATTACCACAACAAAAATAAAAATCAAAATGCAACGGGAGCTCAACAGAAGAGGAGGTCCATGTTGGGGAGATCACAGAAGATTCTCCAAGGTTATTACTAGTGATGATGTAATGCAGTAGTTCTCAGGCTTGGCTGCATATTATAATCACCTGGGGAGCATCCGGAAACCCTGGTGGTATAGTGGTTAAGAGTTCAGCTTCTAACCAAAAGATTGGGAGTTTGAATCCACCAGGCGCTCCTTGGAAACCCTGTGGGGCAGTTCTACTCTGTCCTATAGGGTTGTTATGAGTTGGAATCAACACGACAGCAAGGGGTTTGAGTTTTGAAGTACATTTTTACCTCTGGGGGTGGGATGGAGGCGGGTTTTTTTTTTTTTTTTAGGCTCTTCAGGGGAATCCTACATGCCACCAAAGTTGAAAAACTACTGCTATAAAGGGTTTTAACAGTGAAGAGTCTGAGGCATAGAATATTGATTCCCTCTTCATGAACCATTACCTATACAAAAAGATCTTCAGTATTCCTTCTAATTCTTTTAAATTTGTATTCATATTCTATTCCTTATTTTCCGTCATCCCCTACATCCAATCTCAACAGTTACAGACATGTTAATTAGGTAAAAATGTGTCTCTTCTCCTGCATTTTCTTTATCTATCTCTGTCTTAGTCTAGGCCTGTGCTGTTCCAGAAGCTCTAGCCACAAGTGGTTGCTGAGCTCTGGATATGTGGCAAGTACAGTTTGGAAAAGTTTACATAAAAAAAGAATTTAAACATCTTAGTTATTGTTTTTATATGGACTAAACAAACAAAAAAACAAGCTAATTGCCATGGAGTCACTTCTGACTTAAGGTGACCCCATGTGTCAGAGTAGAATTGTGCGCCACAGGGTTTTCAATGGCTGTAATCTTCCATAATCAGATCAACAGGACTTTTTTCTGCAGCACATCTGGGTGGATTTGAACTACCAACCTTTCGGTTAGTAGCTGAGCACTTAACAATTTGCACCACCCAGGGACACCTTTTATACGGATTACATGTTGAAAATAAAGTATTTTAGTTAAGTTAAATAAAATATATTATTAAAATTAATTTATACCTATCTCTTTTTTACTTTTTTATTGTGGCTACTAAATAATTTAAACTTGTATGTGTGGCTCATATTATATTTCTGTTGGACAGTGTTGACCTAACTCATTATTTTTGACTAGGACTCATACAACATTCTCCTATTGGGTGCTCTCCATTCTCAATCCCCTCTTCACTCTCCATCCCCACCGAAAGTCCACTCAAAACAAATACAATCTCAAGGAGCCCTGATACCTCACCAGTTAAGTGGTCAGCTGCTAACCAAAAGGTTGGCGGTTCAAACCCACCCAGCAGCTGTATGAGAGAAAGACCTGGAGATCTGCTCCTGTAAAGATTACAGCCTAAAAAACAATATGGGGCAGTTCTACTGTGTCACATAGGGTCTTTATGAGTTCCAGAAAAAATTCTAGATGTATTACTCATCCTAACATAAAAAAAAAAAAAAATTATGTAAAACAAAAATATGTCCCCTCATTCTCTTGCCTAATTCCTTGTGTCACTCCCATCACTTACATGTTAAAATCCAAAGTCTTGGGAATGTTATACAAGCACTTTCATGACTTGGCACCTGCTCATATATTTCGCCTCATCTGCTGGCTCTCCCTTCTTGGTACACTCTGTTCCAGTGCCGTGAACGCCTTGCACTTCCGCAACCTGCCGTACCATTTCGCGCTGCTCTGACTCTGACATCCTGTTTCCTCTGCTTGGAATCTGCAGAGGAAATTCTCCATTTATCAGCTAGAATTCTGACTAATCTTTCAACAATTCATCTTCCGTGGCCAGCCTAGGCAGAGTATGTTATTCTCTCTAGTCTCTACTCTGCACCCTCAGAAGTCAGGTCATTTTTTTAATATACCTCGTTGCATTTATCATGCACACAGCATTATAATTATTTGTTTATGCACCATCTTCCCTGCCATACATTTTTGCTCCTTGAAGGCAGATACAACAGCTGATTCATAGCACTGTGCTTTGTACTTTGTAGCAGTCAAAAATGTTGACTGTTGGCAAGAATGAGTAAGTGAATGAATGGTGTAACTATGAAGACTGAGCATGTGAAATAAGTACTGATTCTGATAGTCTATATTTATGCCAAAGTTAATCCATTGTTATTGTGCTAGATATCAATTAGGTGTAAATGGTAAGCAGTTCCATTAAATGTCTTTTACACATTTTCCTTTTTCCACTTCAGTGACTCTTGCACCATGTATCATTCACCTGTCATCAACAGGCTCTGGCACATGGTAAAAGGCAAAAGTCACAGATGTTGTTTCTCACCATGCAGGATTTCCTTGCCCCTCTCCCAGTGCCCTGGCAGGCTTTGGGAGTAGAAACTTTGGGAATGAGACTGTGGCTTGACCACTTGCTGGGGTGGGTCAGAAGGATAAGTGTGCTTACTCAGGGGAAAGAACTGTATACAGTGAAAAGGGAGCCAGAGATCCTACACAGATAAATCCTTAGTATTTCTTCTAATTCTTCTAAATTGGGATTCATATTCCCAATCTCTGTCACAGATTAAGGGAAAACAGGGTTAAGTTTACAGAGAAGTTACCACGTTTAACCCAGCAACCATTCCAACCTGACTAGAGGTTTACCTTTAGACCAGCTGTAGGCACAACAGGGTAGGACCAACCATAACTTGATATATTCAGTAGACAGAGTTTCTCATTATATAATGCAAATGATTTGTAATTACCATACATACTGTGGATAAATTTTGTCAAATAATAAACATTGCTATCACAGGACACTGGAGCCTTAAGAATGGGAGAGGTGAGGACATACTAATGAATAGCCATCTAGTCAGTTCCGACTCAAAGTGACCTCATGTGTGTCAGAGTAGAACCATGCTCCACAGGGTTTTCAATGGCTGATTTTTCTGAAGTATTGTGCCAGGCCTTTCTTCCAAGGTGCCTCTGAGTAGACTTGAACAACCAGCCTTTCGGTTAGCAACCAAGCATGTTAATTGTTTGTACTATCCAGGGACTCCTGACAGAATACTAGCAAGGGAGAAAAGAGGGCAGGAAAGGGAGGCTGGATACGTTAAGGACAAACTTAAACACATTTTATGAATTAATCAAGCCCTTTGTTCTTTTTCTCTCTCCTTCTGCCTACTTTTGACTGTTTAACTTCTGATTAGTATTTCTATTAAGGAATTACTGACGAAGATTCAATGCAAATGAAACTCATACAAATTTATTCTTTCTTTTGTTTTTTATTCAAATGACTTTTTAATTTAGAGATTAAGAGCACTTCTAGAGCCAAAATGAATCTCAGCTCTACCACTTAATAGCTGTACAGCTTTAGATTTGTTATTTGCTTCTCTGTAACTCAATTTTCTCTTTTGAAAATTGGAGATAATATTAACACCTACTGTGGTAGGCAGAATAATGGCCCCCCAAAGCCTGGAGGTCATAAGTTTTTAGGAGTCCCTGGGTGGTGTAAACGGTTACACAATCAACTACTAGCCAAAAGGT
Source organism: Trichechus manatus latirostris (assembly GCF_000243295.1). Taxonomy (NCBI): domain Eukaryota; kingdom Metazoa; phylum Chordata; class Mammalia; order Sirenia; family Trichechidae; genus Trichechus; species Trichechus manatus. The sequence continues at coordinate 3,641,427 of NW_004444085.1, forward strand.
TCAAACTTACCCAGAGGTGTTTCAGAAGACAGGCGTGGTGATCTGCCTTGAAAACCCTGTGGAGCAGCTCACTCTGCAGACATAGGATCACCATGAGTAGGAATTTAACTCCACAACAACTAACAACAACAGCAAAGCCTGGCATCTGTGAACATTACCTTACATGACAAAAAGGACTTTGCAGATGTGATTAAGGTTACAGGATCTTGAGATGGGGAGAGCACTCTGGATTTTCCAGGTGGGACCAATCTAATTACTGGAGTCCTTAAAGGCTGAGAATCTTTCCTGGGTATGGTCAGAGAGTGATGCAACCATGGAAGAAGTGTCCATCTAAGAGATGAAACATTACTTGCTTTGAAGATGGAAGAAGGGAACCACAAGCCAAGGAATGGGGATGGCCTCAATAAGCTAGAAAAGGCAAGGAAATAGATTGTCCCCTAGAGCCTCCAGAAAGGAATGCAGTCCTGCGTACACTTGATTTTAGCCCAGTGAGATCCATTTTGGACTTCTAACCTACAGGACTGTAGGATAATAAATTTGTATTCTTTTAAGCCACTAACTTTGTGGCAATTTTTTATGGTAGCAATAGAAAACTAATACACCTACCTCATAGGATTGTTGTACTAGATGAGATAATATATACAAAGTGCTTAAAATAGTGCTTGGTCAATAGTGCACACACACATATATACTTCTGAGTTTCTCAACATTGACACTATTGACATTTTGGGCCAGATAATTCTTTGTGGTGAAGGACTGTACTATGCACTGTAGGACAGTTAGCAGCATCATTGGCCTGTACTGGATGACAGTAGCATTACCCTCTCAACCCCAGTCATGACAACCAGACATGTCTCCAGACATGCCAAATGCTCCCTGGTTGGCAGAATCATCCATGGTTGAGAACTGCTTTTATAAATGTCAGCTATTATTACTGTTTATAATACCAACAACTGGCAAGACACTATGCTTGGTGATAAAATTTTATTTCCTTTGCTGGCAACCATGATTAAAATACAATTGTGTGAGAGAGTTTACAATTATAAATGACCATAATTCAGTAATGTTAACAATTGGTTGATTGTAAACTAGATTGTGACCTCCAAGTAAGCTTATAAACTCAGGTGCAATGACCGTATTTTATATTTCAGCACACCTCACAGTGCCTAGAACAGTGCTGGATCCATTCACTAACAGAATGTTAGACCTGGCGGGGAGCTTTCTGATGATTTTTTTTTTAACCATGATAAACAATCACCAAATACTGGATCGATGGATAGTTGGATGGATGGGTGGATGGATAGACGGATGGAATGTGTAAAACGAGGTTTAGAAATGATTTTTAAATCTATATACTCAGTTCCTGCATCAGAGTTCTCTTTCTCCTTCTTTCTCTATTTCCCTCCTCTCTTTCCCTCTCTTCTACAAGCCAGAGATAACAGAAAAGTTGGATATAATTCTAAAAATAAAAGAAGTCCCACGTGAGTTAAATATTGATATTTTGAGAACTCTATGTTATAGAATATCAGAGGGGTCAATTATATATACAACTCTGTGAAAAGCCATATGAACTGTAAGTATATTAAACACCCAAGTATCTGACTAGCATAGCCAACCAAGATGTTGCACAGGTCCATCTGGACCCCCAAAGGGAAGGTCAATGAGAATTCCATGAGGTTCTGGGTATGGCACAAATCCACATATAATTCATTTGGAGGACCGAATGATAGTGACGTTATTGAGTTATTGAGAAACCTGGAGTGGTTCAGGACTAATTCACATGCCTGCATACTGGATGAAACAATCATCAAAAATATTAACCCTAAAATATAAAATGATGAGGATTCTTAAAACAGTAGAAATGGGATCACTAATACTGAAGCATTAGAGAACCAAACAATAAGATTCTCCTGAGTTCTCTTACTTTTGTGTTATTGTTATTGCTCCTTACCTGCTCCCACACCTTCCTATTTTTAAATTAGATCTATAATACAGTTCAGACTGGGATAATCATTGCTGTATTTTCCCTTGAGCATCACTGTAGATAATACTCTTTTCAAAAAACAGTCAATGTTTTAAAGAGTTGTTTATTTGGGATTAGGCTATGAGCTTCCCATTAGACCATAAACTCCTCACATAGATTGGGGCCAAGACATCGTTGTAATCCTACCATTTCGCCATAGACATCTTTGTAATCCTACTGTTGAGCATGCTCTGTGGCATGCAGCCATTTATTAATGAATGTTTGTCAAATTAATTCTTTAATTAGTCAGTACTTACATCGTAGGAATAGGGAGGTGAAGAAAAAATCAGATGCCTTGGATGTCAAGCAATCAGTAAATATTTTTTATAGAACACCTATGATATGCAAGGCCATATGGTAGATATTTGTCAGGAAAGAAAATGGAATCCGTGAATAAAGAGACTGAAGTCAAATTAAAATAAATCCCCAATGATGTTCAAATTTAAACTTCTACCAAAACAGCATTTAAAAACAGGTATTGTTATTTGATCAGTTTCTATTTTTCTTAGGATAACTGCGAAGCCTAAACATAATAAGTGACTGGCCACACAGTGGAGTCCTGGGTGGTACAGTCAGTTAAGTGCTTGACTACTAACTGAAAAGTTGGAGTATTCAAACCCACTCAGAGGCACCTTGGAAGAGAGGGCTGATGATCTGCTTCTGAAAGGTCACAGCTAGTTAATGGCTAAACTGCAGCTAGAACCCAAATCTCTTCATTGCCAGGCCAACACTTTCCCATAGTTAGATGCTCCAAAGCAGATGCTTATTCTTCTCTGATACAGGAGGGAGCCCCTGAAGAAAGATGGGCCAGTGAGAACAGTATTGTCTCATTGGGCTGAATGACCTCTACCCCCCTAAGAAGCCTCCCTTTCTGATTCGTTAAAATCATCCAAGTGATTAAAAGCTTACTGTTATATTTGAAATCTAGCTACCAGATGAGCTCACTGAGGCCCTATTTCTCTCCTATTCTCTAGGTGTCAGGGCTATTTCGTTTTGGGGTTGTGGAGCAGGATTTCCATTCCTGACTTGTATAAGAGAGCCCCAATGATAGGTGAACAGACTGCTCAGCGCTAAAATTCCCAATCAAAAGGCATTCATCTGACATATGCTTATTTAACTCTAAGGCATTAGGCGCTGTTGTAGGCACCAGGTACACAAAGTCTTACCCTCCTTAAACCTACATTCTAGTGGAGGGATACAGATAACCAATAAAACATAGAGCATTCTAGATGGCAATAATTGCTACAAGGAAATACAAAATGGGAAAGGGGGACAGGGAGTGCCAGGAAAAGACTTGCTATTTTAAAAAGGCTAGCCAAGGAAGGCCCAAAGAGATAAGAGAGCAAACCATATAGACATAGGAAGGGATTGTTCCAGAAAGAGGTAACAGAGATGCAAAGGGAATAGCCTGGCATATTTGAGCAACAGCAAGATAGTGTGTCTGGAAAGGCGTGAGGTGGGAGGAGAAGAGTAGAAAGTCAGATCAGAGAGGTGGGCATGGGCAGACCATATAGACATGAGTGAAACGAGAAACCACCGGCTTTAATTTAAAATGTGACATGATCTGGCCTGTATTTTTAAAGGATAATGCTGGTTGATGGTCGAGAAGAGAGGGGAGGGAGAAGGGGAAAAGTACAGATGTTAATTAAGAGATAACTGCATCTAAAATCTACAAGATACTGCAAAACCTCAACAACAAAAAGACAACCCAATTAAAAAATGGGCAAAGGATACGAACAGGCATTTCGCCAAAGAAGATATTCAGGTAGCTAACAGACACATGAAGAAATGCTCACGATCATTAGCCATTAGAGAAATGCAGATCAAAACTACAAGGAGATATCATCTCACCCCAACAAGGCTAGCATTAATCCAAAAAATACAAAATAATAAATGCTGGAGAGGTTGTGGAGAGACTGGAACATTTATACACTGTTGGTGGAATTGTAAAATGGTATAACCACTTTGGAAATCAACTTGGTGCCTCCTTAAAAAGCTAGAAATAGAAGTACCATACGATCCAGCTATCCCACTCTTTGTAATATAGCCTAGAGAAATAAGAGCCGTCACACGAATGGATATATGCACACCCATGTTCATTGCAGAACTGTTCACAATAGCAAAAAGATGGAAACAACCTAGGTGCCCATCAACGGAAGAATGGATAAACAAATTATGGTATATCCACACAATGGAATACTATGCAAGAAAAGAAGAGACAACTGCAGGGATCTAGCAGAAATATAATGAAACACAGTGACAGTGAGAGGTGATGAGAGTGGTCAGACTCAGCATACACTTTTTTTAAAATTTTTTCCCATACAAAAGTTTATACATACATTGTTATGTGACTCTAATTGATCTTCCCATACTGTGACAGCACACTCCTCCTTTCCACTCCTGATTCCCCATGACCATTCAACCAGCTCCTAACCCTCTCTGCCTTCCCATCTCACCTCCAGACAGAAGCTGCCTGTTTAGTCTCTTGTATCTTACTTGAGCTAAGAGGTATTCACTGCATGAGTATCACTTTTTGTCCCACAGTCCAGTGCAATCCCTGTCTGAAGAGTTGGCCTCAGAAATTGTTTTAGTTCTGGGCTGATAGAGAATTCAGGGGCCATGCTTTCCGGGGTTCCTCCAGTCTCAGTCAGACCATTAAGTCTGGTCTTCTTACTAGAATGTGAATTCTGCACCCCACCTTTCTCCTGCTCCATCCGGGACTCTCTGTTGTGTTCCCTGTCAGGGCGGTCATTGGTGGTAGGCAGGCACCATCGAGTTCTTCTGGTCTCAGGCTGATGAAGTCTCTGGTTTATCTGGACCTTTCTGTCTTTTGGCTAATAATCTCCTTGTGTCTTTGGTGTTCTTCATTCTCCTTTACTCTAGGTGGGTTGGGACCAATTAATGCATCTTAGATGGCCACTTGCAAGCTTTTAAGACCCTAGACACCACTCACCAAAGTAGGATGCAGAACATTTTCTTAATAAGCTTTGTTATGACAATTGACCTACATGTCCCCTGAAAGCATGGGCCCCAGTATGCTCTGTCCTTCAAAGTGTTTGATTGTATTCAGCAAACTTCTTAGCTTTAGTTTAGTCCAGTTGTGCTGACTTCCCCTGCAGTGTGTGCTGTCCTTCCCTTCACCTAATATAATTCTTATCTACTATCTAATTAGTAAATAGCCCTCATCCTCCCTCCCCACCCTCATAACCATCAAAGAATGTTTTCTTCTGTGTTTAAACCTTTTCTTGAGTTCTTATAATAGTGGTCTTATACAATCTTTGTCTTTCGGTGACTGACTAAATTCACTCAGCATAATGCCCTCCAGCTTCCTCCATGTTATAAGATGTTTCATGGCTTCATCATTGTTCTTTATTGTTGCCTAGTATTCCATTGTGTGGATATACCATAATTTGTTTATCCATTCTTCTGTTGATGGGCACCTAGGTTGTTTCCATCCTTTTGCTATTGTGAACAGTTCTGCAATGAACATGGGTGTGCATATATCCATTCGTGTGACGGCTCTTATTTCTCTAGGCTATATTACAAAGAGTGGGATAGCTGGATCGTATGGTACTTCTATTTCTAGCTTTTTAAGGAGGCACCAAATTGATTTCCAAAGTGGTTATGCCATTTTACAATTCCACCAACAGTGTATAAATGTTCCAGTCTCTCCACAACCTCTCCAGCATTTATTTTGTATTTTTTGGATTAATGCTAGCCTTGTTGGGTTGAGATAGCTCACTGTAGTTTTGATCTGCATTTCTCTAATGGCCAATGATCGTGAGCATTTCTTCATGTGTCTGTTCGCCACCAGACTATCTCCCTTGGTGAAGTGCCTGTTCATATCATTTGTCCATTCTTTAATTGGGTTATTTGTGTTTTTTTTGTTGAGGTTTTGCAGTATCTTGTAGATTTTAGAGATTAGATGCTGATTGCATTTGTCATAGCCAAAAATTTTTTCCCAGTCTGTAGGTTGTCTTTTGACTCTTTTGGTGAAGTCTTTTGATGAGCATAAATGTTTGATTTTTAGGAGCTCCCATTTATATAGTCTCTCTTCTGGTGCTTGTGCATTGTTACCTATGGTTCGTATTGTGTTTATGCCATGTATTAGGGCTCCCAGCATTGTCCCTATTTTTTCTTCCATGATCTTTATCATTTTCAATTTCGTATTTAAGTCTTTGATCCATTTTGAGCTAGTTTTTGTGCATAGTGTGAGGTATGGGCCTTGTTTCAGTTTTTTGCTGATGGATATCCAGTTACGCCAGCACCATTTGTTAAAGAGACTGTCTTTTCCCCAATTAATGGACTTTTGGCCTTTGTCAAATATCAGCTGCTCATAGGTGGATGAGTTTATGTCTGGATTCTCAATTCTGTTCCATTGGTCTATGTATCTGTTGTTGTACAAGTACCAGGCTGTTTTGACTACTGTGGCAGTATAATAGGTTCTAAAATCAGGTAGTGTGAGGCCTCCCACTTTGTTCTTCTTCTTGAGTAATGCTTTAATATTTGGGGCCTCTTCCCTTTCTATATGAAGTTGGTGATTTGTTTCTCCATCTCATTAAAAAATGATGGTGGGGAGTTCTGGCAAAATGGTGCTCTAGGCAGAAGCACCACACTGTCTCTCCATAGCAAAGATCCGAAAAACTAAGCCGAACAGAGAATACAACAATCCTGAAACCCTAAAACATCAAATGAAGAGATAAAGAACTCAGCCAAGCACCAAATGGAGCGAGAAAACTGATAGAGAACAGGGAGATTCATGCAGAGGTCCCCTACCAGCTAACGCAGAGTGGATCCACCATCTTGGACTCTAATCGGAGACCAGCAAACAGGGGGTATGAGAAAGCAGCCTCATGGAGCTTCCAGCGGGAGACAAAACAACCGGTAATTGGCAATATACGCTTTCCCACCCCCACCCTTCTTCACCCCGACTCAGCCTCCTCTGCTTCCCGCAGCCACAGTCTCTTGACCGGGAAACAACGGCTGCTTGGTTTCCACACACCCAAATGTGTGGCTCTCTGAGTGCCATTTGTTGGCTTCTGGTGTTGCTTTTTTTCCACTTCTTTTTATTTCTTCCTTGCCTCTCCCCACCTCCCCCTCCTTTTGCTCAAGTACCTAGCTCCGTGCGCCATCTTTGCTTCTTCACGAGGGGCTGCAGAACTCTGGTAATTTGTGATATATGTGTTCCCACTCTCTACCCTTCTCCACCCACACTCAGCCCCCTCTGCTTCCCACAGACACAGTCTCTTGTCCAGAAACATCAGCCTGCACTAGCTGTCTCTCTGAGTGCCATTCATTGGCTGCTAGTGTTGTTGTTTTTCTTTTCCTGCTACTTTTGATTTCTTACTTGCCTCTTCCCATCTCCCCCTCCCTTCGCTCAAGTACCTGGCTCTGTGCACCATCTCTGCTTCTTCCTGCGGGACTGCGGAGCTCCGTTCGAGTGTGGAGCTGCTTCCCAGTTTGGGCTGCCGCGCTGGTGGGATCCCGGGGCTTTTGTTTGTTTGTTTTGAAACGTTTGTTTGTTTTCTTTTCCTTTTCTTGACTTGGGAGCCCTTTCTGGCCAGGCTGAGCTGCATGGCAGGGAGACTCCCCTTCGGCTTCCACAGACGTGCAGAGGGATCCCTAAGGACATTTCTTTTTACATAGGTTTTTTAAATTTTTTTCTTGTTTCTTTGGGGGTCTTTCTTTTTTATTTTAATTTCTTTTGTTTTATTTTTCCCTTTTTGCCTTTCTTCATTGCTCAGTTTCTTGACTCTCTATATCTTCCTTCTCTTTCTGTTCCCTGAATACCT
>NW_004444085.1:3658339-3659762 GCF_000243295.1 Trichechus manatus latirostris
ATATGATTGTGGTTCCTGTCTTTTGTTTTATTTATGTGATGGATTACATTGATTGTTTTTCTAATGTTGAACTATCCCTGCATACCTGGTATAAATCCCACTTGATCATGATGAATTATTTTTTTGATAAGTTGCTGAATTCTATTGGCTAGAATTTTGTTGAGGATTTTTGCATCTTTGTTCATGAGGGATACTGGTCTGTAATTTTCTGTCTTTGTGGGGTCTTTACCTCGTTTTGGTATCAGGGTTATGCTGGCTTCATAGAATGAGTTTGGGAGTATTCCATCCTTTTCTCTTGTTCTGAAATACCTTTAGTAGTAATGGTGTTAACTCTTCTCTGAAAGTTTGGTAGGATTTTCCAGTGAAGCCATCCGGGCCAAGGCTTTTTTCTGTTGGGAGTTTTTTAATTAACTCTTCAATCTCTTCTTTGTTATAGGTTTATTTAGTTGTTCTACCTCTGTTTGTGTTAGTTTAGGTAGGTAGTGAGTTTCTAGAAATTTGTCTCTTTCCTCTAGGTTTTCAGATTTGTTAGAGTACAGTTTTTCATAGTATTCTCTTATGATTCTTTTAATTTCAGTTGGGTTTGTTGTGATATCACCCATCTCATTTCTTGTACGGGTTATCTGCTTCCTCTCCTGTTTTCCTTTTGTCAGTTTGGCCAGTGGTTTACTGATTTTGTTGATCTTTTCAAAGAACCAGCTTTTGGTCTTGTTAACTCCTTTAATTGTTTTTCTATTCTCTATTTCATTTAATTCTGCTCTAATTCTTATTATTTCCTTTCTTCTGGAGCCTGCAGGCTTCTTTTGCTGCTCTCTTTCTACTTGTTCCAGATGTAGGGTTAATGTTTTGATTATGGCCCTTTCTTCTTTTGGATGTGTGCATTTTTTGCTGTAAACTGACCTTTGAGCGCTGCTTTTGCTGTGTCCCAACGGTTCTGGTAGGATGTGTTTTCATTCTCGTTTGAGTCTATGAATTTCTTTATTCCATCCTTAATGTCTTCTATAACCTTTTAGTTTTTGAGCAAGGTGGTGTTCAGTTTCCATGTGTTTGATTTTTTTTTTTCCTTGCTTTTCCTGTTGTTGATTTCTTCTTTTATGGCTTTATGGTCAGAAAAGATGCTTTGTAATATTCTGATGCTTTGGATTTTGTTAAGGCTTGCTTTATGGCTTAATATGTGGCTATTCTGGAGAACGTTCCATGTGCGTTGGAAAAAAAAGTATGCTTGGCTGCTGTTGGATGGAGTGTTCAGTATATGTCTATGAGATCAAGTTGGTTGATTGTAGCATTTAGCTCTTCTGTGTCTTTGTTGAGCTTCTTTCTGGATGTTCTGTCCTTCACTGAAAGTGGTGTGTTGAAGTCTCCTACTACTATTGTGGAGTTGTCTGTCTCTCTTTTCAGTGCTGTTAGAGTTTATGTATTTTGG
>NW_004444085.1:3660981-3679552 GCF_000243295.1 Trichechus manatus latirostris
GACCCCCACCCCATTCTGGTACTCCAGTCACTGGTAAGTTATTCCTCTTGATAGAGTCCTACATAATTCTTAGGGTTTCTTCATTTTTTTAAATCCTTTTATCGGACTTTTCCTCAAATAAGTTGGTGTCAAGTGCTTTATCTTCAGTCTCACTAATTCTGACTTCCATTGCCTCAATTCTGCTTCTATGACTTTCTATTGAGCTGTCTAATTCTCAAATTTTATTGCTAATCTTCTGGATTTCTGATTGCCGTCTCTATGGATTCTTGCAGCCTGTTAAAATTGTCATTGTTCTCTTTTCTAATCTTTTTAATTTCCTCTATTGCGTGTTCTGCTTTTTGCTTAATTTCCTTCCTAATTTCTTGAAGAGTTCTGTATATTAATCTCTTGTATTCTGCCTCTGGTAATTCCAAGAAATTTTTCTCATCTGGAAAATTTTTAGATTCTTTATTTTGGGAGCTTGCTGAAGCCATCATGGATTGCCTCTTTGTATGATTTGATATGGACTGTTGTCTCTGAGCCATCACTAAGTTATTATATTTATTTATGTTTGCTTACTGTGTCCTAGCTTCTTGTTTTGTTTTCATATGCCCAAATAGGCTGCTGGTATGAGCTAGTTTGATTTTTGCACCTTTGAAAGCTCCAGTGTCCTGTCACGAGGTGATTAGATCTGTTACTAGGTATGTGAACTCATAAGTCTGCCCACTCCTCCCGTATGGATTCAGCTCAAATGCCCAGGTAGATAGCCACCAAGTGTGTAGTTTTGGCTCTCACTTACAGCCCTAGACAGGCATGGGTGATTGGTGTAGGCACAGGCAACTGGCTGCAGCAGGGGGATACACTCTGAGCAAAGCAGGGGGATGACGGCCGCCCCTGAGTATTCAGGAGGAAGGCATCTCCCTGTTCCCTAGAGCACGTAGGTGGGTGGGTTTTGCAGTCAGACTATGAACGTCTAATGCTGTTGGCTGTAAGGACTGAGGGGAACCTCTTATTAATGGGCCCATATCACAGGTGCCTAGGTGGCGTGGGTGGAGCCAACAGTTCTCAAGCCCCGGATGTGGGTAGGGTGAAGACCCTGCTTAATGGGTAGAACAGTGTCAAATGTCAAGAACCTGCCACTTCACAGCAGAAACAGTTGAAGTTAGGGTTCAGTATATACCCTGTTGTACTGCAGTAATGAGGGCCTACGCTGTTGAGATGGGCCTGCACAAGTCTCTGCAGGAGGAAAGGCACTCAAAGTCCATAGGTCCCTTATGCCTGTGCCTAGGCAAAGGAGCTGTGCATACCCTGGGTTCCTGGCTTAGCAGAGCAGGCAGTTAATTTTTTCCCATTTGTTAATCTGTTCACTCTCCAGGGCAGGGAGAATGGCTCTGGGCATGTGACAGATCCTACTTCCGGCACAGGGGACTCAGCAATTGCTGAAGCTGGTCCAAGACCCAGTGAAGAGCAGGTTGTGGGGAAGTAAATGGGAGAGAGTTTTTTCCCTAAGGGAGGTGTTTTTGATCTGCGTGGTAGGCCATATGCAATTACTTATTTTTTGCCGGATTGAGGGCTGCTTCTCACTGATTCTGGGTAGCCAGGTAGACTCTCTGGCACTGGGTCTCTCCCAGTGCAGAAAACGTGCCTCCAGAGCACTGTTGCTTGCCTGCCTCACCACTCATCCCCGAGCTGATCAGGCCTGAAGGGCTCAGGCGCTCACCGGCTCAGGTCTGGCAACTCCTCGCTGCTTCCAAATTGTCTCCCCCTCCCCCTGTCACTCAGTCCGGTTCCTCAACTCTGTTTTTGATGTTCAGGGCTCCCAGACTGCCATATGTAATCGAATCACTTTTTTTTTTTCGGGTCTTTGTTGTAAGAGGTTTCACCGGAAGCATCTGACTACTCTGCCGTCTTGGCCCTGCCTCTCAGTATACATTTTAAAGAAAGAGGCAATAGGATTTCCTGACCTGATATGGTGTGAGGTGTTGGGAAAAGAGAGTAGTCAAGGATGGCATTGAAATTTTTTTGCACTGAGCAACTGTTGTTGTTTGTTGTTAGGTGCCATGGAGTCGGTTCCAACTCATAGCAACCCTATGTAGAACAGAACAAAACACTGCCCAGTCCTGTGCCATCCTTACAATTGTTGTTATGCTTGAGCCTATTGTTGCAGACACTGTGTCTATCCATCTCATTGAGGGTCTTCCTCTTTTTTGCTGACCACCTACTTTACCAAACATGATGTCCTTCTCCAGGGACTGAACCTTCCTGATAACATGTCCAAAGTATGTGAGACGTAATCTCGCCTTCCTTGCTTCTAAGGAGCATTCTGGTTGTACTTCTTCCAAAACAGATTTGTTAGTTCTTCTGGCAGTTCACAGTATATTCAATATTCTTCACCAAAACCACAATTCTTCTTTGATCTTCCTTATTCATCATCCAGCTTTCGCATGCATATAAGGCAATTGAAAACACCATGGCTTGGACAGACACACCTTAGTCTTCAATGTGACATCTTTGCTTTTTAATACTTAAGGAGGTCTTTTGCAGATTTGCCCAATGCAATGTGGCGTTTGATTTCTTGACTGCTGCTTCCATGGGTGTTGATTGTGGATCCAAGTAAAATGAAATCCTTGACAACTTCAATCTTTTCTCTGTTTATCATGATGTTGCTTATTGGTCCAGTCGTGAGGGTTTTTGTTTTCTTTATGTTGAGGTGTAATCCATACTGAAGGCTGTAGTCTTTGATCTTCATCAGTAAGTGCTTCAAGTCCTCTTCACTTTCCGGGAGCAAAGTTGTGTCATCTGCATATCACAGGTTGTTAATGAGTCTTCCACCAATCCTCATGCTACCTTCTTCTTCATATAGTCCTGCTTCTCAGATTATTTGCTCAGCATGCAGATTGAATGGGTTTGTTGGAAGGATAGAACACTGACACACACCTTTCCTGACTTTAAACCATGCAGTATCCCCTTGTTCTGTTTGAACGACTGCCTCTTGATCCATGTACAGGTTCTTCATAAGCTCAATTAAGTGTTCTGGAATTCCCATTCTTTGCAGTGTTATCTATGATTTGTTGTGATCCTTTGCATAGTCAATAAAACACAGGTAAACATCTTTCTGGTATTCTCTGCTTTCAGCCAGGATCCGTCTGACATTAGCAATGATATCACTGGTTCCACATCCTTTTCTGAATCCAGCTTGAATTTCTGGCAGCTCCCTGTCAATGTACTGCTGCAGCTGCTTTTGAATGATCTTCAGCAAAATTCTACTTGCATGTGATATTAATGATACTGTTTGACAATTTGTGCATTCAGTTGGATCACCTTTCTTGGGAATAGGCATAAATATGGATCTCTTCCAGTCAGCTGGCCAGGTAGCTGTCTTCCAAATTTCTTGGTGTAGAGGAGTGAGCACTTCCAGTGCTGCACCCGTTTATTGAAACATCTCATTTGGTATTCCATCAATTCCTGGAGCCTTGTTTTTCGCCAATGCCTTCAGTGCAGCTTGGACTTTTCAGTACCATCGGTTCTTGATCTTATGCTACCTCTTGAAATGGTTGAGCATCAACCAATTCTTTTTGGTATAGTGACTGTGCATTCCTTCCATCTTCTTTTGATGCCTCCTGCATCCTTTAATATTTTCCCAGTAGAATCCTTCAGTATTACAACTGGTGGCTTGAATTTTTTCTTCGGTTCTTTCAGCTTGAGAAATGCTTATCATGTTCTTCCCTTTTGGTTTTCTATCTCCTGGTCTTTGTACATGTCATTAGAATACTTTACTTCATCTTCTCGAGCTGTCCTTTGAAATCTTCAGTTTGACTCTTTTACTTCATCATGTCTTCCTTTTGCTTTAGCTACTCGACTTTCAAGAGCAAGTTTCAGAGTCTCTTCTGACATCCATTTTGCTTTTCTTTCTTTCCTGTCTTTTTAATGACCTCTTTTTTAATTCATGTATGATGTTCTTGATGTCATTCCACAACTCATCTGGTCTTCGGTCATTTGTGTTCAACGGGTCAAATCTATTCTTGAGATGGTTTCTAAATTCAGGTCGGATATACTCAGAGTCATACTTTGGCTCTCTTGGCCTAGCTCTAATTTTCTTCAACCTCAACTTGAACTTGCATATGAGCAATTGAAGGTCTGTTCCACTGTCGCCCGGGCCTTGTTCTGACTGATGATATAAAGCTTTTCCATCATCTCTTTCCACAGATGTAGTCAATTTGATTCCTGTTTATTCCATCTGGAGAGGTCCATGTGTATAGTTGCCGTTTATGTTGGTGAAAAAAGGTATATGCAATGAAGAAGTCACTGGTCTTGCAAAATTCTATCATGCAATCTCTGGTATTGTTTCTATCACCAAGACCATATTTTCCAACTACTGATACTTCTTCTTTGTTTCCAACTTCTGCATTCCAGTCACCAGTAATTATCAATGCATCCTGATTGCACATTCGATCAATTTCAGACTGCAAGAAATTGGTAAAAATCTTCAATTTCTTCTCCTTTGGCCTTAGTAGTTGGTGTATAAATTTGAATAATGGTCGCATTAACTGGTCTTCCTTGTATGCGTATGGATATTATCCTATCACTGACAGCACTATACTTTAAGATAGATCTTGAAATGTTCTTTTTGGTGACAAATGCAACACCGTTCCTCTTCAAGTTGTCATTCCCAGCATAGTAGACCATATGATTGTCCAATTCAAAATGGCCAATACCAGCTCATTTCAGTTTACTAATGCCTGAGAAACTGGAAGAAAAATTATTATAAACTAGATGGTGAAGACTGGACCAGAGTATTTTGGAAGGGAAAATCAAGGATAGAGTTTTAGATTTTCTAAGTTTGAGATGGAAGGGTCAGTGATGGTTCAGTGGTAGAATTCCAGCCTTCCATGCAGGATAGCTGGGTTCCATTCCTGGCCAACGCACCTCATGCACAGGCACCTGATGTCTGTCAGTGGAGGCATGCATGTTGCTATGATGATGAACAGGTTTCAGCAGAGCTTCTGGACTAAGACAGACTAGGAAAAAAGATCTGGTGATCTAGTTCTGAAAATCAGCCAATGAAAACTCTATGGATCACAACGGTCCAATCTGCAACTGATCATTGGGATGGTGCAGGACCACTATGCATGGGGTCACCATGAATTGGTATCTAATCATTGGCAGCTAACACGTTTGAGATGCCTGTTAGACATCAAAGGACATATTGAGTAGGCTGTTGGATATACGGGTCTGATGCTCAGAGAAGAAGGTCTGTGCTAGAGACATAAATTTGGAATTAGGGGGTCATTGGCATATAAAGTGGTTCACACTCTATCAGACTCAATGCTGCTTTTCAGAACAAATATTTTATAATAACTCATTTACTATCATGAAAGGAGATTCATAGATGATATATCCCATTGCATACATACTTTTTGAAAAAATCATTAAAATATTCTAACTGTAATAAAAAGAAAAAATAAAAGAAAGTGATTTTTCATAAAATATATATTCTGTTATTGAAATCCTTGGGCACAAATAAACTAGAAATCACAATCAAGTAACCAAATGCCCATACCTACATATAGAATCACTGAAAATGACAGCTAAGAATGGACAGTGTGATCCATTGGTGATCCAGTTGGTGACTTTCCAAAGAGGTGAACAAATTTTGGTAAAGTTCAACAAGCAAAGTAAAATCTTCTCTTTATTTCCTTGACAGATCCATTCCTTCAAACTTTAGGATATATTAAAACTGAAAAAACACTGATTTTATAAATAAAATGAAGTTAGGTTCTAGTCCTAATTTGCTGCCGTTGAGTCGATTTCAACTCATAATGACCCCATGTGTCAGAGTAGAGCTGCGCCATAGGGTTTTCTTGACTGTAATCTTTATGGAAGCAGATAGCCAGTCTTTTCTTCTGTAGTGCCACTGTTAGGTTAGTAGTTGAGCACAAACCACTTGCACCACCCAGAGTCCTTGGCTGTAGTCTTAGACATCTATAATTTTAATCAGATTTTTCAGACACTTGAATGGATGTAGAACATTCAAAAGTCTTACGGGATTCAGGACAGCTCTTCTTGTGTAGGACTGTTCTGCACATTGCTAACATTCTAACAGCTCTTACACCCATCCATGAAATGCACTAGAGTCCCTCCATCATTTTAACAACCAAAAATTTCTTCACCATCTTCTAAAATACCGACTATGGTACAACATCATCCCTTTTGAGAACCACTGCTACTGATGGTATTTAAAACCTTGAGTCTGGATAAACCACTTAATCAAGGAAGTGAGTCTAGATAGAAGAGAGGAAAGGCACAAGGACTGAGCTCTGGGGGACTCCAGTGTTTAGCAAGAATGAGGAGAAACAAACTACTGATGCTGAGAAGGAGCAGCCAATGAGGCAGGTGGAAAAGAGGCAAATGTAATGTCCTAGAAGCCAAGTGAAGAAGATGTTTCTAGCAGGAAGGAGGATCAGTTGTCTTAAATGCTACTGATAGATCAAGCAAGATAATGAAATTGGCTATTGGATTTTGCAGCATGGGTCCCTTGGCTCCTTTGACAAGAGCTGTTTCAATGGAGTGCTAAAGACAAAAGCTTGATGAAAGTGGGCTTTTATAAAGACGACATTTGTAATGCACTCAGCTTTGCACTTGCTAACACTTCCAGCATTTGCCAAAGACTGACACAGTGAAAACAGTGGAAGTGTTTTGTTGCTGAGAATGTAAATACACCACAATCTGAAACCTAAAAAGATTTTCTTTGGTAATCATCCTTATGGTCAGAGAGCAGTCTCAATGGCAGAAATTCTTTGCAAAGATATAGATAATTGAATTGTAGAAATAGATATGTTTATTTAAAATAAATATTGATTCTCTAGTCTCTTGGATAACATTTTCTTTTATGATCCAAGATACTATAGACTTACTTGGCTTTACATAAATAATTCATTTATTCATTCAACACATATTGACTCACTATGTGCTAGGTAGGAGCCCTGGTGGCACAATGGTTAAGTGCTCAGCTGCTAACCGAAAGGTTGGTGGTTCAGATCCATCCAGTAGGTCCATGGGAGAAAAGACCTGGCAATCTGCTCCTATAACAATTACAGCCTAGAAAACTCTCTGAGGCCATTCTACTCTGTCACATTTGGTCACTATGAGTCGAAAATCAACTCGACAGCACCTAACAACAACAACAACATGTGCTAGGCACTGTCTTGTGTTAAGGATACAACACAGAGCACAGGATCCACCCTCAAGTTACTCACAGGTTAGTGGGGAAACCTAGAAGTAAAGAGACAGTTTTAAGGAGTATGCCTGTGTGAGGCTAGGGGCATGCACAGGATGCTATTAGGGCACTACTCTGTGCTGTTAGAAGGCTATTCACCTAGCCCTGGGTGGTCAAGGAAGGCTTCCTGGAGAAGGTGATGTCTAAACAGAGACCTAAAGAAAGAGTGTGAGTTGCTGGATGAAGTGGGAGAGAAAGAGCATCAAAATAGAAGGAATGGGTTACAGGATGTGTCTAGATCCAGAGGCCTCTTGTGAACTCACATTTTCAAAAATCTGATTTTTGTTTTGTCTATGTTGTTATTATTGTTTGAGGGGGCACTGGACTACTAACTGAAAGGTTGGCAGTTTGAACCTACCCAGAGATGCCCCAGAAGGAAGGTCTGGTGATCTGCTTCTGAAAGGTCACAGCCTTGAAAATTCTATGGAACAGTTCCATTCTGCATACATGGGGTCGCCATGAGTCAGAATCAACTCCATGGCAACTAACAACAACAACAAGTCATATGTATGCTTATAACTCATTTCTTGTGCTCAAGGTCAGTGGGGGAAGCTTTGGAAAGTGGGGGATAAGATTTGGGAGTTACCAGCATATAAGTGATGCTAGTGAAACAGTATATTCAAACTTAACATATCCACTGATACCAAATATGTCTGTGCCTACAGATTTAGCCAGGAGGTGAGAAGGTTGCAAAGAAGGAGGCCCAGCAGTTATTCAGGAAGTCTTCTCTACATGAGTGGATTCTTAATTCTTCCAAAGCAAGGACACATCATTTTCCTGAGCCTCTTACAAAGGCTGGCAAGTCCAGTCAGGTGTCTCCCTGCTTAATCCCTCTCGACTCCACCCCCACCCTGACCCACACATGGAAAAAATGAGTTGTGCAAGATCACCAGAGCACACCACACTTTCAAAGCATTTTTCTCTTAAAGAAACATTTAAAAACAAGTCCTTCGCCTTGCCCAAGATGTCTCTATCAATATGTAAGTCATGGTAGTTTTAAAATTTGGGTTAACGTGGAAGCTAGGAAAGTATCAGCCTCTCCATTTGGAAGGAACCAGAGAAGCAACTTAATAAAACCTTCTACCCACAGCAGAAAGTCCCTCCAGGCAGCCACCCAGCTTTGGCTTAGATTGGTTTCATAAAATACAGAAGATAAAAATGGAGAGACTGTACAAATTATTTAGTCCAGTCTCTTCTTTTTATAGCTGAAAAAGCTGAGTCCAAATTGCGCAAAGGAGAGAGAGAATAAACAATTTAAATGTTCATCAACAGGTGAAGAGATGTTAATCTTTATATCTATATAAAAAAAATTATTGAAATGCAGCTACATGTGTCACTATAAATAAATCTCAAAAACATAATGTTGAGGGAAAAAAAGATAAGTAGCAGGATATATACAATATGATAGATACCATTTACTTGAAAACATGGATCATTTACGGATCTTCAGATGTGCAGCAAAGGTAAACAGTACTTATTGTTGCCAGGCCTTTTTTCCTGGTTTGTCTTAGTCTGGAAGCTCCCCTGAAACCTGTTCAGCATCATAGCAATGTGCAAGTCTCCACTGGTGGAGGGGTAGTGGCTGTTCCTAAGATGTGCTGGCCAGGAATCAAACCTGGAAGGCAAGATTTCTACCACTGAACCACCAGCAACCTCTACAGTAAATGGACAAGCAAATAACCTACAGAGGGAGGAAGGGAAGGAATGGAATTGGGGAGGGGCACATAAGAAGTTTTAATTCTCTTTGCAGTATTTTATTTTTTAAGTTGGATGGAGCTGTTTATTATATTTTAAAAAGCTTAAGATTATTTTTTAAAATGAAAGAGAAAATAAATAAACTGAATTCCTCAACAATTAGCTTATTTGTCATAGGTCTCATTGCTAGAAAGCATTGCAAAGGTTTTCCTGACTTGACCACAAGATTTTATTTACCTCCCATGATAGGAAGATTCCTATATTTTAGAAAAAATCTAAATAGTTTCTCTTTTTCAATCTGAGACAATAAACTGTGAAATGAGCAGCATGAGAATTAGGACTAGAAACTAAATTCTCTGCTCAAATGGTACTGAACCTGTTGCGGCATTACTTTGGCACTTACTCTACCTGCTTCCATGCGAGGCAGGGGGCGCTGCTAGAGACTGCAAATTCTCTTCCTTCATCTTGAATTCCATATCAAGAATTCTCCAAGGGGCCTCAAACCTTGTGTGTGGAATTATTTTTTAAGTTTAACATTTTTTTCCAGAATTTCGACCAAGAAGTAGTATTGTTTGGTGTGTGTGTGTGTGTGTGTGTGTCCCTGAGACTCAGTGAGAAGTAGAGCCTGAGTTACCTTCATGCTTTGCTTAACAGCAGAGCCAATCTTTCAAGTCTATGAACCCATTCTAGCTTGGCCGACGTCCTTGAGTGGGGCTGTGGAGACAAAGGAGCGGGCCCTTTAGGGTCCCACTCGGTCACACTAACAGGCTTCAGTGTAATGGGTTGCCTGGCCTGCTGTCACTATTTTGCAGCATTGACTAGATTGGGTTGTGTTTTTGGCCCTACTCTAAATCTACAATGGGACACAAACTAGGAAGTAGTCTCTGGGAGGAACTAGCTCCAATTTATCCCTGGTGGGGCAGACCTGAACAAGCTACTCACATTATCGTAGATTGAGGAAGATCCATATGGTTTTTCCTATATATCAGCAAATTTAGTCAGGTTTAACCACCTTTTGAGTATGAAAATACATATAATGAAAGGATAAGGGTCTGCTCTGGGAAGAAATCTGGGTTATGAGAAAGAAAGAAGTTTAGAGAAACATACCAAGTGCCTCTTTCCCTAAAGGCAAGCAGACAGAGTCCTTGAATGCCACTTCTTGCATCCACCCTGAAAAGGCAAAGATCTATATTCTTGTGGGCTCTTATCCAGTAAACCACCTTGTTGTCTCCTTGGCACAACATACAGCAAGGAATCACTTTAAAATGCTGAAGTGCTCTTGGGAGCTCTTTTTCAAAAACCCAGGTTGAATTTCTCAAGCATTGCATTTCTTCTGCTCATTAGCTAATTGCCATCAAATGTAATTGGAACCTCGAGCTCTAATTCCACGGGGTAAACACTACACATAAGCTCATACTCCAAGAGCCAGAAATAGAAGTCAGAATCCTGATTCAGTCTTGAGCTCTACTTCCAACCTCCCAAATGCCAAAATGTCACTGGTTTAATTCACTCAACTCCTCTCACCCACTTGTTTATTGGTTCTGATGATGCTTGGCTTGTGAAAAGGAGTTGAGAATCCTCATTGAAATTAATTATAATTCATTCATTTAACAAACTGTTATGGTTCACCTGCTATATCCAAGGCCCCCCAGTAGACACTAGGATACAAATATATATATATGTGTGTGTGTGTATATATGCATATATATACCAATACACGTACATGTAAAACTATGCACTTGAAGAGCTCACAGTTTAATAGATAATTTTATAATGGTACTTTTTCTGACTATGAAATATATGCATTCATTACAGAAATATAGAAAACAATAATAAGAAAAAAAAAACACACATAATGTCAACACCCAGAAGCAACCACTGTTAAAATTTTGGTTTATATCTTACTCTCCATCTCTTTGTTCAATTCTAGTCATTTATTTTTCTTAGTGACCAGTTACCATTCTACTAAGAAGAATTTCCTATGATTTTCAGGCTAGAAATCAATAGTATAAGTGGATCCTCTCTCGGTCATGGGCCCTTACCCTCTAGTTTTATTTTGATTTATTTTTAACTAAACAAAGGCTATGAAGGAAAATTTATCTTAGTGTATATCAGATTTTACACGTGTTCCTTCTATCAGGTTTGATACCTTTGTTATTGTTGCTGTTGTTAGATGCCATCGCGCTGGCACCTAACTTAGTGACCCCATGTACAACAGAATGAAACATTGCCTGGTCCTGTGCCATCTTCACAATCATTGCTATGCTTGAACTCATCGTTGCAGCCACTGTGTCAGTCCATCTTGTTGAGAGTTATCCTCTCTTTCACCGAACCTCTACATTACCAAGCATGATGACCTTCTCCAGGTACTGGTCTCTCCTGGTAACATGTCCAAAGTATGTGAGATGAAGTATCGCCACCCTCACTTCCACAGAGCACTCTGGCTGTACTTCTTCCAGGACAGACTTGTTCATTCTTCTGGCAGTCCATAGTATATTCAATATTCATCACCAACACTGATAAATTGAGGCTTATTTAGGAGACTCTGACAAATACAACTAGAGACTAAAAAAATTAGTCTTCTACCATGAAATATGTTTAACATTGTCACTCTCTATCAACATATGTCTGTGGCTTCAAATACTGGGTGGGAGAAATGGAACTATTATCTTTTCCTGGAAGAATAGTGCAGTGCAGGTGGGAGACCTATGCAGAAGTGCCCCCTTTTAAGGAGATTGGGTTTGTCTTTTACAAGGCAAAATTTTCATTATTTTGGAAGAAATGTATATTTTAAGCATTTTAAATGTTTTATATATTATGAAAATTTTGACATTTAACTTATTAAACTCATCTCAATATTTTCCTGCTGGGAAAAGCTAAAGAATTTGGGACCAATTATGAAAATAAGCTATCTTATAATAATACTATTAGGCCTAAGCCACCATAAAGTTTTGCTTCTTCCTTCTCTTTAATGAGTCAATTATCAAGTAAAATACCAAGAACTTGTGACTGCAGTGACACCTCTTTTTGACAATAATTAATTAACTAGTCTCATCACCTCCCTTTGGGACACAGGTATTTCATCTCACTTGTCTGCTTCAAAAGCTGCTTCTTCCTGATTTTGTACATTGGGGTCAGAGCTCAACATATAATCCAAAGTCAACGTCTAAGTCATTAAGCAACATTCATGCTCCAGCCATGGAAAAGTCACCCTCATGCCCACGGCAAGTAATAATTATGCTGGGTGAGTTGCAAGAAACACTAATATCATTGACCCTGTAGCCAATGTTTCTTCCAGAGATAAAATGGGCTGATAGGATGTTACCCCTTTTTAGCAGTCACAGTAAAACAAGCACCAAAATAGTAATCCCAAAATAAAACCTCTCTAATTGATCTATGACTATCTAAACGTCCGTTTTATATATGTAGGCACTGAAGTTAATTATAGATAAGTTAACCTAGGGTTTGAAGAAGGTAAGATTATCCATGTGAGGGTTACTGCAAGGCCTTCCTTCTCCCTCTAGTTATTTCTAGCCCTTTTTCCAGATGAACAGAGCCCATTAAGGCAAGCTTCACCCCCCTCCTGTAAACAAACCTGGTCTGGTTCTTCCCCAAAGTTCACAGGCATGCAGTCCTTCAGGCCCTTTCCTCCCACCTACCCTAAATTGGTAATACTCACCAAGCATCCTGGTGATGTAAGTCCCATACTGCCTTTGTTCAGTCAGTACTAAAAGAAATCATAGTATTAGAGATACAGGTATAAGTATTTCCAGGAGACTTTCATAGCCAGATTGAATTTCCCTGCTTAAAGGTCTGATTTGCATCTAATCATTAGCTAAATGGCTATCCAGTATCATTTATATACAATGGACACATATTTCCATAGAGTAAATACTATACAAATCATTCATGATCTTCTACTCTAAATGCCTGACAGCATCTACTTACTGTCCATATGATATTATTATTTTACATAAACATTTACAATTATAACTAACATGTCTACAGTGCTTTAGAATTACTTGACAGGAATTTTTACTTGCTTTATTTCATTTGCTTCTCATTAGTGAGGTGGTGCAGTAGTTAAGAGCTAGGGTTGCTAACCAAAAGGTCTGCAGTTGGAATCCACCAGCTGCTCCTTGGAAACCCTATGGGGCACTTCTACTCTGTCCTGTAGGATCGCTATGAGTAGGAACCGACTTGACAGAAATAGGTTTGGTTTGGTTTGGTTTTGGAGTGAGGTCTATCTACAAGACATTCGTTATTATTATTATTGTCATTGTTATTGCTATTATTACCCCCTCAAGGAACCAATAGGAGTTTTTACGTATTTTCACTTTTCCTGCTTCGTGAAGTAGGGAACTCCCTGTCACTGAAGATTCCAGCTTTCAGCATTTCTAGGATACCAAAAAGGAAGCCTGTATTGGGTGTGAGGTTGGACTAGATCAGTAGTTCTTAAATGTGGTCCATGGTCCCTTGTGCAGCAGCATTAGTGTCACCTTATGAAGTTGTTAGAAATTAAAATTCTCAGACCGTATCCCAGACTTGTTTCACTTCAGAAATGGGAGCTAAGAATAAATCCTTGCCTGTGTGATATAAAGTTCCCAACTCTAGAATTAACTACCCACAAACTTTCCTTGGCCTATGACTATCCACTAGCTATGTTGTTGTTGTTAGCTGCCATCCAGTCAGCCTCAGACTCATGGTGAACCTATGTACAAGAGGATTGGACCATTGTGATACTAAAGGGTTTTCATCGACTGATTTTCAGAAGTAAATCACCAGGCCTTTCTTCTTAGTCCATCTTAGTCTGGAAGCTCTGCTGAAACCTATTCAGCATCATAGCAACATGCAAGCCACCACTGACAGATGTGTGGTGGCTATGTACAAGGTACATTGGCTGGAATTGAACCGAGGTCTCCAGCATGGATGACAGGAGTTCTACTGCTGAACCATCACTGCCCTTGTTCACTAGCTCTACACTCAGCAAAATCCTACTCTAACATTATTAAGGACTTCAGATTCTGTCACTCCTGGATTATATGTTGACTTCTAATACCAATTTGTTAAACATCTGCCCTGCTCCAAACTATTCATGACACTGAAGACTTTCCTCCATCAAGTGTAATCCATTTTGCCTATGTTTCATTTCTTTATTGCCTTTATCACATTACCATAGCCATTTCTTGATAACCCGAAATAAAAGTAGAAAGCCAAGCAGGGGAGCTGGCAAAGCCCCACCCCAAAGGAAGAAACCTTGACTCTAAAGATAGTTGAAGAGCAGGATGATTTACCATGTAAACTTTTAGCACCTTCTTCTTTGGTTTGCATGCATCTCTTCCAGAGATAGAAGGATAGATTAAGGGTGTCTTCCGAGGTCACTTCCACTACTGTGATTTTATGATATCACAAACAATTGCTTAAAACTGGTGAAGTTCACTTAGACTTCCTATAGGTGAAATCTGAGAGTGAAACTAATAGCAGGATCAAAAGAGTTTTATTAGGCAAACCAAGCAAATACCTGCGGTGCTAGGCCTCTGGGCAAACTTTCAATGGTCAGTGTTCTTGTCCCACTCAGGAAAGTCTGGGGTACTCTATAAATTCCAAAGACTTGGTTTCTGGAGCATTTTAACTGTAATTCCACAACTCTAGAGTTCGTTTTGCTGCATTTACTTTAGCTCAATCAGTCATCTATTGAGCATATATGATCTATCTAACAATACACTAGAGGCAGTGAACAGACTTTGCTGTTGGCTTTACTACCAAGTTACTTTTACTGTCATTGCTCATAAATTAGAGTCTACACGGTACCTTGCAACCAGAGGTAATCTGATTAGTTAATTGTTTATTCTAGATAAATAAGCAAAAATGATTTTTAAATGTCTGCTTTGTTTAATGCAGATTAATATGGATACTAATATGTTTTAACATATCAGATAAAACTTTTAAAAATAAAGCACTCAGCATGAAGAATTTAGTTTACAGAATAGTAATTGGTTGTTTCAGTCCTAGTTTATAATTTCTTGGCTTATACCTAACTGGGCGTGTGTTAGAAAGTTCACAGTTTGAGGAGAACCTTATAACTGAAGCCCAGCAGCACTGGTTAAGTGCTCGGCTGCTAACCAAAAGGTTGATGGTTGGAACCCACCAGCCACTCTTTGGGAGAAAGATGTGGCAGTCTGCTTCTGTAAAGATTTACAGTCTTGGAAACTCTGCTCTGTCCTATAGGGTTGCTATGAGTTGGAATCAACTCAATGGCAATGGGTTTGGGTTTTTTTGTATACCCAACTGGGCATGTGTTAGGAGGTTCACAGTTTGATATCTTTGCCTCTTAAAATTTTTAAGAGGGCTTTTGCAGCAGATTTGCCCAATACAATACAGGTAGTCCCCGACTCACAACGGGGGTTCCATTCCAATGACTCCCTTGTAAGTCAGTTCTGATGTAAATCGAATACCTCTTTTTTTTGTTTTAGTTTTCATTATTATTGCCCTTTATTATCAGTAACTTTATAAATCCAATCCTTGAACATGTGCGAGTGAACATCTGAGAATAACATCAGCAAATTAAGTGCTGCAACATTGTATGTGGTACATATTACTAACGATAAGATGTACAAAAAAAAAAAAACCAGCAAGTGTGGTTTGTCATAACTTGAATATGTCATAAGTCAGGGACTACCTGTACACTGTTTGTCTTCTTGCCTGCTGCTTCCATGGACGTTGGTTATCGATCCAAGTAGAAAGAAGTCATTGACATCTTCAATTTCTTCCTCACTTATCATGTTATTGTTTATTGGTCCTGTTGTGAGAATTTTCATTTTCTTCGCATTTAGGCATAATTCATATTGAAGGCTGTAGTCTTTGACCTTCATCAGTAAGTGCTTCAAGTTATCTTCATTTTCAGTAAACAAGGTTGTGTCATCTGCATCTCACAGGTTGTTAATGAGTCTTACTACAGTCCTGATACCATGTTCTTCTTCATATAGTCAAACTTCATTGCTTATTTGTTCAGCGTACAGATTGAATAAATAAGGTGAATGGATACAACCCTAATGTACACATTTTCCAATTTTAAATCAATGCCACCCTTATCATATATTAAATGTCGAAGTACACAAGGGTCAATTCTATGTCACTGATCTGTTTTTATATTTCTGCACCAATAGTACATTGTAACTTTTTGATATATTTTGATATCTGATAAGGAAACTTTCTGTTTGATATTTTCTTTTTTTTATTTAAATTAAAATTATTGATTTTTTAATTTTATTGTGTTTTAAGTGAACATTTATAGTGCAAATTAGTTTCTCATTCAAAAATTTATACGCAAATTGTTCTGTGACATTGGTTGCAACCCCACAATGTGTCAGCACTCTCCCCCTTTCTCTTTCTACCCCTCTGTGTCCATTCGTGCAGTTTTCCTGCCTTCTCATTTTTGCTTTTGAGCAGGTGTTACCCATTTGGTTTCATGTACTTGCCTGAACTAAGAAGCACTTTCCTCACATGTGTTATTGTTTGTTTATAGGCCTGTCTAATCTTTGGCTAAAAGGTGGACTTTGAGAGTGGCTTCTATTCTGAGTTACCAGGGCGTCCAGGCACCATAGTCTCAGGGGTTCCTCCAGTCTCTGTCAGAACAGCAAGTCTGGTCTTTTTTTGTGAATTTGAATTTTGTTTACCGGTTTTCTCCTGCTCTGTCCAGAACCCTCTATTGTGATCCCTGTCAGAGCAGTTGGTAGTGGCAGCCAGGTACCACCTAGTTCTTCTGGGCTCAGGCTTATAGAAGCTGTGGTTCATATGGTCCATTAGTCCTTTGGGCTAATATTTTCCTTGCATCTTTGGTTTTCTTCATTCTTCTTTGCTCCAAATGTGATGGGACCAATAGATGTATTGTAGATGGCCTCTCACAAGCTTTTAAGACCTCAGACGCTACTCACCAAAGTAAGAAGTAGAACATTTTCTTTATGAATTATGTTATGCCAATTGACATAGATGTCCCCTGAGACCATGGTTTCCAGCCCTCAGACCAGGTAACTCAGTACTCAGTACTCGGTAACTGAGTGTTTGGTTGTGTTTAAGAAACTCTTATGTCTTTGCCTGGTAAAGTTGTACTGGCTTCCTCTATATTGTGTGTTGTCTTTATCTTCACCAAAGCTAACACTTGTCTATTATCTAGTTAGTGATTTCCCTTCCCACCCCTCCCTCGTAACCATCAAAGATTTTTTTTTCTATGTGTAAACTTTTTCTTGGGTTTTTATAATAGTGGTCCCAAACAATATTTGTCCTTTTGTGATGGACTTATTTCACTCAGCATAATGCTCTCCAGATTCATCCATGTTGTGAGATGTTTCACAGATTCATCACTGTTCTTTATCGCTGTGTGGAATTCCTTTGTGTGTATGTACCATAATTTGTTTATCCATTCATCTGTTGATGGGCACTTAGGTTGTTTCCATCTTTTGCTATTGTGAATACTGCTGCAAAGAACATGGCTGTGCATATGTCTATTCACGTGATGGTTCTTAATTCTCTAGGATATATTCCTAGGAGTGGAATTGCTGGCTATTATGGTATTTCTATTTCTAGCTTTAAGGAGGTGCCATATTGCTTTCCATACTGGTTGTACCATTTTACATTCCCAACAGCAGTGCATAGTGCATAAGAGTTCCAATCTCCCCCAACCTCTCCAACATTTGTTATTTTCTGTTTTTTTTGATTAGTGCCAGTAATGTCGGGGTCAGGTGTTATCCCCTTGTGGTTTCAATTTGCATTTCTCTAATGACTCATGATCGTGAGCATTTCCTTGTGTGTCTGTTAGCGGCCGGTCTTAATTATTTAGTGCTGCTGTAACAGTAATACCACAAGTGGACAGCTTTAACAAACAGAAATTTATTCTCTCACAGGTTAGGAGGCTAGAAGTCCAAATTCAGGGCACCAGCTCCAGAAGAAGCCTTTCTCTCCCTGTCAGCTCTGGGGGAGGTTCCTTGTCATCAATCTTCCCCTGATCTAGAATCTTCTCAGTGTAGGGACCACTGGTCCAAAGGACAGAATCTCGATCCTAGCTTTTCTTGCGTGGTAGTAATGAGGTCCATCTCCTCTCTGCTCACCTCTCTTTTATATCTCTAAAGTGATTGATTCTAGATACAACCTAATCCTGTAGATTGTGTCTTGCCTCATTAATATAACTGCTTCTAATCCTGTCTCATTAACATTATAGAGGTTAGGATTTACAACACATAGGATAATTACATCAAATCACAGAATGGAGGACAACCACACAATAATGGAAATCATAGCCTAACCATTCGACACACATTTTTGGCAGACACAATTCAGTCAATAACACTGCCTAAATGTCTTCCTTGGTAAAGTGTCTGTTCGTATCCTTTGCCCATTTTTTTTTTCAGTTGTACTTCAGGTGAAGGCTTACAGAACAAATAGTTTCTCCTGAAACAGTAGTACATATATTGTTTTACGACATTGGTTAACAACCCCTCAACATGTCAACCCACTAATTTCTCAAGCTTTATTTTTTGGTGAAAATACACATAGCCAAAGATACACCATTTCAAAAATTTCTACATGCACAGTTCAGTGATATTGACTACGCTCTTCCAATTGTGC
>NW_004444085.1:3679652-3694086 GCF_000243295.1 Trichechus manatus latirostris
GTGGTGTATTATTTTTTTGATATGATGCTGAATTCTATCGGCTAGAATTTTGTTCAGAATTTTTGCATCTATATTCACGAGAGATATTGGTCTGTAATTTTCTTTTTTTGTGACGTCTTTACCTGATTTTGGTATCAGCGTTATATTGGCTTCATAGAATGAATTTGGAAGTGTAGCTCCCTCTTCTATGCTCTGAAATAGCTTGAGTAGTACTGGTACAAGCTCTTCTGTAAATGTTTTGTAGAATTCTCCAGTGAAGCCATTTGGGCCAGGACTTTTTTTGGTTGGTGGTTTTTTTATTACTTTTTCAATCTCTTCTCTTGTTATGGGTCTGTTCAGATTTGCAACATCACTTTGTTGTAGTTTGGGTAGGCCGCGTGTTTCTAGAAATTTATCCATTTCCTCTAGGTCCTTTGCCCATTTTTTAATTGGATTATTTGTCTTTTTGTTATTCAGGTGATTTTTTTTTAGAGATTAAACCTTTGTCAGATATGTCGTAGCCAAAAAAATTTTCCCAGTCTGTATGTTCTCTTTTTACTCTTTGGTGAAGTCTTTTGATGAGCATAAGTGTTTAATTTTTAGGAGTTCCCAGTATCTAGTTTATCTTGTGGTGTTTGTGCATTATTAATTGTGGTTTGTATTCCTTTAATGCAATGTATTCGGCCCCTAGAGTTGTCTCTATTTTTACTTCCATGCTGTTTATCATTTTAGGTTTTAGATTAGGTCTTTGATCCATTTTGAGTTAGATTTTGTGTATGGTGAAAAGTATGGGTCCTGTTTCATTTTTTTACAGGTGGACATCTAGTTTTTCCAGCACCATTTGTTAAAAATAATGTATTTTCCCCCATTTAATGAACTTTGGTCCTTTCTCAAAGATCAGCTGACCATAGGTGGATGAATTTACATCTGGCTTCTCAATTCTGTTCCATTGGTCTGTGTATCTGTCATTGTACAACTGCCAGGCTCTTTTGACTACTGTGGCTGTATAGTAGATTCTGAGATCAAGTAGCATGAGGCCTCCAACATTGTTATTTTTCTTCAATAACGCTTTACTTATCCAGGGCCTATTTCCTTTCCATATAAAGTTGGTGATTAGTTTTTCCATCTCGTTAAAGAATGCTGTTGGAATTTGAATGAATCAGGATGGCATTATATCTGTAGATGGCTTTAGTTAGAATTGATATTTTCACAATGTTGAGTCTCCCTATCCATACGTACATCCATGATATGTTTTTCCATTTATTTATGTCTCTTTTGTTTTCTTGTAATAGTGTTTTGTAATTTTCTTTGTATAGATCTTTTATGTCACTGGTTAGATTTACTCTGAAGTATTTCATCTTTTGGGGGGCTATTATAAATGGTATTGTTTTCCTGATTTCCTTTTTGTCGTTCTCTTTATTGGTGTATAGGAATCTATTTGATTTTTGTATGTTTATCTAGTATCCTACTACTCTGCTGACTCTTTCTCTTAGTTCCAGCAGTTTTCTTGTGGAATCTTTGGGGTTCTCTATGTATGGGATCATATCATCTGCGAATAGGGATAATTTTACTTCTTCCTTCCCAATTTGGATGCCCTTTATTTCTTTTTCTTGCATTACTTTTCTAGCTAGGACTTCCAGCACAATGTTAAATTGTAGTGGTGATAGAGGGCATCCTTGTCTTGTTCCTGTTCTCAGGGGGAATGCTTTCAGCCTCCCTCCGTTGAGAATGATGCTAGCAGTTTGTTTTGTGTAGATGTCTTTTATGATGTTGAGGAATTTCCCCTCTGTTCCTATTTTATTGAGAGTTTTTATCAGGAATGGATGTTGGACTTTATCAAAAGCTTTTTCTGCATCGATTGTGGTGATCATGTGATTCTTTTCTTTTGTTCTATTTATGTGGTGGATTACATTGATTTTCTAATGTTGAACCATCCTTACATATCTGGTATGAATCCCGTTTGGTCAGGTTGTATTATTTTTTGATATGATAATATGATACTGAACTCTCTTGGCTAGAATTTTGTTGAGAATTTTTTCATCTATATTCATTAGAGATATTGTTCTGTAATTTTCTTTTTTTGAGCTGTCTTTGCCTGGCTTTGGTATCAGGGTTATGCTGGCTTCATAGAATGAATTCGAGAGTATTTCTTCCTTTTCTGTACTCTGAAATAGCTTGAAGTAATACTGGTGTGAGCTCTTCTCTGAGTGTTTCATAGACTCCTCCAGTGAAGCTGTCCGGGCCACGGCTTTTTTTTGTTGGGAGTTTTTTTTTAGTTTTTAATTACCTTTTCAATCTCTTCTCGTGTTATGAGTCTGTTCAGATTTTCTGTATCAATTTGTGTTAGTTTAGATAGTGTTTGTCTACAAATTTGTCCATTTCCTCTAGGTTCTCAAATTTGTTGGAGTACAACTTTTGATAGTATTCTGTTATGATCCTTTTTATTTCAGTTGGGTTTGTCCTGATGTCACCCGTCTCATTTCTTATTTGGATTATTTGCTCCTTCTCCTATTTTTTTTTTTTTTTTTTTTTTTTTTGTCAGTTTGGCCAATGGTTTGTTAATTTTCTTGATTTTTTCAAAGAATCAACTTTTGGTCTTGTTGGTTCTTTCTATTGATTTTGTGTTTTAAATTTCATTTATTCCTGCTCTAAACTGTATTATTTCCTTTCTTCTGGATCTTGTGCTCTTCTTTTGCTGTTCTCTTTCTATTTGTTCAAGTTGTAAGGCTAAAGTTTTAATTTTGGCCAGTCTTCTTTTTTGATATGTTCATGTATTGGTATAAATTGACCACTGAGCACTGCCTTTGCTATGTTCCAAAGTGTTGGTATGATGTGTTTTCATTCTTATTTGAGTCTAGAAATTTTTTGATTCCCTTTTTGACTTCTTCTATTACCCAGTTGTTTTTTAAGCAAGGTGTTGTTCAGTTTCCATGTTTTTTATTTTTTTTTTCCATTCTCTTCCTGTGATTGATTTCTCCTTCTAAGGTATTGTGATCAGAGAAAATGCTTTATAGTATTTCAATGTTTTGGATTTTATTGAGGGTTGCTTTGTGGCCTAAAATGTCATCTATTCTGGAAAATGTTCCCTGTGCATTGGAAAAGAATGTATACTTTGCTACTGTTGGGTGGAGTGTTCTATATATATGTCTAGGAGGTCAAATTGGTCGATTTTGGTCTTTAGAGCTTATGTATATTTGTTAAATTTCTTTCTAGATGGTCTATTCTTTACTGAGATTGGTGTGTTGAAGTCTCCTACTATTTTCGTGGAACTGTCTGTTTCTCTTTTTAGTGCTGTTAGAGTTTGTTTTATGTATTTTGGAGCCCAGTTTTTCAGTGCGTAGATATTTATTAAGGTTATGTCTTCTTGGTGGATTGTCCCTTTAATCATTATATAATATCCTTCCTTGTCTTTTATGGTTGATTTTGCCTTAAAGTCTATTTTATCTGAGATTAGTATTGCCACTCCAGCCTTTTTCTGGTTACTGTTTGCTTGATATATTTTTTCCATCTTTTGATTTTTAATATAATTATGTCTTTGTGTCTAAGGTATGTCTCTTGTTGTATTGATGGGTCATGTTTTTATATCTATTCTGCCACTCTCTATCTCTTTATGGGTGCATTTAAGCCATTTACATTTGCTGCAATTATTTGGTATGTATGAGTTTATTGCTGTCATATTGTTTTGCTTTTGTTGTGGTGGTGGTGGTGCTAATATTTTCTTTGTTCCTCTTCCTTTCCTGTGCCGAGTTCCTGTTGTTTGTGGATTTTCTTTTCTTTCATTTTATAGATTTTATTTTTACTGAGTCTTTATGATTTTTTTTCTTTTTTATTCTGATGAGTAGGTGTGATGGTTAAGATTGTGTGTCAACTTGGCTGGGCCATGATTCTCAGTGTTTTAATGTAATCACTCCCATGATTGAATATACTGTGAGTAGCCAATCAGATGAAAAGGAGTCTCCTTGGGGGTGTGGCCCGCATCTGAATATAAGCAGACTTTCTGGCTTTTTCCTTTCTCTGGATCCTGTGGCTGCTTCCTGTTATCTCATCTCCTGTTCTTGGGACTTGAGCTGTCAGCTTATCTGCCCAGCCTGGGATTCTTCCATCTGCACAGCCTGTGAGTGGGAGCCTGGCTCTCCAACCTGCTGATCTTGGGCTTGCCAGCTTCTGCAGCCGTGTGACTTGGGAGAGGCCTCTACCCTGATCCATGGACTTGGGACATTCTAGCCTCTACAATCACTTGAGCTGTTTCCTTGGTATAATCTCTCTCTCTATATATATATATTTATACACTTTACTGGTTTTGCTTCTCTAGAGAACCCAGCCTAAGACAGTAGGTTTGTTAACTTTCTTTGTGTTTATCTTGAAATTTACTCTTATGTTCCTAAATTTGAACCGGTCTTTTATTACTTGATATCATGTTGATTTCCTCTCCATTTTTAAGTTCTATACTTACACCATTTATTCCCGCTTTTATTGTTTTGACATTGTCCCTGTTTCCATTTTAAGTCTTTTAGCTTTGTTTTATTATTGAGAACTCTTTACCTAGGTTGATGCTGTTTGTGTTCTAGACTCAGGTTATTGTCTGATGTTGTTGGTTCTCTAACCGATGGACTCCCTTTAACATTTCTTGTAAGTCTGGTTTAGTTTTTACAATTCCCTTAATTTCTTTCTATCTGAAAATGTCCTGTTATGAATTGAGTTTTGTCCCCAAAAATGTGTGCCAACTTGGCTAGGCTATGATTTTCAGTATTGTGTGACTGACTACCATTTTATCATCTGATGCAATTTTCCTATGTGTTGTAAATCCTAACCTCTATTATGTTAATGAGGCAAGATTACAGGCAGTTGTGTTAGTGAGGCAGGACTCAATCTATAAGATTAGGTTGTGTCTTAAGTCAATCTCTTTTGAGATATAAAAGAGAGAAGCTAGCAGAGAGACGTGGGGATGTGATACCACCAAGAAAGCAATGCCAGGGGCAAAGCGTGTACTTTGGACCTGGGGTCCCTGCGCTGAGAAGCCCCTAGAGCAGGGAAAGATTGATGACAAGGACCTTCCTCCAGAGCCGACAGAGAGAAGAAGACTTCCCCTGGAGCTGACACCCTGAATTCGGTCTTCTAGACTACTAGACTGAGAGAATAAACTTCTGTTCGTTAGAGCCATCCACTTGTGGTATTTCTGTCATAACAGCACTAGATAACTAAGACATGTCCTAATTTCACATTCATATTTGAGAGACAGTTTTGCAGGATATATTATTCTTGGTTGGCAGTTTTTGTTTTTCAAGTTTTTATATATGTTGTTCCATTGCCTTCTTGCCTGCATAGTTTCAGCTGAGTAATCAGAGCTTAGTCTTATTGTTTCCCTTTTGTAAGTGACTTCATTTCTCTTGAGCTGCTCTCAGGATTCTTTCTTTTCTTTGGTTTTGCAAGTGTGATTATGATACTTCTTGGTGGCTTTATTTTGGTGTCTATCCAATATGGGGTTCATTGAGCTTCTTAGATTGTCAGCTTCATGATAGTTGGAAAGTTTTCTGCCAGCAAATCTCCAACAATCTTCTCTGTGTTTTCCATTTTCTCACCATGTCCCAGAACTCTGATCATGGACAAATTTTTGCTCTTGATTTTGTCCTACGTAATCCTTAGTTTTCCTTTATATTTCTTTATTCGTTTCTCTGATTTTTCCTCAAAGTGGCATCCATGGATTTGTCTTCAAGCTCACTGATTCTGTCTTCCATTGCATGAAATTTGCTCCTAAAACTTATTAAGTTGTCCATTTCTGAAATTTTGTTTATCTTTTGGATTTGTTGTTGCTGTTTTTGTATAATTTCTAATTTTTTATTTACTTTAACATTTTGTTCTTGTATTATTTTCCTGAATTCTTCTATTGTTTTTCTGTGTTTTCCTTGATTTTGGCTATGTTTTCATTTGTATTGTCTGTGTTTTCTATGATTTTTGTCTATTTTTTCCTTAGTTTTGTCTATGTTTTCCTTGATCTCTTTACTAATCTCTTGGAGAGGCCTAAATATTAGTCTTTTGAATTCCATACCAGGTAGTTCCACTGCCTAGTCTTCTACTGGAAGGTCATCTGATTCTTTATTTTGGTCACTTGCTGGAGACATCTTGTCCCCGGCACTCAGGTTTGCCACCACACTGAGTCAACACCACCCCTCCACTCCCACCACTTGACCAACTGCTAAACAGTGGGAAGTGAACCCATAGCACTCCCCATCCAACACCCCCTCCATCTGGCAAGGGGCTGTGAACACTTGCACACCACTGGACCAACATCAAGAAGCAGACAGCACCACAGAGTCCATCGTCAGCGACCCTGCAAACCACGGTAGAGTGAAGTGGACTTACCTGCCTGCTGTTGCCCTGCCCACCCAGACAAGGTGGTGAGAGCTGTCATGCCCACAGAAGAGTAAGCAGCAAAGCATGACTGGCCCACCCATCCTGACACATCAAAACAAAACAAAAAAAGCAAGATGAAACAAACATAAATCAATATACAATCAATAAAGAAAGAAAACAATACCTTAATGTCTTGGAGACAGCAGACAATATCCAAACATGTAAAAAAGCAAGATAAGGTGAACCCAGGGCATGCTGGTGTCTCTCTAGCTGAGTGGCATGGCATGGCCAGTCAGGAAGAGGTTGAGATGGCATACAGAGCAGAAGGGTGAGTGGTGGGAAAGCATCTGTGGTTACCAGATGCTCTGTCTCCTGTTGGGAGCTCCATTAATTTACCTTCCCATATGGCCTGTCTAGGGTCATGGCTGGCTCTGTTTCAAGATGGTGATGGTGAGCCATGTTAGTTGGCAGGGGACCTCCACTCCATATCTCTCCCCGTTTCCTATTTTCTGTCAGTTTCTTCTTCCATTCAGTGTTTGATCTAGTTCTTTATCTTTTCATTTGATGTTTAGGGTTCCAGGATTGATGTTTGTATTTGTTTTACTTATTTTTTTTTTAGTCTTGCTACAGAAAGACAGCATGGTGCATCTGAATATGGCTTCATCTTGTTTCCTTGTTCCTTTATTTAAAAAAATGTTTATTAGGTCCCTACTAGGTGTGAGATAATAGTTTTAAGTCTGGGGATACAGTAGTAAATGAAATAAGTTAAAAATATTTTTGTAAAAATTACATTCTAGAGAGGAGACAGAAAACTAGATATATAAATACAATACAGCACCCTAAGGAGGAAAAGAAAACCTAGGAAAAGGGATATGACATATTAGAAGGAGGGTTGACATCTGAG
The DNA here is from genome assembly GCF_000243295.1 of Trichechus manatus latirostris. NCBI lineage: Eukaryota > Metazoa > Chordata > Mammalia > Sirenia > Trichechidae > Trichechus > Trichechus manatus. The sequence continues at coordinate 3,686,887 of NW_004444085.1, forward strand.
ATAGGAAGTCAGGAAAGATCTCAGTGAGATTGTTGTTATTAGGTGTCGTCAAGTAGGTCCTTACCCATAGCGACCCTATGTACAAACACAGGCCAGTCCTGTGCAATCTTCATAATCATTGTTATGCTTGAGCTCATTGTTGCAGCCATGGTGTCACTCCACTTTGTTGAGGGTCCTCCTCTTTTTTGCTAACCCTCTACTTTACCAAGCATGATGTTCTTCTCCAAGGACTGGTCCCTTCTGATAAAATGTCCAATGTATCCGAGACAAAATTTCACCATCCTTGATTCTAAGGAGCATTCTGGCTGTATTTCTCTTCCAAGACAGATTTGTTCATTCTTCTGGCAGTCCATTTTTGTTGTTGTTAGGTGCCGTCGAGTTGGTTCTGACCCATAGTGACCCTATGTACAACAGAACAAAACACTGCCCGGTCCTGCACCATCCTCATAATCGTCATGCTCAAGTTTATTGTTGCAGGTACTGTGTCAATCCATCTCATTGAGGATCTTCCTCTTTTTCACTGACCTTGTACTTTAACAAGCATGATGTCCTCCAGGAACTGATCCCTCTTGATAACATGTCCAAAGGATATGAGATATCTTGCCATCCTTGCTTCTAAGGAGCATTCTGGTTGTACTTCTTCCAAGACAGATTCGTTCATTTTGACAGTCAATGGTATATTCGATATTCTTCACCAACACTATAATTGAAAGGTTCCAATTCTTCTTTGGTCTTCCTTATTCACTGTCCAGCTTTCACTTGCGCATGATGCAATTGAAAATACCATGGCTTCGGTCAGGCACTTCTTAGTCCTCAAAGAGACATCTCTGCTTTTCAACACTTTAAAGAGGTCTTTTGCAGCAGATTTGCCGAATGCAACATATCCTTTGATTTCCTGACTGCTGCTCCCAGGAGCATTGATTTTGGATTCAAGTAAAGTGAAATCCTTGACAACTTCAATATTTTCTCCGTTTATCATGATGATGCTTATCGGTCCAGTGGTGAGGATTTTTGTTTTCTTTATATTGAGGTGCAATCCATACTGAAGGCTATACCGTGTGACCTTCATCAGCAAGTGCATCAACTCCTCTTCACGTTCTGTAAGCAAGGTTGTGTCATCTGCATATCGCAGGTGGTTAATGCATCTGCCTTTAATCCTGATTTTGTGTTCTTCTTCATATAGTACAGCTGCTCAGATTATTTGCTCAGCTTACAGATCGAATAAGTATGGTGAAAAGATACAAGCCCGACGCACACATTTCCTGACTTTAAACCACACACTATTCCCTTGTTCTGGTTGAATGACTGCCTCTTGGTCTATGTATAGGTTCTTTATGAACAAAATGAACTGTTCTGAAATTCTCATTCTTTGCAATGCTTTCCATGATTTGTCATGATCCACATAGTCGAATGCCTTTGCATAGTCAATAAAATACAGGTAAACATCTTTCTGGTATTCTCTGCTTTCAGCCAAGATTCATCTGACATCAGCAATGATATCTTTTGTTCCAGGTCCTCTTCTGAATCAGGCTTGAACTTCTGGAAGTTCTCTGTTGATATACTCCTGCAACCAATTTTGAGTATTCTTCAGCAAAAGTTTACTTGTGTGTGATATTAATGATACTGTTCAATAATTGCCATGTTCTGTTGGATAATTTTTTTTTTTTGGAATGGGCACAAATATGAATCTTGTCCAGTCAGTTGGTCAAGAATCTGTCTTCCTAATTTCTTCACATAGACAAGTGAGCATCTCCAGTGCTACATCTGTTTGCTGAAATATCTCAATTGGTATTCCGTCAATTCCTGGAGCCTTGTTTTTTGTCATTCTCTTCAGTGAAGCTTGGATTTCATCCTTCAGTACCATCGGTTCTTGATCATATGCTACCTCCTGAAATGGTTGAACATTCACCAATTCTTTTTGGTATTGTGACTCTGTATTCTTTCCATCTTATTTTGATGCTTCCTGCATTGCTCAATATTTTCCCCATAGAATCCTTCAATATTGCAACTGAAGGCTTGAATTTTTTCCTCAGTTCTTTCAGCTTGAGAAATGTTAAGCGTATTCTTCCCTTTCGTTCTTCTAACTCCAGCCCTTTGCACATTTCATTTATAATACTTTACTTTGTCTTCCCAAGCCACTCTTTGAAATCTTCTGTTCATCTCTTTTATGTCATCATTTCTTCTTTTCACTTTAGCTACTCTACATTCAACAGCAAGTTTCAGAGTCTCTTCTGACATCCATTTTTGATCTTTTCTTTCTTTCCTGTCTTTTTAATGACCTTTTGCTTTCTTCATGTATGATGTCCTTGATGTCATCCCACAACTCATCATGTCTTTGGTCATTAGTGTTCAATGTGTCAAATCTATTCTTGAGATGGTCTCTAAATTCAGATGGGATACACTCAAGGTCGTATTTTGGCTCTCTTGGACTTGTTCTAATTTTCTTTAGCTTCAACTTGACTTTGCATATGAACAATTGATAGTCTGTTCCACAGTCAGTCCCTGGCCTTGTTCTGACTGATGATATTGAGCTTCTCCATTATCTTTATCCACACATGTGGTCAATTTGATTCCCATGTATTCCACTTGGCAAGGTCCACATTTATAGTTGCAGTTTATGAGAAAGAGACATATAAAGAAAGAACTGAAGAAAAGGAAGGAGGAAGTGTTGGGGAGAGTGCATTCTAGGCAGTGGAAACAGGACTTAGGCATGCCTGAAAATTGATAAATGCCTGGTAAAGATTTTTACTTGACTGAGCTGTTATCCTTAATTTTATAATTAAGTTTTATTGTGGCAAAAATATATAACATTGACCCTAAAACTCAAACAAATAGAAAGAGAGCAGCAAAAGAATCTTTCGGGCACCAGAAAAAGGAAGTAATAAAGATTAGAGCAAAAATAAATGAAATAGAAAACAGAAAAACAGTTGAAAGCATCAACAAGACTAAAAGTTGGTTCTTTGAAAAGATCAACAAAATTGACAAACCACTGGCCAAACTGACAAAAGAAAAACAGGAAAGGAAGCAAATAACCCAAATAAGAACTGAGATGGGTGATATCACAACAGACCCAATGGAAATAAAAAGAATCATAACAGAATACTATGAAAAATTGTACTCTAACAAATTGAAAACCTAGAGGAAATGGACAAATATGTAGAACTACACAACCTAACACAAACTGAGGTAGAAAAACTAAACAGACCCATAACAAAATAAGAGATTGAAGAGGTAATTTAAAAAAAAAACTCCCAACAACAACAACAAAAAAGGCCTGGCCCAGATGGATTCACTGGGGGATTCTACCAAACTGTCAGAGAAGAGCTACCACCAATACTACTCAAGCTATTTCAGAACATAGAAAAGGAAGGAATACTTCCAAATTAATGCTATGAAGCTAACATAACTCTGATACCAAAGCCAGGCAAAAACACCACAAAAAAGAAGACTACAGACTAACATCCTCATGAACATAGATGCAAAAATTCTCAACAAAATTCTAACCAATAGATTCAACAGCATATCAAAAAAATAATACATCACGACCAAGCGGGATTAATACCAGGTATGCAAGGATGGTTCAACATTAGAAAATCGATCAACATAATCCACCATATAAATAAAACAAAAGAATCACATGAATATATCCATTGACACAGAAAAGTCCAACACCCATTCTTCATAAAAACTCTCAGCAAAATAGGAATAGAAGGGAAATTCCTTGACATAATAAAGGGAATTTATACAAAGCCAACAGCTAACAACATTCTAAACAGAGAGACACTGAAAGCATTCCCCCTGACAACAGAAACCAGACAAGGATACCCTTTATCACACTCTTATTCAACATTGTGCTGGAAGTCCTAGCCAGAGCAGTAAGGCAAGAAAAAGAAATAAAGGGCATCCAAATTGATAAGGAAGAGGTAAAACTATTCCTATTCGCACATGATGGTATCTTATGCACAGAAAACTCCAAAGAATCCACAAGAAAGCTACTGGTATCAATAGGAGATTTCAGCAAAGTAGCAAGATACAAGATTAACCCAAAACCAAACCCATGGCCGTCAAGTCAATTTTGACTCATAGCAACCCTATAGAACAGAGTAGAACTGTCCTTAGGGTTTTCAAGGAACAGCAAGTGGATGTGAACTGCTGACCTTTTGGTTAACAGCCAAGCTCTTTAATCACCATGCCACAAGGTCTCTAGGATGCAAGATTAACATACAAATATCAGTTGTATTCCTCCACACCAACAAAGAGAACTTCAAAAAGGAAATCACCAAATCAATACCATTTACAATAACCCCCAGGAAGATAAAGCACTTAGGAATAAATCTTACTAGGGATGTAAAAGACCTATACAGAGAAAACTACTAAACACTACTGCAAGAAATGAAAAGAGACCTACGTATGTAGAAAAACATACCATGATCATGGATAGGAAGACCCAACATTGTGAAAATGTCAAATCTACCCAAAGCAATATACAGATGCAATCTTGATCCAAATATAACAGCATTCTTCAATGAGATGTAGAAACAAATCACCAACTTTATATGGAAAGGGAAGAGGCCCCAGATAAATAAAGCATTACTGAAGAATAACAAAGGAGTGCTCACACTACCTGATTTTAGAACTTATTATACCACCATAGTAATCAAAATAGCCTGTACTGGTAAAACAGGCACATAGACCAATGGAATGGAATTGAGAACCCAGATCTAAATCCATCCATCTATGAGCAGCTGATATTTGACAAAGTCTATCAAATGGGGAAAAGCCAGTCTCCTTAACAAATGGTGCCAGCATATCCAGATGCCTATTTGTAAAAAAAAAAAAAGAAACAAGATCCATACCTCATACCATACACAAAAACTAACTCAAAATGGATCAAATTCCTAATTATAAAATATAAAAGGATAAACATCATGGAAGAAAAAATAGGGACAATATTTTGGGCACTAATACATAGAATAAATAGTATACAAACTATAACTAACAATGCACAAACACCAGAAGCTAAACTAGAGACTTCCGGGCAACATGGTGTTATAGACAGAAGTACCATGCCATCCCTCCACAGCAAAGATCTGAAAAACTAAGTCAGAGACAAACATCAATCCTGAAATCCTAACCATCAAATGAAGAGATAAAGAACTCAGCCAAGCACTGAATGCAATAAGAGACTGACCGAAAACAGAGAGCTAGGAAATATACATGCAGAGGTCCCCTATCAGCTACTGCAGCACTGGTCCGCCATCATGGATGCCTGCTAGAGATCAGCGAACAGGGAGTAAGAGAAAGCAGCTTCACGGAGCTCCCAGGAGGAGACAGAAAAACCGGTAACCAGTGATATACGCTTTCCCACCCACCACCATTCTTCACCCACAGTGGGCCCACCCACACTGGCTGGCTTCCTGAGTGCCATTTGTTGGCTGCAGGTGCTGCTTTTTTCTGCTTCTTTTGGTTTCTTAAATACCTCTCACCACCTCTACCTCCTTTCTCTCAAATATCTGGCTCCCTATGCCATCTTTGCTTCTTCCTTAAAGGGTCAGAAACACTGCTCGACTGTGGAATTGCTTCCCAGCCTGTGCCAACACTCTGGTGGGATCCCCAGGGCTTTTGTTAGTTTGTTTGTCTTGATTTGTTTGTTTCCCTTTTTTTTTCCTTGGCTTGGGAGCTCCAGCTAGCCAGGCAGTACTGTGCGGCTTGGGAGTTATTTCCTCAATCTGCGCAGCTGGCAGTGGGATCGCTGGGGGCATTTCTTTTTTCTTGTTTTTATTTTTTGGTTTTGTTTTTTGCTTGTTTGTTTGGTTTTCATTTCTTTCTTTTTCCCTTTTTGTCTTTCTTCATTTCTCAGTTTCTCGTCTCTCTATACTTACCTTCTCTTCCTGTCTCCTGAATACCTGGCACTGTGTGACACCTCTACCCCTTCTAGCCAGGCTGTACTTCATGGCCTGAGAGCAACTTCTCTAGCTAGTCCTCGCAGCTGGACTGGTGGGATCCCTGGGGGGCTCTGATTTTTTTTTTCTTCTAATTTTTATTTATTCATTTTTTTCTTTTGTTCTTTTTCTTTTTTTTCCTTTCTGTTTTTCTCCATTTCTCAGTCTCTCATCTCTCCACTCCAACGGTATTCTCCCTTAGCACTCTTCTTTGTTTGTTTGAATGTTTTTGGCTCCTGTTCCTCTCTTCTCTCTCTCCTCTTTCCCATACCCATCTTAGCCCCACAAATCACAATCTCTCCCTTCCTTCCTGCCTACTTGCACCATGCGCTGAACATCAAACACCCAAACAGGACAAGCACAGCCTACTGGAACCTGCCCTGCACTGATTCCTGGCTTTCCCTGATGGCCCTAGTACTTGCCACAAACAATCATCCCAGCAACTCTCCTTCAGCCGGACCTGCCTTGCTGTACCATACCTGAAAGACTGACCCTACCAATTGGAGGAGGCAAAAAGTATCATGTTCACAGATGAGCAAACAACAAAGAACGCACAGCTCGCCTGCTCAGATACAACCAAATAAAACAAAAAAGCAGGATGAAACAAACAAATCTACAATCAATAAATGCAGAAAATAATTACTGAATGTCCCAAAGACAGCAGAAAATATCAAAACGTATTAAAAAAAGGACAAGATGCTTCCAGTAGGCATCCAAAATAAAACACCATATCACTTTCCAGTAGAGGAAAAGGCACTAAAACTACCTGATAGGGAATTCAAATTTCTAATATTCAGAGCTATCCAAGAGTTGAAGCAAAAAGCAGACGAAAATGAGGAAAAAATAGACAAATTCATGTCAAAGGCAGACAAACTCATGGAAAATACAGAAAAAATGGAAGAATTCAGGAAAATAATACAGGAACAAAATGCCAAAATAAATTCACATCTAGAAATCATACAAAAACAACAGTTAGAAATCCAAAAGATAAACAACACTATTTCAGAAATGGACAGTGTCATAGAAGGGCTGAGGAGCAGATTTGAAATGACAGAAGACAGGATCAGCAAAATTGAAGACAAACACTTGGATACAACTCTGTTTGAGGAAAAAAATCAGAAAAAAGAATGAAGAAAAATGAATAAACCCTGAGAATTATGTGGGATACAATCACAAGCAAAAATTTTCAAGTGATTGGAGTACAAGAGAAAACAGAAAACACAGAGAGGATCATTGAGGAACTGCTGACAGAAAACTT
>NW_004444085.1:3694186-3702871 GCF_000243295.1 Trichechus manatus latirostris
GGGTCCTGGACAGAGCTGGAGAAAAATGTAGAACAAAATTCTAACTCACAAAAAAAGACCAGACTTACTGGCCTGACAGAGACTGGAGAAACCCTGAAAGTATAGCCCCCGGACACTCTTTTAGCTCAGTAATGAAGTCATTCCTGAGGTTCACCCTTCAGCCAAAGATTAGACAGCCCCATAAAACAAAATGAGACTAATGGGGCACAACAGTCCAGTGAAAAGGACTAGAAGGGAGCAGGGGAAAGGAAAGCTGATAATAGGGAACCCAAAGTTGAGAAGGGACAGTGTTGACATGTTGTGAGGTTGTTAACCATTGTCATAAAACAATATGTGTACTGTTTCATGAGAAACTATTTGTTCTGTAAACCTTCATCTAAAGTACGATAAAAATTTTTTTTAAAAAGAGTAAAAAGAGAACCTACAGACTGGGAAAAAAATCTTGGACATTACAAGTCAGACAAAGGTCTAATCTCTAAAATCTACAAGAAAATCCAGCACCTCTACAACAAAAAGATAAATAATCCAATTAAAAAATGGGCAAAGGAAATGAACAGACACTTCACCAAAGAAGACATTCAAGCGGCCAACAGACACATGAGGAAATGCTCACGATCACTAGCCATTAGAGAAATGCAAATCAAAACTACAATGAGATACCATCTCACCCTGACAATACTGCACTAATCAAAAAAATAAAATAAAATAACAAATGTTGGAGAGGTTGGGGAAGATTGGAATTCTTAGGCACTACTGGTGGGAATATAAAATGGTATATCCACTTTGGAAAATGATATGGTGTCTCCTTAAAAATCTAGAAATAGAAATACCATAACGATCCAGCAATCCCACTCCTAAGAATATATCCGAGAGAAATAAGAGCCGTCACACAAAAACACATATGCTCACCCATGTTCATTGCAGCACTGTTCACAATAGCAAGAAGATGGAAACAACCTAAATGCCCATCAAGAGGCGAATGGATAAACAAATTGTGGTACATACACAGAATAGAATACGACACAGAGATGAAGATTAATGATGAATTTGTGAAACATCTCACAACATGGATGAATCTGGAGGACATTAGGCTGAGTGAAATAATTGAGTCACAAAAGGACAAATGTTGTATGAGACCACTATTATAAGAATTCAAGAAAAGGTTTACATGCAGGAAAAGAAACATTCTTTAATGGTTATGAGGGTGATGATGGAGGGGAAGGGGAAATTACTAAATAGATAGTAGACAAGTGTCAACTTTGGTGAAAGGAATGACAACACACAATGTAGGGGAAGTCAGCACAACTGGACCAAAGCAAAAGCCTAGAAGTTTCCTAGACACATCCAAACACTTTGAGGGACTGAGTAGCTGGGCCTGGAGGCTGGGGATCATAGTCTCAGAGGATATCTAGGTCAATTGGCATAACATAGCTCATAAAGAAAATGTTCTACATCTCACTTTGGTGATAAGTGTTGGGGGACTTAAAAACTTGCAAGTTGCCATCTAAGATACATCTATTGGTCCCTTCCTGATAGATGTCTCAGGAATGAAGGAGAATGAAGAAAACCAAAGACACAAGGAAAATATTAGCCCAAAGGACTAAAGGACCACATGAACCAGAGACTCCACCAGCCCAAGCCCAGAAGAAATAGATGGTGCCTGTCTACCACCACCGACTGCAATGACAGGGATCACAAGAGAGAGTCTGGGACGGAATGGGAAAAAAACATAGAACAGAATTCAAATTAATGAAAAAAGACCAGACTTACTGATCTAACAGAGACAGGAGGAAACTCCAAGACTGTGGCCCCAGACACCCTGGTAACACAGAACTGAAACCTCTCCCAAAGCCTACTTTTCAGACAAAGATTAGACAGGCCTATAAAACAAAAAATAACTCACATGAGAAACATGCTTCTTAGTTCAAACAAATATACTAGACCAAACGGGCAACTCCTGTCCAAATGTGAGACAAGAAGGCAGGATGTGACAGGATTTGGATGAATGGCGATTGAAGACACCACAGTTTGGGTCAGGTGCACCTTAGTCCTCAAGGTGACATCTTTGCTCTTCAACACTTTAAAAAGGTCTTTTGCAGCACATTTGCCCAATACAACACATCGTTTGATTTCTTGACTGCTGCTTCCATGGGCATTGATTGTGGATTGAAGTAAGATGAAATCCTTGACAACTTCAATATTTTCTCCGTTTATCATGATGTTGCTTATTCGTCCAGTTGTGAGGATTTTTGTTTTCTTTATGTTGAGGTGCAATCCATACCAGACAAATGGAACGGAGAACCCAGGTTAGAAAGGGGGAGCATGCTGTCACATTGTCACACGTGTCAGACAAAAAAGAGTACTGGTGGGACCCTCAATGATACTTAAACTTTCTGCTTAAAAGTGACACATGTCACTTCCACTCACTTTTCCTTGGTGAAAACTATTCACATGGTCAAGCCTGACATCAATGTGGTGGAAAGTATAATTCTTCCGAAGGGAGGGTCCTATTAGCAAAAAGAGGTGATAGGAATAGATCTAGTAGGAAAGGCAGCAAATACTTGGAACAAAGAATACAACCTATCCAAGTTTTATGGACGTTGCTATTTTTCAGTTAAATTTTGTATTTTGCAACTGATGACTACAGTCCTAATTAAAGAACGTCCAAATGATATGTACACCACTATCCCTAGTTTAAAGGAGCTGTGATGGTACACTGGTTAAGAGCTCAGCTGCTGACCGAAAGGTCAGCAGTTCAAACCCACCAGCCATTTTGCAGGAGAAAGATGTGGCAGTCAGCTTCCATAAAGATTTACAGCCTTGGAAACTCTATGGGGCAGTTCTACTCTGTCCTATAGGGTCACTAAGAGTCAGAATTTGACTAGACAGAAATGGATTTGGTTGGTTTCCCTAATTTAAGCAGCCTTGGTGGCGCAGTGGTTAAGCTCCAGGGAGCTAACTGAAAGACTGTCGGTTTGAACCCACCAGCTGCTCTGCGGGAGAAAGATGTGACAGTCTGATTCCATAAAGATTACAGCCTAGGTGGAAGTTCTTCTCTGTCCTATATCGTCACTATGAGTCAGAGTTGACTCTATGGCAATGGGTTTATCCCTAATTTGGAGTCCCTGTGTGGTGCAAATGGTTAACATACTCAGCTACTAACCAAAAGGTTGGAGGTTTGAATCCACCCAGAGGTACCTCAGAAGAAAGGACTGGTGATCTACATCCAAAAAATCAACCACTAAAAACTCTATGGAGCACAATTCTACTCTGACACATATGAGGTCACCATGAGTTGGGGTCAGCTTGACAGAAACTGGCTGTTGTTGTTTGTTTTTTTAACTGATTATCCGTAGATTATTTTATTTGTCCCACTTCCCCTACCAGATATAATCAAATAGATAGATTTTTACCGATTCGTATCATAGGAAAAGGGAGAAGATCCATGCAACATCATGAGAACTACATCTAGGTGAATTTCTAAGGTTTACATAGGCACCAGGAGGTGGTAACTATCTCAGTTTGTAACATAATTCACTAAACTGAGCTTCTGGAGGCATCAGAAACAGACTTAGCATTACTTAGTACAGGTAATGAAGCCACTGCTTAAGAATCTCAAACAAGATGTTGGCTAGAGAGGTTTTGCTTGAAGTTCTTATGCAGAGGCTTTATTATCTGTACTCGATGGTTCTTATTAGCTTGAGAGAATTGTTTAGAAATTTTGCAATATATCGCCTCTATTTCTTGGCATATATAAGCATATATTCTGTTTATCACTTTAAATAATTGACAATACTAACGTTAATTTGATTTGTTACACAATCTTTAGCACTGAGGATATGAAAAAAGGGGAGGGGATATAATTATATGTTTATTCCTTTTTTAAGGAAGGGAAAACAGTGTATCAAGTAACAAACATGAGGGAATAAAAAATGCAGCCAACATTTTATATAGTCATGATATGATTCCCCAAGTTCTCATACATCTTTGGTGTCTTTCAACCCACTCCCATCAAGTTGATTCTGACTCATAGGGACTCCACAGGGTTTCAAAGGCCGTAAATCTCTACGGAAGCAGACTGCCATATCTCTCTCCCACAGAACTGCTAGTAGCTTTGAACTGCTGACCTTTCCATTGTCAGCTGAGTGCTTTAACCACCAGGGCTTCTTTTGGTGTCTTTGAGACTCAGTGAATCTTAAATTTTATAGAATTGTTCAGAACGTAGATCTTTCCTCATTTTAGTATTTAATCTGCAGGTTAAGAGCTTCCACTTTGGAGCCAAACAGACCTAGCTTGAGTAGTTCCAGCACTTACCAGCTGTGTGATTTTGAACAAGTTAATTAACCTCTCTAAAAGCTTCATTTTCTCATCTTTAAATGAGAATATTAATAGTATCTACAGTATAGAATGCTTGTAGGAATTAAAAGTTATAATACTGAAACCTCTTAGCACAGTGGCTGGTACATAGTAAGCACTCAATAAACATTACTGTTGTTGCTGTTGTTGTTAGGTGCCATGGAGTCGGTTCTGACTCATAGAGACCCTATGTACAACAGAACAAAACACTGCCCAGTCCTGCACCATCCTCACAATTGTAATTATGCTTGAGTCCATTGTTGTAGCCACTGTGTCAATCCATCTTGTTGGGGGTTTTCCTCTTTTTTGCTGACCCTCTACTTTACCAAGCATGATGCCCTTCTCCAGGGACTGATCCCTCTTGATAACATGTCCAAAGTATGTGAGACATAGTCTTGCCATCCTTGCTTCTAAGGAGCATTCTTGTTGTACTTCTTCCAAGACAGATTTGTTCATTCTTTTGGCAGTCTATGGTATAGTCAGTATTCTTCACCAGCACTTCAATTCAAAGGCATTAATTCTTTGGACTTCCTTATTCATTGTCCAGCTTTTGCATGCATATGAGGTAATTGAAAACACCATGACTTGGGTCAGGTGCACCTTAGTCTTCAAGGTGACGTTTTTGCTTTTTAATACTTTAAAGAGGTCTTTTGCAGCAGACTTGCCCAATGCAATGCAGTGTTTGATTTCTTGACTGCTGCTTCCATAGGTGTTGATTGTGGATCCAAGTAGAATGAAATCCTTGACAACTTTAATCTTTTCTCCATTTATCATAATGTTGCTTATTGGTCCAGTTGTAAGGATTTTTGTTTTATTTATGTTGAGGTGTAATCCAGACTGAAGGTTGTTTTCTTTGATCTTCATCAATAAGTGCTGCAAATCCTCTTCACTTTCAGCAGGCAAGGGTGTGTCATCTGCATAATGCAGGTTGTTAATGAGTCCTCCTCCAAACCTGATGCCCTGTTCTTCTTCGTATAGTCCAGCTTCTCGAATTATTTGATCAGCATACAGATTGAATAGTATGGTGAAAAGATACAACTCTGACGGACACCTTTTCTGACTTTAAACTACACAGTATCCCCTTGTTCTGTTCAAACAACTGCCTCTTGATCTATGTACAGGTTCCTCATAAGCATTGTCTTAGGCTGGGTTCTCTAAAGAAGTAAAACCAGTAAAGTATATAAATATGTATATAGAGAGATTTATATCAAGGAAACAGCTCATGTGATTGTAGAGGCTAGACTGTCCCAAGTTCGTGGATCAGGGTAGACACCTCTATCAATTTACGCAGCTGCAGAAGCTAGCGAGCCCAAGATCGGCAGGTCAGAGAGCAGGGATCCGCTCACAGGTTGTGAAGGTCCGTGAATCCCAAGTTCAGCAGAGAAACTGACAGCTCAAGTCCCAAGAACCGTAGGTGAGACCACAGCAGGCAGCCACAAGATCCAGAGTGAGAAAAAAGCCAGAACATCTGCTTATATTTAGATGCAGGTACACCCCCAAGGAAACTCCCTTTCATCTGACTGGCTACTCACAGCAAATTCAATCATGGAAGTGATTCTCAGTCATCACTGAGAATCATGGCCAAGCCAACTTGACACACATTCTTAACCATCACAGTCTACCCCTTGTTAACTTAGCACATGTACACGTCTCCTTCAATTATACGTAATCTCTGAATAAAGACAATTAGAAAGTCATACTTGCGCCTAACATGATACAACTAACACGTGTACAATCGAAAACCCACTAGCCCCATTTACATCTTATATTTTACAAGTGAAGGAAACAAAAACATGTAATGCCCACATACAAAGCAAGAATAGTCATAACAACTACACTCCCTGTTTCTGCAACTGGTCACGTCGCTGTAACTGGTATTTAGAACTACCTTCATCCACCACACATTCTGTATTCCCTTTGCCCTCAGCCAGCACCTCAGCTGGTTGTGGTTCTTTGCTGGTGGGGTGACCCAAACCTTCATTCCTGAAGGGTCTGGGTCATTAGTAGTCATGTCGGAATTAGGTTGCTGTAGTTTTCCATTGACTTTAATTACAGGGCATGGTAGTACTAAGAGGCGTTCTAAGAAATCTCCTGCATTCCATAGTCTTCTTTACCACCATTATGTAATATCAGTCTGATTTCCTCTTGGTAATCAGGATCAATCACACCAGCCAGCATGGTAACCCCCTTCTTTGCCTATTGGTCTAGAAGCATAAGGAGCCCAAAGTGGCCAGGTGGCATTCTTAGCTTCCAGTTCAATGGAATCAGTGATGTGTCTCCAGGTGGGAGCATTCCTCCCTTTGGAACTAAGACCTCTAGACCAGCAGAGCATAAGGTCAAACGGATAGCAAGCAAAAATCTTGCAAGTGGGTCACTAAGGGTAAAAGTGAGTGGTGCCACTCCCATTTCCATCCCTTGATTCCTGGACCCATGAATCCTGGCTATGGGAGAAACAGCACCATATATTGGATGCTGGTTTAGAGCATATACAGCCTCCTGGAGAACATTGCCCAAACCCCGCAAGGTATTGCCACCTAGCTAGCACCGTAATTGTGTGTTTAGAACGCCGTTCCATCGTTCTATCAAGCCAGCTGCTTCAGGATGATGGGGAACATGGTAAGACCAGTGAATTCCATGAGCATGGGCCCACTGCTGCACTTCATTTGCTGTGAAGTGAGTCCCTTGATCTGAGGCAATGCTGTGTGGGATACCATGACGGTGGATAAGGCATTCTGTAAGTCCACGGATGGTAGTTTTGGCAGAAGCATTGCATGCAGGGAAGGCAAATCCATATCCAGAGTAAGTGTCTGTTCCAGTAAGGACAAGATGCTTCCCATGATGGAAGTGGTCCGATGTAATCAACTTGCCACCAGGTTGCTGGCTGATCACCTCGTGGGATGATGTCATATTGACTCAAAGGGACTCAGTGTTGGTCTCTGCTGCTCGCAGATTGGGCACTCAGCAGTGGCTGTAGCCAAGTTAGCCTTGGTGAGTGGAAGTCCATGTTGCTGGGCCCATGCATAACCTCCATCCCTGCCACCATGGCCACTTTGTTCATGAGCCATTGCGCAATGACAGGAGTAGCTGGGGAAAGAGGATGACTTCTTTCCACAGAACAAGTCATCCTATGCACTTGATTGTTAAAATTATCCTCTGCTGAGGTCACCTTTTGGTGAGTGTTCATATGAGACACAAATATCTTCACTTCTTTGGCCCATTCAGAGAGGTCTATCCACATACCTCTTCCCCGTAAATCCTTGTCGTCAGTTTTCCAATCTGTTCCTTCCAAGTCCCTGACCATCCAGCCAAACCATTGGCCACAGCTCATGAATCAGTATATGATCACACATCTGGCCATTTCTCCTTCCAAGCAAAGTGAACAACCAGGTCCACTGCTCAAAGTTCTGCCCATTGAGAGGATTTCCCTTCATCACTATCCTTCAGGGAGGTCCCAGAAAGGGGCTGTAGTGCTGCCGCAGTCCATTTTCGAGTGGTGCCTGCATATCGTGCAGAACCATCTGTAAACTAGGGACAAAATTTCTCTTCTTCAGTCAACTGATCATCAGGAACTCTCCATGAGGCCATAGGTGCAGACTGGGAGATGGAAGGTAATGTGATAGGAGTGGAGACCATGGACATTTGGGCCACTTCCTCATGCAACTAACTTGTGCATTTGGGTCGTGCTTGGGCCCAATCTCCTATATATACCACTTCCATTTAATGATGGAGTGCTGCTGTGCACATCCAACTTTATGACTCTGTGGTTCAGACAACACCCAGTTCATGAAGGGCAGTTCAGGCCACATGGCGACTTGGTGTCCCATGGTTAAGCATTCAGTCTCTACTAAGGCCCAGTAACAAGCCAAAAGTTGTTTCTCAAAAGGAGAGTAGTTATCTGCAGAGGATGGCAGAGCTTTGCTCCAAAATCCTAAGGGTCTGTGCTGTGATTCACCAATAGGGGCATGCCAAAGACTCCAGACAGCATCTCTATCTGCCACTGATACTTCAAGCACCATTAGATGAGCTGGATCATATGGTCCAAGTGGAAGAGTGGCTTGCACAGCAGCCTGAACCTGTTGCAGAGCCTTCCCTTGTTCTGGGCCTCACTCAAAACTAGCAGCTTTTTGAGTTACTTGATAAATAGGGTGGAGTATCACACCCAAATGAGGAATATGTTGTCTCCAAAATCCAAAGAGGCCCACTAAGCATTGTGCCTCCTTTTCAGTTGTGGGAGCAGCCAGATGCAATAACTTATCCTTCACTTTAGAAGGAATGTCTCGACATGCCCCACACCACTGGACCCCTAGAAATTTCACTGAAGTGGAAGGT
>NW_004444085.1:3728354-3738440 GCF_000243295.1 Trichechus manatus latirostris
GAGCAGTGTCAAATGTCAAGAACCTGCCACTTCACAGCTGAAATAGTTGAAGTTAGGGTTCCGGTATATACCCTGTGGTACTGCAGTAATGAGGGCCTACGCTGTTGAGATGGGCCCACACAAGTCTCTGCAGGGGGAAAGACACTCAAAGTCCGTGGATCCCTTATGTCTGTGCCTAGACAAAGGAGCTTTGCCTACCTTGGGTTCCTGGCTCAGGGGAGCCGGCAGTTTATTTTTTCCCCATTTGTTAATTTGTTCCCTGTCCAAGGCCGGGAGAATGGCTCCGGGCGTGTGATGGATCCTACTTCCAGCCCAGGGGACTCGGCAATTGCTGAAGCCGGTCTGGGACCCGGTGCAGAGCAGGGAGTGGGGAGGTAAATGGGAGAGAGTTTCTTCCCTAAGGGGGGTGTTTTTGATCCATGCAGTAAGCCATACGCAGTTACTTATCGATAGCCAGATGGAGGTCTGCTTCTCACTGGTTCTGGGTGGCTGTTTAGACTCTCTGGCACTGTGTCTCTCCCAGTGTGGAAAATGCGCCTCCTGAGCATGGCTGCTTGCCTGCCTCACAGCTCACCCCTGAGCTGCTCATGCCTGAAGGGCTCAGGCTCTCACCGGGTCGGGTCTGGCAACTCCTTGCTGCTTCCGAACCATCTCTCCCTCCCCCTGCCCCTCCGTCCAGTTCCTCAGTTCTGCCTTTGATGTTCAGGGCTCCCAGTCAGTCACAAACAAACTAAAACTCAAAGGATCGAAAAAAATATATGAAGCAAACAACACTCTAAAAAGGGCAGGAGTGGCAATATTAATCTCTGACAAAATAGACTTTAAAGTAAAATCCACCACAAAGGATAAGGAGGGAAACTATATAATGATTAAAGGGTCAGTACACCAGGAGATGGTTTGGAGATGGATATCCAGTACAGGTAGTCCCTGTTGTATGACAGAGTGTGTTCCAATGACTGTGTTGTAAGTTGGTTCTGATATAAGTCAAACACCTGTTTTTCTTGTTTTTTTCTTAGGTTTCATTATTATTGCTTTTTATTATCTGTATCTTTATAAATTGAATATTTGAACTCCTGTGAGTGAACATTTGATAATGATAACATCAGCAAATTACTTGCTGCAAGATTGTATGTAATACTGTATTTTACACAAATAACATGCACCTTGTCTGTGTTTGTTTGCCAGCCGTGCCTTCCCCATCATGAGACACCCTCACAAGTGCCGCCATGCCAATCCTCTTCCACACGTTGCTGTAAACAAAAATTAACATAGTGCTCTTATGAAAACACCTTGTCCTATGACATAATTTAGTCCACAGGGACCTTTATTGTCTTTCTCTTCCACAAGATGTCACACTGGTCCATTACATTGATGACATTGTGCTGATTGGACCTATTAAGGAAGAAGCGTCAATGACTCTGGACTTACTGGTAATGACATTTGTGTGCTAGAGCATGAGAAATTAATCCCACAAAATTCAGGTACCTTCCATGTCAGTAAAATTCCTAAGTGTCCAGTGGTGTGGGGCATGTTGAGATATTCCTTCTGTAGTGAAGGATAAGATGCTACATCTGGCCCTTCCTACAACAAAAAAAGAGGCACAATGCCTAGTGGGCCTCTTTGGGTTTTAGAGGCAACATATTCCTCATTTGGGTGTGCTACTCCAGCCTATTTATCAAGTGACTCGAAAAGCTACTAGTTTTGAATGAGGCCCAAACAAGAGAAGGCTCTGCAACAGGTTCAGGCTGCCATGCAAGCTGCTCTGCCACTTGGGCCATATGATCTGGCTGATCCAATGGTGCTTGAAGTGTCCGTGGCAGATAGAGATGCTGTTTGGAGTCTTTGGCAGGCCCCTATTGGTGAACCACAGCACAGATCCTTAGGATTTTGGAGCAAAGCCCTGCCATCCTCTGCAGATAACTACTCTCCTTTTGAGAAACAGCTTTTGGCTATTTACTGGGCCTTAGCAGAGACTGAAGGCTTAACCATGGGCCACCAAGTCACCACACAGCATGAGCTGCCAATTGTGAACTGGGTGTTGTTTGAACCACAGAGTCATAAAGTTGGACGTGCACAGCAGCACTCCATCATTAAATGGAAGTGGTATATATGAGATCGGGCCCAGCAGGACCTGAAGGCACAAGTAAGTTGCATGAGGAAGTGGCCCAAATGCCCACGGTCTCTACTTCTGTCACATTACCTGCCCTCTCCCAATCTACACTTATGGCCTCATGGGGTGTTCCTTGTGATCAGTTGACCAAGGAAGAGAGAACTTGTGTCTGGTTTACAGATGGTTCTGTGCAATATGCAGGCACTACTGGAAAGTGGACAGCAGCAGCACTACAGCACCAAAAGGTGAAGTAGGAAGTGTGACCCAGGAGGAGGTAGACTATACTCCAAAAGAACTGTTTAGCTTTTCTAATATATATAGACATTCTGGTAAAGCTTGATTACTTTTGCTCATTCCAGATCCTGCATCTGGCTCATCATCATCTGACCTCTGGTTCCTGAGACTTGAGCCAGCAGCCTGCCACCTGACTTGCCAATCTTGGGTTTATCAGCCCCTGCAGCTACATGAGTTAGGAGCAGCCTCCAGCCTGACACCTGACGCCTGACCGACAGACTTAGGACTTGCTGCCTCTACAACCATGTGAGTCATTTCCTTGAGATAAATCTCTCCCTCTCTCTCTCTATATATATATATGTATGTATGTGTATGTGTAGTGGTTGTTGTTAGTTGCTGTCCAGTCAGTTCCAACTCATAGCGACCCTATGCACTATCCTCACAATCATGGCTGTGTTTGAGCCCACTGTTGCAGCCACTGTGACAGTCCATCTTGCTGAGGGTCCTCCTCTATTTTGATGACCCTCTATCTTACCAAGCATGATGTCCTTCTCCAGGGACTAGTCTCTCCTGATAACGTGTCCAAAGTATGTGAGACGTAGTCTTGCCATCCTTGCTTCTAAGGAACATTCTGGCTGTACTTCTTCCTGGATAGATATGTTCTTTTTTTTTTTTTTGCAGTCCATTGTATATTCAATATTCTTTGCCAACACAATAATTCAAAGGCACCAATTCTTCTTCAGTCTTCCTTATTCACTGTCCAGCTTTCACATGCATATGAAGCGATTGAAAACTCTATGGCTTGGGTCAGGCGCATGTTAGTCCTCAAAGTGACATCTTTGCTTTTCAACACTTTAAAGAGGTCATTTGCAGCAGATTTGCCCAATACAATACATCGTTTGATTTCTTGACTGCTGCTTCCATGGTCTTTGATTGTGGATCCAAGTGAAATTAAATCCTTGACAACTTCAATTTTTTTCTCCATTTATCATGATATTGCTTATTGGTCCAGTTGCGAAGATGTTTGTTTTCTTTACGTTGAAGTGTAATCTATACTGAAGGCTGTTGTCCTTGATCTTTATCAGTAAGTGCTTCAAATCCTCTTCAATGTCAGCAAGCAACTTTGTGTCATCTGTATATCGAATGTTGTTAATGAGTCCTCCTCCAACCCTGATGCCGAATTCTCCTTCCTATAATCTATCTTTTCGGATTATTTGCTCAGCATACAGATTGAATAAGTATGGTGAAAGAATGCAACATTGATGCACACCTTTCCTGACTTTAAACCACACAGTATCCCTTTGTTCTTTTCGAATGACTGCTTCTTGATCTATGTATAGGTTCCTCAAGTGTTCTGGGATTCCCATTCTTCGCAATGTTATCCATCATTTGTAATGATCCATGCAGTCGAATGCCTTTGCATAGTCAACAAAACACAGGTAAACATCTTTCTGTTATTCTCTGCTTTCAACCAAGATCCGTCTGACATCAGTAATGATATCCCTTGTTCCACATCCTCTTCTGAATCCAGCTTGAACTTCTGGCAGTTCTCTGTCAATGTACTGCCACAGCTGCTTTTGAATGATCTTCAGCAAAATTTTACTTGCATGTGATATTAATGATATTGTTTTATAATTTCCACATTCAGTTGGATCACCTTTCTTTGGAATGGGCACAAATATGGATCTCTTCCAGTTGGTTGGCCAAGTAGGTCTCTTCCAGATTTCTTGGCATAGACCAGAGGGCACCTCCAGCACTGCATCCATTTGTGGAAACATCTCAATTGGCATTTCATCAGTTCCTGGAGGTTTGTTTCTTGCCAGTGCCTTCAGTGTGGCTTGGATTTCTTCCTTCAGTACCATCGATTCTTGATCATATGCTACCTCCTGAAACAGTTGAATGTTGACCAGTTATTTCTGGTACAGTGACTCTGTATATTCCTCCCATCTTCTTTTGATGCTTCCTGTTTTGTTCAATATTTTGCCCATAAAATCCTTTAAAATTGCAACTGAAGGCTTGAAGTTTTTCTTCAGTTCTTTCAGCTGAAGAAACGCTATGCGTGTTCTTCCCTTTGGTTTTCTAACTCCAAGTCTTTGCGCATTTCATTATAATACTTGTCTTCTCTAGCTGCCCTTTGAAATCTTCTGTTCAGCTTTTTTACTTCATCATTTCTTCCATTCGCTTTAGCTAGTCTATGTTCAAGAGCAAGTTTCAGAGTCTCTTCTAACATCCATTTTGGTCTTTTCTTTTTTTTTTTTCCTGTCTTTTTAATGACCTTTTGCTTTCTTCGTGTGTGATGTCCTTGATGTCATTCCACAACTCATTTGGTCTTTGGTCATTAGTGCTCAATGCATCAAATCTATTCTTGAGATGGCCTCCAAATTCAGATGGGATATACTCAAGGTCATATTTCAGCTCTTGCAGAGTTGTTTTAATTTTCTTCAGCTTCAACTTGAACTTGCATATAAGCAGTTGATGATGCATTCTGCAGTCGGCCCCTGGCCTTGTTCTGATTGATGATATTGAGCTTTTCCATTATCTCTGTCCACAAATGTAGTGGATTTGATTCTTGTGTTTTCTATTTGGTGAGTACCAAGTAGCCATTTATGTTGTTTAAAAAGGTATTGCAATGAATAGGTCGTTGGTGTTGCAAAATTCTATGATGGGATCTCCAGAGTCGGTTCTATCACTAAGGTCATACTTTCCGACCACAGATCCTTCTTCTTTGTTTCCAACTTTTCTTTCCAATCAGCAGTAATTATCAATGCATCCTGATTGTATGTTTGATCAATTTCAGACTTCAGAAGTTGGTAAAAATCTTCAATTTCCTCATCTTTGGCATTAGTGGTTGGCAGGTAAATTTGAATAGTTGTTTTATTAACTGGTCTTCCTTTTGGGTGTATGGATATTACCTTATCACCGACAGGGTTGTAGTTCAAGATAGATCTTGAAATGTTCTTTTTGACTATGAATTCGACACTGTTCCTCTTCAATTTTTCATTCCTGGCATAGTAGACCATATGATTGTAAGATTCAAAATGGCTAATATATGTATATATATATATATATATATATAAAGAACAAAATATATACATATTGTGAGGATGGTGCAGGATCAGGCAGTGTTTCATTCTGTTGTACATAGGGTCACTGTGAGTCAAAACGGACTCATACATATGTATATATATAAAACCAAAAACCAAACCTGTTGCTGTCAAGTGGATTCTGCCTCATAGTGACCCTATAGGACAGAGTAGAACTATCCCATAGGGTTTCCAAAGTGCGGCTGGCGGATTTGAACTGTCAACCTTCTGTTTAGCAGCCAAGCTCTTAACCATTGTGCAACCAGGCCTCCCACATATATGTGTGTATGTATGTACATGCTTCACTGGTTTTAATTCTCTAGAGAACCCAGACTAAGACATTTGGTTAAATGGCACCATCATTCACAGTTTTTCAAATCCAAAAAATGAGTTGTCCTTGATTTCTCTCATTCTCCCACACAATCACAGCAAATTTATTTGGGACTATCTCTAAAATGTATCCTAATCTGACCACTTCTCACTATGTCCATCACTACTATCCTTTTCCAAGCCAAAATTATCTCTCATCCAGACCACGAAAGTAGGTTCCTAAATCATCTCCTGTCTTCATCCTTGATGCCTTACTGTCTGTTTTCCACCCAGCATACGATTTGATCTCTTAATATTCAAGTCACATTCTTCTCTTACTTTTCATCCCCAACAAAAAGTGTAGCCCGAAGGCCCTACAAGATCTGGCCACCCCTTTCTTATAGTCTGTTATCACTCCAAGCTTGTTCTCGCTCAAAAGGTTTTTTTCACTTACTATTTCCTCTGTCTATAAAGAAATAAAATAAAAACAACTCATTGTAGTCGAATTGATGACAACTCATAGTGACCCTATAGGACAGAGTAGAACTGCCCCAGAGATTCTCCAATGCTATAATATTTATGGAAGCAGATTGCCACATCTTTCTCCCATGCAGTGGGTTTGAATCACCGAAATTTTGGTTAGCAAAGAAGTGCATAGCTCATTCCTACACTTCTTTCATGTCTCTGCTCAAATGTCACCTGCTTAGATAAACCCCAGGCTTTAACCTCCCGTTACACACTCCCCTTTGGCTGTCACTCTCCCCTTACCTATGGAGCAGTTCTACTCTGTAGTGAAAAACTGACCTTAACTTAGGTTGAGCACAATCTCTGTCTGACAATTTTTAAAGCAAATTCGAGATCTAGTAATGGCTCATGACTGTCGACATAAACGTAAATTACTATTCAACTTAGATTTGTAAGATCACTGCTTTCCATTAGGTGTTGGATAAATTAGTGCTAAGCGTTTAATTTGAATGTATATTTTTAGGGACTTCTAAGTCCCTGGCAGAATTACAATTTATAACACTTTCTTCTTCTGGCTTCCTACATCACTAGATGCTCTTCTCCCATTTTTTGCCCTATAGAGCCAATCTTCACACAGAAAATATCTGAGTAGGGGGAGTAACTTGTTCCTCAACCCTACTTAAATATCCGGATATGTGTAATTTATGATTATATATATCTCCTAAAAGCAAGGAAATTTTCTATGTAAATGCTTTCCAAACAAATATCACTGTTAAAAGTCCATCTTCTTTTAATACTAAAGGATACAAATTAAGCATGCAGAAGTAAATATGCTTTCTCTATCAAAGTATCTTATTCAGATGTCTGAAAAAAAACTATGTCTTAATACATAATCAATATCCTCTAAACATAGCCTAGAATGGGGATAAACATTTTGAGGATGATTGATTAGTCTATTTAACACACTTATCAGGCATCTGTCCTGTGCCAAGCACTGTTCTCGGCACTGGGGATACAGTTAATGAATTAAACAGACATTAGTTCTGAGCTTGCTTCTATCTTCCCATTAGTAATTCTTTGTTCTGGAGAAATAATTATTACATCACATCATTATAAGGGGTATGGTAGAGATGATCTGTGATATCATGCTGCTTTAAAAAATTATAAATAAACATGAGATAGTTCTATCTAGGCATTTTGCTTTGTATCACTAACATAAATACTACATTCCTAGCTCAGGGAGAAGTCTCACCCTTAAGTGTGAATGCCATGGGGAAAAGTGTGGACTTTAGAGTTAGATAGACTTGATCCCAATTCTGCCATTGCCTTTTCTTAGCTCTGTGACCTTGGACTTGATCCCTTTGAGCCCCAGTTTTCTCTAGAGTAAAATGAGAGTAACAATGAACTATTAGCCTCACTGTATTACTGTGAGAATTAAATGAGAAAATGCTGAGCGTCATAGCTGGAACAGTGGGTGCTCAATAAATATATGCTTTCTTTTTTCCTTTTCTTTATTTCTTCTCCTTATTCTTCCAACTCCCTCATCCCCAGACTCCCAGATTCATTAACAATAGCTCATTCTAGTACATCTGGCTAATTTCTATCCTTGGGGACCAAGGCCTTCCTATAACTGAAGAAGAATATGCTGAAGGGATATCTTTGTGTTATATAACTTCTACTTAGAAACGCAGAGAGATCTTTTCCATCCCTCAAATCTACATTTCAACAACTTCAAAAATTAAATCTACCTTGTTGTTGTTAGCTGCTGGGGAGTTGCCCCAACTCATAGCCACCCGATGCACAATGGAACAAAACACTGTCCAGTCCTGAACTACCCCCATGAAAGGTTGTGGGTTGGGCCATTGTGATCCATAGGTTTTTCACTGGCTGATTTTTCTTCCAAATCTGCCTTATAGACATGGTTTAGATTAAATTTAGAAAGGTATTAGATCATTCTACTACCATATAAGCTGAATGTCACTTCCCAAACAGGAATTCTGAGCCTGTGAGTGTGGAAGAAAGGAAGAAAACAGATAAGAAAAAATGAACAATCCAGGGAGTCCCTGCTTGGTTCAAAGCTGACTACATTCAGTATAGAAAGAAATTGTATCTGAATTCAAATATTGCAGAAATAGTGATACTACAAGCAGGTTAGAAACAACCACTAGAGTTTATTGAACAACTATTATGTGTCAACAATTGTCCTAAGCACTTTATGCATATTGTTATTTACATATATCTTGTCCCTGGTTCTTTCTTATATTACGTTTACCACACTGTCTTTGCCAACTGACATTGTTTCACCTTCCCTTGTTTCAATGTTTGATACTTCCTCAAAGTATAAGTCTTGTTGGAGGGCAGAGCCTGCCTCCTTCTTTAAGGGCCAAAAACTTCAGATACTTTCTTCCCCAGCCTCTCTTGGAGCTAAAGCACAGGCACATGATCTGGGCTTGGCCAAAGGGACACTTTGGACTCAGAATTTGAAATGTAAGATAGCAATTAAAAATTGGACAAGGAAAGGTGGGGCCAAGATGGTGGAGTAGTCGGAAGTTTCCGGTGGAACCTATTACAACAAAAACCAAAAAAACAAAAACAAACAAGTGATTTGATTATATATGGCAATCTGGGAGCCCTGAACATCAAAGGCAGAACTGAGGAACTGGACGGAGGGGCAGGGGGAGGGAGAGATGGTTCGGAAGCAGCAAGGAGTTGCCAGACCCGACCCGGTGAGAGCCTGAGCCCTTCAGGCATGAGCAGCTCAGGGGTGAGCTGTGAGGCAGGCAAGCAGCCATGCTCAGGAGGCGCATTTTCCACACTGGGAGAGACACAGTGCCAGAGAGTCTAAACAGCCACCCAGAACCAGTGAGAAGCAGACCTCCATCTGGCTATCGATAAGTAACTGCGTATGGCTTACTGCATGGATCAAAAACACCCCCCTTAGGGAAAAAACTCTCTCCCATTTACCTCCCCACTCCCTGCTCTGCACCGGGTCCCAGACCGGCTTCAGCAATTGCCGAGTCCCCTGGGCTGGAAGTAGGATCCATCACACGCCCGGAGCCATTCTCCCGGCCTTGGACAGGGAACAAATTAACAAATGGGGAAAAAATAAACTGCCGGCTCCCCTGAGCCAGGAACCCAAGGTAGGCAAAGCTCCTTTGTCTAGGCACAGACATAAGGGATCCACGGACTTTGAGTGTCTTTCCCCCTGCAGAGACTTGTGTGGGCCCATCTCAACAGCGTAGGCCCTCATTACTGCAGTACCACAGGGTATATACCGGAACCCTAACTTCAACTATTTCAGCTGTGAAGTGGCAGGTTCTTGACATTTGACACTGCTCAGCCCATTAAGCAGGGTCTTCACCTACCCACATCAGGGGCCTGAGGACTGGTGGCTCCACCCATGCCACCTAACCACCTGCGAGAGGGGCCCATGAATAAGAGGTGCCCCTCAGTCCTTACGGCCAACAGCATTAGGTACTCATAGTCTGGCTGCAAAACCCACCCACCTACGTGCTATAAGGGACAGGGACACGTCTTCCTCCTGGGCACTCGGGGGCGGTCGTCAGCACCCTGCCTTGCTCAGAGTGTGTCCCCCTGCTGCAGCCAGACACCTGTGCCTACACAAATTACCCATGCCCATCTAGGGCTGAAAGTGAGAGCTTACACCACACGCTTGGTGGCTATCTACCTGGGCACCTGAGCTGAATCAATACAGGAGGAGTGGGTGGAATCCTGAGCTCACATACCTAGTAACAGATCTAATCACCTCGTGACAGGATATTAGAGCTTCAAAGGTGCCAATAATAAAACTAGCTCATACGAGCAGCCTATTTGGGCATATCAAAACAAAACAGGAAGCTAGGACACAGTAAGCAAACATAAAAT
>NW_004444085.1:3750130-3758124 GCF_000243295.1 Trichechus manatus latirostris
AGGGTCGAAGTTTCCGTGGAAACCAAGAAGGTGGAAACGAACGTGGTAGGAGGTCGGGAACGAAAGAGGCCGCCCAGGGGTAATGAAGCTTTTACAATATTGTTTTTTAAAACATTCATTTCTTGGTAATTTTACAAGTTCTGACTGGAAAAAGCACACCTTGTTAAAATTTGTTCCAAGTCAGACTTTCCACTGTAAAATCCACTTTGGTTAGTTTTGATAACTTCTTGACATCACTTTGTAAAAAGTAAAAAACTACAGGTGGACTAGCATGGATTTGGAGGGCAAGATGTTGGCTATTTATTTTAATGAGAAATTGTTCTAATAAGCATAACTTTACTTGAGTAAGACACGTTTCAAAAATTCATTTTCATCATTTGAATATCCGTTTTCTTTTCGTCTTTGTAAAAGATGCTGTTAAAGCCAGACTCTGCAGCATGCCAGTAACCTATTTTTTTCATTTATATAGAAAGTAAAAAGTGGCTTTCAGACTTTTAATTTTCATAATTAGTTGAAAATTTTCATGATAATTTGGATTTTCCTAATTATTAAAGAGAAGGTAATTATTTCTCCCTTTATCTTAATCTCTGAACATACAACTTATACATTTTTACTCTGGACTTGGTGTCATACCAAAAACTTTTGTACTAGCAGGGATACATCATCTAAGTCTTTCAGTCAATCTATGTCTAATATTTGTACAATTGACTGTGCATGTCGCCATCTATTTACGAGGCTTAATTGTATAGTAACGTAATTGGCCATCGTAAAATTATGGAGTTGGGCATTCATCATGCCAATCTTGCCCACAATCCTTGCTACCCTGACGTATGGCCATTCAGCTGCTGCTTAAGCACCTCTAGTTTCAGGAAACTCACCACTCATCAGGTGGTCGATTTCAATAATTCGAAAGTTCTTCACAATCTAAACAGAAATATGTTTGTAGAATTGATCTCGTTACTCTATAGGCATAACTTGTATATTTTATAGTAATCATTATTTGTGTTCAAGATAGCTGTTTGGGTTGCAAATGACAAAAACCATCTCAGTCATGCCTAAGGAGAGGAACAGGGTGGTGGGGGATACTCTTTGGACAGATGCTGAAATAAGTAATAAAACTCAGTGACCCTATAGGACAGAGTAGAACTGTTCCATAGGGTTTCCAAGAAGCAGCTGGTGGATTCAAACCGTCAATCTCTTGGTTGGCAGCCGTAGCTCTTACCCACTGCACCACGAGGGCTAGCAACAACAAATGTTTGGGTTATTTGCTGCTTCAAGGACCTTGACACTAGGGATTTGTGAATCTTCCCTCTGCAGTGCAACCATCGACACCTCTTGGCTGCACATCTGTCTCTGGGTCTTAGTTCAAATGAAACAGAGATTTAAAGAATTCACTAGTCCATAAGGAGTGGTAATTGCACAGTGAAAACCCAGAGAGAAATACGAGTTCTAAGGGAAGAAAGAATACATCGACGTATTTCTACTAGATTCTCTCTTTTGATTTCTTTAATCTTGCAGGTAGCTGATTTAATGCATTTTCCTTCTTTCACTGAATTAACTAGTGGAATTGAACGGATACAACTTCAGACCGTAGGCTGCTTGGTGGCAGCAACTGTATTGGTTAACAATTCTTCTCAAGGGTCTGGAGCCACACATCGCCCCTGTGGGTACTTAAGCTGTTTTTTTATAACAATATAAATATGATTTGAACCACTTTCACAAGTTAACATTCCACAAACATTCGATAATTGCGAAACTGTCCACATACCACATAAAAGACATGTAATTTCTGAAGACCAGATGAGATAATGTTTGTGGAGCACTTAATTCAGCATTCACGTCACGTGGCCATGCGATGTTTATGAAAACCTCATGCTGTATTTCCTGATGCGTATACGTAAATCGTTTCTCTGTGTTTAGGAGCTTATGTGCTTCTTCTTTTTTTTTCTTTCTTATGGTTTTGGAAACAAAAAAAAAAAAAGAGTGGGATGGGGACAGAGACAGGGAGCTATCTCACCCCGTGTGTTAAACTGGTTTTTGAAAACCACATTTTTATACAAATGCTATTATAGAAACTTACTGTGTTGGTTCATTAAAGAATAATATATGAGTTTCATCAGCACAAGTGACTGCCATGCTCCCAGTAGAAATTCAGTAGCAAACTTGTCATTCGGTGGCGAGAGAATTGGGAATTAAACCAAGATGCTTAGATTCTCTACTTGGACAAGCAGCAACTGTGTTGCTTTGTGATGTCGGGCAAATTACTTAATCTTTCTGAGTTTTACTTTCTTTGTCAATAGGAAATAAAATCTCACTTGAAGAATTAAATACTCTCCTGTGTGACAAACACTCCACTTAAAAAAAAAAAAAAAATTGGACAAGGGTGAGCCCATTCTAGAGGTGGGTGGGGCAGTAGTCTCAGTGGGGTGGTAGCTGAGGGGCAATGGTCTCAGTGGATGTGAGCGGTCTGTTGGTCTGGTGTGATTTTGGCTCTGCTTCAGGCTGAGTGACCTCTCATTCATGCCTCTTCCTCAAAGTTGTTATCCAGCCTTCTCAGGAATCTGCAGGCCACCTACCCTTTCAATACATTTATTTTTGGTTTTTACCAGCCAGAATTGGTTTCTATTGCCTGCAATTGAGACCTGAGTGATACATATTTGAAACATTGGAAGTCTGGACAAATTCCAGATAGCAGCATGAGAAGTTATTCTAGCCCTTACTTCTTGAAGAAAAGATGGCCAATGCAACTATTCCTTCCAAGTGATTGGTTTATTTCCAATCAAGCAAGTGGCTTGATCCTAAGTGAAAATGTTTTCAATCTTCAAGATACTTTGGTCTCTGATGGACTATGTTAGTACCTGGAGGCCCAATAGTGGTTCAACAGGACAAACGGAGGTTTTGTGGGTTTATCCCTTCATTGAGTATTTAAACGATAGTTAGTATTAGGACATTGATTAGAAATTGTTATGTGTTTGACTTGTATAAACTTATCTGATATAGTTTTCATTCTCCATGACTCTCCTTTAGTAAGCTGATATGACTCCTCAGCCTGTATATCTGGGCATTAATTTTCTCTAGCCTCATAGTCTTTTCCTATTTTACCTTTGTCCTCATTTTTTTAATATTTTATATATTCCTTATTTTGCTGTAGAGTATATTTTCTGTATTATGCCTCATATCCCTTTTGGAATGGGACAGGTTATAGATACACATTTAAGAATGTTAAATAAATAATGCTGATTGTATCTAATGGGCCTTATTTTGGAGTCAGAGCTTCTGGATTCAAATCCTTGCTCTGGTACTTATTAGGTGAGGGCCTTGAGCACAATCTCTGTGCCTCAGTTCCCTCATTTGTAAAATGGGGATAATAATAGGATTGATATGAAGATTAAATGATGTAATCAATGTTGAGGACACTAAAATAGCGATCATCTAAAGACTGAATGCAATAATATGGGTAAAGTGCTTAAACAGTGCCTGATAGGATGAAAATGTTTTAGTAAACATTGGATTGTAGTATCATTATTATTTATCAATATAAATATGAGTCAGACCTGATTTAACTCTGAGTTCAGGCATTTACTAGCTGGGTAAATGCTTAGCTTCTGTGAGTTCCCGTTTCCTCATCTGTTAAATGGGAATGATACTTATTTCACAGGATTTTGTGGGGATTAAATTATATAAGATCTACAAAACATTTAGCGTTGTGCTGGTATACAGTAAGTGTCCAATAGTATTCTTTCTTTTCCCTCCCTTTCTACCATTATAAACAATATTAGTGTTTATTCTTAGACTCCCAGAAACCCTGAGAATTTTTACACTTTCAGACACCAGATGACATCAGGATATACAGAGCACAGCTTGTTTGTTTTGGTAAAATGAATTATAAGGGTCATCTCTGAGGTACAAGTAAGAGACAGGAAAGAAGCACAACAGAACAATATTATTGTAGGAAAGAACAGTAAGATTCTAGGACAGCCAAGAGTGTTTATTGTGGGTATATTTAATGTAGTGCAAAAAGGTAAGACTGGTTCCGATGTTCAGCAATGGAGTTGGGTGGCTTTCAGGTAACAGTAGGTACTCACCATCAGGCAGGCAGCTTTCTAGTTCTGGAGAAAGTTTCCTCACAGTGGAGCCAGCCAGAATCCAGACCCCTGGGGGCAAGGCTGGGCTGAGTACAGCACCCCAGCCAAGCAGGCTGGGAGTCAAGGCAAGACTCCAATCCCAGGCAGTAGAAACAGAGAACTGGGTAAGAAGAACAAAGCAGAGGCCAAAGCACCAGGGGAAGGGAGGTCATAACGTTGAGTGTGGTGGAGCCCAGGGTTCGCCCCTGGCATGCTGGACACAGTGGCATGGCTCGAGACTCCAATGCCAAAGAAATTTTGTAACAAATTTTCCCAGTCCATCCACACCAAGTACCTAGCTTTCTGTTTAAATATTTAACGTAGAAAATGTAAAGGAAAGAACTTCAAAAATGGATTTCCAACTATGTCATAAATTTCTTGATGAGAAGTTTTTCACATGGAGTATTGCAGGTTTTCATCCTTTGATGATCCCGACTGAATGGCCACTGAGAATTGTATCCTATAATGATAGGTAGGAAATAAGCAAAGCAAGTTTCTTAAATAGCTTGTTTCCTGGAAGAGGAACTTCGCTGTTTTGTGTTATTCGCATAAGCGAAGTTTTCTATTGAATATGACACTATTCCACCACCTTTTTATTTGAGTATAAAGCAAAAGAATGATCAGAGTTAATCAGAAACACTGAATGGTGGTTGGGGTTTTTAATATTTGAGTATATTCATATTGTAGAAAAACATATGAATGGTTTTTTTTCAGAAAAATAGTAATAATGAATGCTAAACCAAAAGGGAAAAACACTCTAGGTATTTCTCAAACTGAAAGAACTGAAGAAAAAATTCAAGTCTCCACTTGCAATATTGAAGGATTCTATGGGGAAAATATTAAAGAACACAGAAGCATCAAAAGAAGATGAAAGGAATACACAGAGTCACTATACCAAAAAGAATTGGTAGACGTTCAACCATTTCAAAAGGTAGCACGTGATCAGGAACCGATGGTACTAAAGGAAGAGGTCCAAGCTGCACTGAAGGCATTGGCTAAAAACAAGGCTCTAGGAATTGAAATGCCAACTAAGATGTTTCAACAAATGGAAGCAGCGCTGCAAGTGCTCCCTCATCTATGCCAAGAAATTTGGAAGACAGCTACCTGGCCAGCTGACTGGAAGAGATCCACATTTATGCCTATTCCAAAGAAAGGTGATCCAACTGAATGCATAAATTATTGAACAATATCATTAATATCACACACAAGTAAGATTCTGCTGAATCTCATTCAAAAGCAGCTGTAGCAGTGCATCGACAGGGAACTGCCAGAAGTTCAAGCCGGATTCAGAAGAGGACATGGGACCAAGGATATCATTGCTGATGTCAGATGGATCTTGGCTGAAAGCAGAGAATACCAGTAAGATGTTTACCTGTGTTTTATTGACCATGCAAAGGCATTCGACTGTGTGAATCATAACAAATTATAGATAACATTGCAAAGAATGGGAATTCCAGAAAACTTAATGGTGCTTGTGATGGTTAAGATTGTGTGTCAACTTGGCTGGGCCATGATTCTCAGTGTTTATATGTGATCGCTCCCATGACTGAGTGTGCTGTGAGTAGCCAATCAGTTGCAAAGGAATTTCCTTGTGGGTGTGGCCTGCATCGCACTATAAGCAGACGTTCTGGCTTTTTGCTCACTCTGGATTCTGCGGCTGCCTGCTGTCGTCTCACCTCCAGTTCTTGGGACTTGAGCTGTCAGCTTATCTGACAAACTTGGGATTCATGGATCTTCACAGCCTGTGAGTGGAGCCCTGCTCCCGACCTGCTGTTCTTGGGCCCGCCAGCTTCTGCGGGTACGTGAACTGGGAGAGGTATCTACCTTGATCCATGAGCTTGGGACGTTCTAGCCTCTACAATCGCATGAGCTGTTTCCGTGATGTAAATCTCTCTCTGTATATATTTATAGGCTTTATTGGTTTTGCTTCTCTAGAGAACCCAGCCTAAGACATTTGGTACCGAGAGTGTTTCTAGAGAAACAAAATTGTAAGGATGAGTTTTCTAAATTGGTTCCCAAGTCTGGTTAGTATTAAAGATGTTGATGACTCTACTTCCAGCAGTAGGAGGACGCTGCTAATACATGGCATGAGGTGGCGATACAAATACGCAAAATATCACCACCAGTAGAAAGGTGAGGCTCAGGGTAAACACATGTGTGATATCTTTCTACAGCTTTGTCAGAATGAGAAGTATAAGGAAGCCGGTTGGTTGGTCCTACTTTGGCTAGACAAACTGGTGAAAGAAAGAGATGCGCTCAGGGCTTCAAAGTCAAAGCTCAAGTGCCACATAAATGACCTCAAGGCTTCCACTTGTGCTTTGAAAGAAAGCCTTATTTCTTGTAGTAACAGAGCTGAAATTGCCGAAAACCATACCGAGAGTCTTATTGATTGTAAGAGTGGCTGAATTACAACACCAGCTCAATTGCCAACCTCAAGAGGTGTCTGAAGTTAAAGTAAGGGCATTGATTGGGAAGCAATGGGATCCTGAAACATGGGATGGGGACATATGGGCAGATAATCAGGAAGCTGGGGACACTGAGCCCATAAATTCCATTAAGTCACTCCTGCCAGGAGAACCAGTCCCATCTGAAGAGATTACTTCATGTTTGTCTGCTAAACCACCCTGCCCAGAAAAACCATTAGTCCCTCCACTCCCATCTAATGAGATTATCCCTAGGCCAGCTGCCTCTGAAGAGCCCTCGCCTGAGTCATTGCCTGGGGCATCGCCTGAGGCAGATGCTTCACAAGACGATGCTGGATGTTCTCAAAACAATTCCACACTACCAATTCTGGCTTCTAGACCTATAACTAGACTTAAGTCCCAGTGAGCCCCAAAAGGTGAAGTACAAAGTGTGATCCAGGAGGAGGTACACTATACTCCAAAAGAACTGCTGGACTTTTCTAATATGTACAAACAGAAACCTGGGGAATGAATACGTGTGGGAATGGCTATTAAGGGTATGGGATAATGGTATAATGATGCAAGGAACCTAAAGATGGATCAGTCTGAGTTTATTGATATGGGACCACTAAGCACAGATTGTTCATTCAGTGTTTCAGCTTGAGATGTTAGGAAAGGATCTAATAGTTTATTTGGTTGGGTTGAAGCATGGATTATGAGGTGGCCTACACTAAATCAAGTTGAAGTACCAGACCTGCCTTGGTATACTGTAGAAGAAGGTATCCAAAGGCTTTGGGAAATTGGCATGCTAGAATGTATTTATCAGGTTAGACCCACAGAACCACACATAAAGTACCCAGAGGACACACCTTTTACCACAAATGTGAGGAACAAATTTGTGAAGGGAGCTCCAGCATCTGTGATTGCTATTTTATGTAAGTCAGATTTGACAGTGGGAACTGCCCTAACTGTATTAAAACACCTAACTACAATGGGGTTGATTGGACCTCGTGGTAGTAGGAGCCAAGTGGCTGCACTCAATTGACAAAGACAAGGTGTAGGTGGTTACGGTAATGAATAGAGGAGTCAAAGCAGTAATCAGAATAGTCTGACTCCATTGGACTTATGGCGTTGGCTACTTAGTCATAGTGTCCCTAGGAGTGAAATAGACAGGAAAATCTACTAAATATTTACTTGATCTGTACAAACGGATGAATTCTAGGTCAGGTGAACAGCAGTCTAACTCGAATCGCCAGGATAGAGACTCACGGTCCCGCAATCAATTCCAAAATCTGAGCGAGTTTGAAGACCCACAACCCCTTGAATGAAGGGGAGGCCAGGTCCCCTTGAGGAAGGACTCCAATACACTGCCACAAATTTTTACTGTTAATCTTTCTCCCAGCTTTCCCCAAAGGGATCTATGGCCTTTTACAAGAGTGACTGTTCACTGGGGAAAAGGAAATAATCA
>NW_004444085.1:3759020-3762173 GCF_000243295.1 Trichechus manatus latirostris
ACCTTCCACTTCAGTGAAATTTCTAGGGGTCCAGTGGTGTGGGGCATGTCGAGACATTCCTTCTAAAGTGAAGGATAAGTTATTGCATCTGGCTGCTCCCACAACTGAAAAGGAGGCACAATGCTTAGTGGGCCTCTTTGGATTTTGGAGACAACATATTCCTCATTTGGGTGTGATACTCCACCCTATTTATCAAGTAACTCAAAAAGCTGCTAGTTTTGAGTGAGGCCCAGAACAAGGGAAGGCTCTGCAACAGGTTCAGGCTGCTGTGCAAGCCACTCTTCCACTTGGACCATATGATCCAGCTCATCTAATGGTGCTTGAAGTATCAGTGGCAGATAGAGATGCTGTCTGGAGTCTTTGGCAGGCCCCTATTGGTGAATCACAGCACAGACCCTTAGGATTTTGGAGCAAAGCTCTGCCATCCTCTGCAGATAACTACTCCCCTTTTGAGAAACAACTTTTGGCTTGTTACTGGGCCTTAGTAGAGACTGAATGCTTAACCATGGGACACCAAGTCGCCATGTGGCCTGAACTGCCCTTCATGAACTGGGTGTTGTCTGAACCACAGAGTCATAAAGTTGGATGTGCACAGCAGCACTCCATCATTAAATGGAAGTGGTATATATAGGAGATTGGGCCCAAGCACGACCCAAATGCACAAGTTAGTTGCATGAGGAAGTGGCCCAAATGTCCATGGTCTCCACTCCTATCACATTACCTTCCATCTCCCAGTCTGCACCTATGGCCTCATGGAGAGTTCCTGATGATCAGTTGACTGAAGAAGAGAAATTTTGTCCCTAGTTTACAGATGGTTCTGCACGATATGCAGGCACCACTCGAAAATGGACTGCGGCAGCACTACAGCCCCTTTCTGGGACCTCCCTGAAGGATAGTGATGAAGGGAAATCCTCTCAATGGGCAGAACTTTGAGCAGTGCACCTGGTTGTTCACTTTGCTTGGAAGGAGAAATGGCCAGATGTGTGATCATATACTGATTCATGAGCTGTGGCCAATGGTTTGGCTGGATGGTCAGGGACTTGGAAGGAACAGATTGGAAAACTGACGACAAGGATTTACGGGGAAGAGGTATGTGGATAGACCTCTCTGAATGGGCCAAAGAAGTGAAGATATTTGTGTCTCATATGAACACTCACCAAAAGGTGACCTCAGCAGAGGATAATTTTAACAATCAAGTGCATAGGATGACTTGTTCTGTGGAAAGAAGTCATCCTCTTTCCCCAGCTACTCCTGTCATTGCGCAATGGCTCATGAACAAAGTGGCCATGGTGGCAGGGATGGAGGTTATGCATGGGCCCAGCAACATGGACTTCCACTCACCAAGGCTAACTTGGCTACAGCCACTGCTGAGTGCCCAATCTGCGAGCAGCAGAGACCAACACTGAGTCCCTTTGAGTCAATATGACATCATCCCACGAGGTGATCAGCCAGCAACCTGGTGGCAAGTTGATTACATCGGACCACTTCCATCATGGGAAGCATCTTGTCCTTACTGGAACAGACACTTACTCTGGATATGGATTTGCCTTCCCTGCATGCAATGCTTCTGCCAAAACTACCATCCGTGGACTTACAGAATGCCTTATCCACCGTCATGGTACCCCACACAGCATTGCCTCAGATCAAGGGACTCACTTCACAGCAAATGAAGTGCAGCAGTGGGCCCATGCTCATGGAATTCACTGGTCTTACCATGTTCCCCATCATCCTGAAGCAGCTGGCTTGATAGAACGATGGAACGGCGTTCTAAACACACAATTACGGTGCTAGCTAGGTGGCAATACCTTGCGGGGTTTGGGCAATGTTCTCCAGGAGGCTGTATATGCTCTAAACCAGCATCCAATATATGGTGCTGTTTCTCCCATAGCCAGGATTCATGGGTCCAGGAATCAAGGGATGGAAATGGGAGTGGCACCACTCACTTTTACCCTTAGTGACCCACTTGCAAGATTTTTGCTTGCTATCCGTTTGACCTTATGCTCTGCTGGTCTAGAGGTCTTAGTTCCAAAGGGAGGAATGCTCCCACCTGGAGACACATCACTGATTCCATTGAACTGGAAGCTAAGAATGCCACCTGGCCACTTTGGGCTCCTTATGCTTCTAGACCAATAGGCAAAGAAGGGAGTTACCATGCTGGCTGGTGTGATTGATCCTGATTACCAAGAGGAAATCAGACTGATATTACATAATGGTGGTAAAGAAGACTATGTCTGGAATGCAGGAGATTCCTTAGAACGTCTCTTAGTACTACCAAGCCCTGTGATTAAAGTCAATGGAAAACTACAGCAACCTAATTCCGACATGACTACTAATGACCCAGCCCCTTCAGGAATAAAAATTTACGTCACCCCACCAGGCAAAGAACCACAGCCAGCTGAGGTGATTGCTGAGGGCAAAGGGAATACAGAATGGGTGGTGGAAGAAGGTAGTTCTAAGTACCAGTTGCAGCCACGTGACCAGTTGCAGAAACAGGGACTGTAATTGTTATGAGTATTTCTGCTTTGTATGTGTGCATCAAATATTTTTGTTTACCTCACTTATAAAATATAATATGTAAACTGGGCTGGTGAGTTTTCGATTGTATGTGTGTTAGTTGTACCATGTTAGGCACAAGTATGACTTTATAATTGTCTTTATTCGGAGATTGTGTATGGTTTAAGGAGATGTGTACATGTGCTAATTTGACAAGGGGTGGACTGTGATGGTTAAGATTGTGTGTCAACTTGGCTGGGCCATGATTCTCAGTGTTTATATCTGATCACCCATGATTGAGTGTGCTGTGAGTAGCCAATCAGTTGCAAGGGAATTTCTTTGTGGGCGTGGCCTGCATCCCAGTATAAGCAGACGTTCCAGCTTTTTGCTTGCTCTGGATCCTGTGGCTGCCTCCTGTTAGTCTGACTTCCAGTTCTTGGGACTTGAGCTATTAACTTATCTGCCGATTCTGGGATTCATCAGTATTCACAGCCCATGAGCAAGAGCCCTGCTTCCCGATCTGCCGATCTTGGGTTCCCCAGCCCCTGTGGCTACGTGAATTGGGGGAAGCCGCTATCCTAATCTTCGGACTTGGGGCCTTCCAGCATCTACAATTGCATGAGCTGTTTCTTTGATATAAATCTCTCTCTGTGTATATAT
>NW_004444085.1:3762610-3770865 GCF_000243295.1 Trichechus manatus latirostris
GAGAAACTAATTTGTTCTATAAAACTTCATCTAAAGCACAACAAAACATTAATAATAATTTTAAAAAAGAGCAGAATAGGCACAGAGACACACACCAGGGGAAGACACATGTCACATGAGGATCTTCTACAAGTGAAGGAATACCAAGGATGGCGAGCAGATACTAGAAACAAGGAGAGAGGCTCACAGAGAAAGAATTGACACGGCCAACACCCATGAAAAAAGATGCATAAAAGTATGGAGACCCATAATTTTAACCTCCTGAACTGTGAAAAAAAAATATTTCTGTTCTTTAAAGCCAAAAAACTCCACAGGTAAAAATCTTCCTGGTATTCTCTTTCAGCCAAGATATCTTGATATCTCTCGTTCCATGTCCTCTTCTGAATCCAGTTTGAACCTCTGACAGTTACCTGTTGCTGCACTGCTGCAGATGTTTTTGAATTATCTTCAGCAAAATTTTACTTGTGTGTGATATTAATGATAATGATTAATTTCCACATTCTGTTGGATCATCTTTCTTTAAAATTGTCACAAATATGAATCTCTTCCAGTCGGTTGGCCAGGTAGTTGTCTTACAAATTTCTTGGCATAGACGAGTGAGCACCTCTAGCACTGCATCCATCTGTTGAAACATCTGAATAGGTATTTTGTCAATTCTTGGAGGCTTGTTTTTTTGCCAATGCCTCAGTGCAGCTTGGACTTCATCCCTCAGTACCATCTGTTCTTGATCATATGCTACCTCCTGAAATGGTTGAACATCAACCAATTCTTTTTGTATAGTGTCTCTGTGTATTCCTTTCATCTTCTTTTGATGATTCCCGAGTCGTTTGATATTTTGCCCATAGAATCCTTCAGTATTGCAACCCGAGGCTTGAATTTTTTCTTCAGTTCTTTCAGCTTGAGAAATGCTGAGCAAGTCCTTCTCTTTTGGTTTTCTTACTCCAGTTGTGGCTACCACCTGATTAAGTTTATAGTCATTCATCATTGTCCACAATGATCCACTTGGTTCTGCAGAAACCAGACTGATGAACTAAGTAGGGATATGATGGGGGCCATTACTCCTGCATTCTTTTGTCTTTGAGGATGGCAGTAGTCTCTTCTATTCCAGCCAGTGTGTATTTTTGCTTGGCTTCCACTGGACTTTCCTATCATTACGGTTTTAATTCACAGGTCCAGAAACAAATGAGAGCTCAACCAGTTGCTAAGTATACTATCCAAATTATGCCCTCAGAGACTTGGTTAATGACTGCAGGAAGGGTCCACAGATGTAGTAACGCCTCTGAGAAGGACTTGAATCTGACTCCATTTATCACCTGGCTTCAGTATGTCTTCATTCTAACAGGAGCCCTCTAGCATTTTAACCACACTGGTATCAGTGTCAGCTCAGTACCTTGAAAATCTGGGTACTCCCATTACCCTAGTCTATAGTTTCTCAGTTAATAGCTATCGGTCCCTTTGGGGAATTATTGAAGCAATCACCATTGCATATACTTACTGTGGATCCGTCCTCAAGTCAACCCAGCCTTCTCTTCAATTAACTATGATTAGTCTCAAGTCTGGAAACCAGGGAGTAGATTATGATTTTCTATTGTGACAGCTCACTAGCCCTTGATCTTTTCTGGTGATATACGTCAAGCAGTACCTTCCTTGGCTGTCCATCTATCTCATCTCTAGGAATCCCATAATCTATTTATTAGCTACTGCAACAGGTCAGGGCTCTCATATCCCACAGGACAGGGCCCTAGGATGACATTTTTTCCCTGCTGCCCGTTGTAATAATTACATCCATCTTGCCTCAGACAGTTAAGGCTGTGCCCGCGTCTTTGCTAACCCAGATGATATCCCTATTGACACTCCTAAAAACCAAACCCGTTGCCATCAAGTCGATTCCTACTCATAGTGGGTTTAAGTGGACTATTGACACTAGGGAGCTAAATTTCATAGGAGCCTCCCCTTCTTCCAAACATAGCCTACAAAAGACAATTACCACTGAGCTGCTTAATGATGCCAGTAATCCCCTCATCGCATGTTCCTTATTGCTGTAGTGAAGGAAACATTGTGAGCTGTGTGTTTCCTGGTCTTATGTAATAAATTTGTTCTCACATGCTTACCTCTTGATCCCTTCCTCAACACTCTGCCAGGGCAGTTCCAGGATTTCCACGTCATTCACTAAAGACCATTGTTTTTTTCCAACTTCAAGGAATCATCCCAGCAGAAAATTAGGACTGGCTCCAAGTACTCTTTCCAGGACATTAAGTCCTGAATCACAGAAGAGTAAGAGAGTGCTTCTTGTCAATAAACTGTCCCTTATCTAGGTTTATATTTCCTCTCCCCTGGCCCAGCACCCTGATCCTTGGTCCCTGCTGGTACACATCAGTAAAGTTCTACATCTTTTTAAGATTAACATACAATAAAATAAACTTTTTATTTTGTGTGCGGCTCTACAGTTTTCTTTTGTCCAAACTCATCCACTTCTCCTAGCTCTATGGGTTTTAACATATGTAGATTTATGTAACCACCACCACAATCAGGAACAATTGTATCACCCTCCCAAAAAAAATCCCTTGTGCTGCCCCTTTATAGTCTAATTCTTTTCTTTCTTTAAGAAAGTAGTTTTAATTTGATTTTGGAATAATATAAATCTGAGAAGCACAAAGGGCTCCTTTCTCATTTATTTATTATTTTT
Source organism: Trichechus manatus latirostris (assembly GCF_000243295.1). Classification (NCBI taxonomy): domain Eukaryota; kingdom Metazoa; phylum Chordata; class Mammalia; order Sirenia; family Trichechidae; genus Trichechus; species Trichechus manatus. Next base: position 3,765,297 of record NW_004444085.1, read on the forward strand.
TATTGTGCTTTAGATGAAGTTTAAAAGATCAAACTAGTTTCTCATTAAACTATTAACACACATTGTTTTGTGACATTGGTTGCCAACCCCACAACGTGTCAACACTCTCCCTTCTTGACCTTGGGTTCCACATTTCCATTCATCCAGGTTTCCTGTCCCCTCCTGCCTTCTCATCCTTGCCCCTGGGCTGGTGTGCCAATTTAGTCTCATATACATGGTTGAGCTACACGTATTATTGTTTGTTTCATGGCTGTCTAATCTTTGGCTGAAGGTTGAACCCCAGGAGTGACTTCAGCACAGACTTAAAAGTGTGTCCGGGGCTTGAAGTCAAATTCTTCCTCACCCACAATCCCTGGCATCTTTTACTCAGCATACTGACTTTGAGATTCATCCGTGTTTTTATGTGTAGCAGTATTTCATTCATTTTTGTTGCGGAATAGTATTCCATTGTATAGATGTACCACAGTTTGTTTATACATGTATCCAATGAAGGACATTTCAGTTATTTTCAGCTTTTGGAAATTAGGATTAGAGTTTTTATAAACATGTCTGTCCAGGTTTTTGCTTGAACAAATACCCAGGAGTGGGATTGCTAGGTCGTATGGTAAGTGTAACTTTAATTTTATAAGAAACTGCAAAAATTAGCTTTTCCACAATGTATGAGAGTTCCAGTTCCTCAACATCTTTACCAGCATTTGGTATTTTTCAATAATATTTTTTATTTTAGTCATTCTAATAGTTGTGTAGTGCTATCTGATCATGGTTTTAATTAGCATTTCCCTAATAACTATTGGGAAGGAGCCCTGGTCGCAGAGTGGTTAAAGCATTCAACTGCTAACCAAAAGGTCTGCAGTTCGAACTCTCCAGCCACTCTGCAGGAGAAAAGACCTAGCAACCTGCTTCTGTAAAGACTACAGCCTTGGAAACCTCATGGAGTAGTTCTACTCTGTCTTGCAAGGTTGCTGTGATTCGGAATTGACTCAACAGCAGTGGTCTTTTGTTATTTTATTTTATTTTTTTTAATGACTATTGTGAGACAATGCTCCACGAATCTCTTACAGTTTTACATGTCTAGGCATAACCAGTGTATTCTTCTCAGGAATATTTGTGTGAGCAAGTAGCCCTGGAAAATAGAAATAAGGAGTTCCTCTGCAGCAAATTTATTTACATTTGCAAATAGTAATGATAAAGACATTCCCCTCTATGGAGACCTTTCAGGAAAATAAAGATAGAGACACCTCTTTCCTCCCCCCCAGAGAGATTGCTTACATTCCAGGTAATAAAGACAATGTTTCCCTCTGGCGTGGAGGATGGACAGGCTTGCCAATAGCCCCAAATAAGATGCTTTTTTGCATGTTCTATGTACCTGGGACCACCTTATGGCACTTGGGGAGGGGGCACCAATTAAAACATGAAGCTCATACTGCCTGCAGTGTGCTGTGAGTAGTAAACTGCTTAAATCCCATTGGGCTTGTTGAGTCATTACTGGCCAAATATATGCAATTGGCAAGCCAACCTCACAGCTGCCCAGTGGCACTACTTAGGATCTTAACAGTGGCTTGACAATGGCTAATGACTGTGAACATCTTTTCATGTGCTTAGTTGTCATCCATATAAGCTTTTGATAATGCATCTTTTGCCCATTTTTTAATTGGGTTTTTTGTTTTCTGTCAAGTTTTGAGAGTTTTTTATATATTCTGAATACAAGTCCTTTGTTGTATATATAATTGGCAAATATTTCCTCCCAGTCTGTAGTTTCTTTTCATTCTCTTAACAGTGTCTTTCATAGAGCAAAAGCTTTAAATTTTTATGATGTCCACTTCATCAATTTTATTATTTTTATGAATGGTGTTTTTAGGATCATACCTAAGAACTCTTTACCTAACTCAAGCTCACAAAGATTTTCTCCTATGTTTTCTTCCAAAAGTTTTATAGTTTTACATTTAGATGTATGATCCAGTTTAAGTTAATTTTTATGGAAGGTGTGAAGTTTAGGTCAAGGTTCTTTTTTTGCAAGCGAATATCCAGTTGTTTTGACACAATTTGTGGAAAAGGCTTCTTTCTCCCTTGAATTGACTTTGCATCCTTGCTGAAAATCAATCGACTGTATTTGTGTGGATCTATTACTGCACTCCCATTTTATTCCATTGATCTGTGCACCTATGCCTTTGCCAGTATCACACTGTCTAGATTACTGAAGCTTTATAATAAGTCTTACAACTAGGTAGTGTGAGAGATCTCCAACTTTTTTCTTCTTTTTCAAATTGTTTTGGCTTTTTTTTTTATTTGGAGCAAATTTGCCCAATGCAATACATCGTCTAATTTCTGAACTGTTGCTTCCATGGATGTTGACTGTTGAAAGTGATAGAGGAAAAAAGTAGGGCGAGAATAAGGCCAAGTATTTATGCTTATCACAAGCTTCCATGGGACTTTCCATTTTTTAACTAAGAAGCATGTGAATCATCCAAACTCCCTGAGGGTCTGAATTGCAGGCAGAGGGCTGTGGGGACCATGGTCTCGGGGAACATCTAGCTCAATTGGCATAACACAGATTATAAAGAAAATGTTCCACATTCTACCTTGGTGAGTAGCGTTTGGGATCTTAAAAGCCTGTGAGCAGCCATCTAAGATACTCCACTGGTCTCACCCCTTCGGGAGCAAGGAAGAATGAAGAAAACAAGATACAAAGAAAAGATTAGTCCAAAGGACTAATGGACCACAACGACCATGGCCTCCACCAGACTGAGTTCAGTACAACTAGATGGTGCCTGGCTGCCACCACTGACTGCTCTGACTGGGATCACAACAGAGGGTCCCGGACAGAGCTGGAGAAAAATGTAGAACAAAATTCTAACTCACAAAAAAAGACCAGACTTAACTGGCCTGACAGAGACTGGACAAACCCCAAGAGTATGGCCCCCGGACACCCTTTTAGCTCAATAATGAAGTCATTCCTGAGGTTCACCCTTCAGCCAAAGAAGACAGCCCCATAAAATGAAACAAGACTAATGGGGCACAACAGTCCAGGGACAAGGACTAGAAGGCAGGAGGGAACAGGAAAGCTGGTAATAGGGAACTCAGGGTTGAGAAGGGACAGTGTTGACATGTCACGGGGTCGTTAACCATTGTCATAAAACAATATGTGTACTCTTTAATGACAGTAAACCTTCATCTAAAGTACAATAAAAAATAAAGAAAGAAAGAAGAGCGTGAATCACAGAGCATTGTGCCTGTAACCTGCAGATTATGAGATGTTTTATTACTTGCCTGTGTCTGATGACACTTCATTGGTCTGGCAGCTTTGAAAGAGTAACAGTCCTTGACTTTGAGTCAAAGGATGTTTGACTATTTTTGTTCCTTTGCCTTTTCATAATCTTTCTTGCTGAATAATCTGTTTCATTCTGAATAGGGATAATAGTTCCCAAACAGGACATACTGAGACCCAGTCGCAGTTATTGGCCTGGAAACCATGAGGGGAGATGCAGTCCTATCCTGAGGAGGGCAAATAACATCTTGCAAAATGTCAGCCTTGAGTAAAGCCTCTGCATGGTCTCTAGTCAAGGGTTATTGTGAGATACAGAAAGCAATCTGGTCTTTTGTTCTGGGTTCTTGAGAGCCCCAAAGACAGAGACTTACCATGTCCCGATGCTGACTAAGCCTCACAAGGCATGATGTAGTCTGTCATCGCCAAGTGGTTAGGCTGATAAAAGCTCAGAGCCCTGAGGCACAGATGAATCTTCCTGGTTGGTAAGAGTAAACATCTGCTCTCAGAGGGGTAACGCATCCTCTTGGGACATGGAAGTTCCATACTGGGAGTCCCCCCAGACTTTGCCCTAGGCATCTCTTCATTTGTATCCTTTTTTGTTATGTTGAAGCTGTTATCACAGGTATGATGTTTCCCATGAGCTCTGTGAGACATTGCAGGAAATTATAGGACCCAAAGGAGTAGTGTGGGCCAGCTGGTCTGAAGTGGAAGAAATCAAATGGATTTTTGGGCTTGTGGCTGATACCCTGAGGGATAGAGGAAAACCCCAAGTTCAGGGTTGGCTGGTCTTAAGTGGAGTGAGTCATGTGGACTCCTAGGCTGTGACTGGTACCTGCTGATCAAGCCCCCGGGTGGCTAGGGTCAGAAAGAAGGGCTGCATGGACAGCTGGTATCTGAACTGAGGAGGGAAGGGAAGCTGAGCTCTCCATAGGACACAGCTGGCGTGTGGAGTGGGATTTCTTATCCACTCTACAGTTTGGTGTCAGAACTGGGTGATCTTTATCTCCTTGGACTGGTTTGCACAATTGGTGACGAGGATGGGATTAGCTGCAATGGCCCTGACTCACAGAAGCATGGGATTTTGGGGAAAAAAAAAAAAAAAACGGGAAGAACGAGCAGGGGATAAGAAATACTAGATTCTTGAATAGTTACTCTGGTTGCTATTATCTATAATGGCTAAAAGGAAAGTAAGAGATGTTATGCTAAAGCAGCGGATAGTAAAACTGATTCTTGAGAGAAAAGCCACATCTGGAGTGCTTGGGGCAAAAGCCAAGAAGGTCAAGTTGACTGGTAAGAGACCAGGGTTTTATGGTCCGACGCAACTAGGAGCCTGAAGCCATATCTAGCTGAATGGGCCAAATGGTCAGGAAGTGAAAAGAATATGAAAAATGGAATGTTTAAAGAAGTTTATGTGAAGTGGTTGCATTTATCTGAATGTATTATTGTGTATTATTAATTAATAACATATTACTGTAGATATTGTGTGTGAAAGCTGGAATGTTTAAACAGGCTTTATGTGAAATGGCTGTGTTTATTTGAATGTATTATGGGAATGAATACTGTGTGTGCTAATTGAGGGAATGTTTCCCTTCCTGGTACTGTAAACAGAAAGTCTGTAAATCAGCCCTTCAGTCAGTACCAATTGGATATGCTAAATGGAAATCACTAACCTACATAGGTTTCTAATTTCAACCAGTATAGAGACAATAGCCCTGTGTGGAATGAGAACTGGGGCTTATGTGGAAAGCCTGAGAATACTACAGATAAAACCACTGAGATTTTGGACCAGGAAATTTTAATTTAAGAGACAAATATTGGATTTGATTGAGACTCTGAGTGACGAAGGTAAAAACCAGTCAGCTCAGTGGAATGAATTGGAAGCTGTTCAACATTTGGGTTTTTAACAACTCAGGGACAATGGCCAGCAATGGGCTGTAGGGTCAGGTAAAAGGGCAATGGAAACCCTGACTTCACAGGTACTATCCTCTAGCAAGGGAGAATGGTCCACAGGAGAATCTTGGCATTAAAAGTTCTCAAGTACTGTTGGTTGTCTAAAAAATGGCGCTCTAGGCAGAAGCACCACGCCGTCCCTCCACAGCAAAGATCTGAAAAACTAAGCCAGAGAATACAACAATCCTGAAACCCTAAAACATCAAATGAAGAGATAAAGAACTCAGCCAAGCACCAAATGGACTGAGAAAACCGACAGAGAACGGAGAGCGAGGAGAGATTCATGCAGAGGTCCCCTACCAGCTAACGCAGCGCGGATCCACCATCTTGGACTCCTATCGGAGACCAGCAAAT
>NW_004444085.1:3779513-3808029 GCF_000243295.1 Trichechus manatus latirostris
ACCAATGTCATAGAACAACATGTGTACTACTGTTTCATGAGAAACTATTTGTTCTGTAAGCCTTCACCTGAAGTACAATAAAATATTTTTAAAAAAAGTTCTCAAGTACCTCTTACCCAGATGTGTCTATCACAGTTCTATGGTCTTATTGCTTCTTTATCATGGCTCTGAATCTAGCAGTCATACTCGGCTGGAGAATTCAGACGTTTTAAATTGCTGCTACTCTCTCAGGCAGATTCTGGGCTTGATTTTTCTGCACAAACTCCACCCCCACCCCACCTTCAAGATTTGACAGTCTCTTTAAAACCCGCCATAGTGTCTTTTACACTGTGTCTTAAATTGATAATTGGCTTATTTGAGCTTGTCATTTTCTTCAGTGCATTGATGGTAGTTAGCAACAGTTAATTAACCCCCAATCCTTTATGGTTGCCATTTCTTCCAAATTTCTGCAATACTAAAAATATTGTATAAGTCAGTACATTCCCTTCCCCATGTAGCTTATCCTATTTTACCAAAGGTAATTGTATTAGTAATTGTGATGCTGCATCATTAAAAGAGTTATCAACTCCTTCTTAGCACAGCAATGGGATTATTGTTGCCAAATAGCCACGTGTGATCCAATTCCAGAGACCCATCCTGAGGACCTGCTTCCTAGAATCACTCTAGAACCAACGTATTAATTTGAATTTCCCTAATATCAGATTCCGAAATGAGAATTTTACTGCAAATAGTTTATTTGAGATGTATAGGAATTACCGTCAGGGGAGTAGAGAAGTGAGACAGGGTAAAAAAAACGCAACAAACAAAAAGTCATTTTCAAGCCAGCTATATTTTCTCCATGTGCCAATGTGTTCAGATCTTGGAATGACACAAAATCAAAAAATTTCTACAAATGAGAAAAGGTTTTTTGCCCACTGATGTGACAAAATAATTTTACTTTGTAGTATCTCTGAACTACATAACACAAAAAGTTGTAAATTAATTGATACATTCTATAGAATTAAAAAGGAATAAATAAGAATACTTTCTTCTTTTACATCTTCCCTTTCTCCATGTTTAATATCTGTAGTATAGTTGTTGTTAGTTGCCATCAAGTCAGCTCCAACTCATGGTGACCTTATGTATAACAGAACAAAATGTTGCCTTGGTCTTGTGGCATCTTCATGATCATTTCTATGTTTGAGTTAGTTTTACTTAGTATTTGCTAATAACTCACTTGTGAAGAGTGACAAACATTTTTTTTATAAACATGTCAAAAACAGGGAAGAAAAGTTACTTTTCCATACCTTAGTATTTGAACCAAATGAGACTCGTGAAATTTTCAATAAAATGAAAAACAATTAAAATTAAAAGACAAATTTATGTTCCAAAAGTTTACCTAAATATTTCTTTTCTAAAACCATAGCTGGGCTTGAGTAACTGCCAGAGGAACTGGGAATGAAACACTGCTTTTGCAGCTTAGTGTGTGTGTTAATACCATTTTAATTGGTTTTTGCGAATACAGAAAATTTCATCTGACACATAGCAGAGCAATCACAGGAAAATAATCAAGCCAAGTGCAACACTGGGAGCACTAACAGATCCTGTAATAAAACGTTTAGCTTGGTTTAGAAATTATATTTGCTATGTTGTCACTGTTTCTTGTCAATTTCTGTCTTTCACTTCCTTTGCCCCTAGTTCTTCCAGTTGTACTTCAAATTTCTTCTCTCTTAATGTTCCATGCAGTCTTACAGTGACCATAAAGAAAAAGAAAATAAAACACATTCCCCAGATACCAAAGAGGAAAAAATGAACTACTCCCAACTTTGAGAACAAGCAAACCTGACACAGCTGTCTCTTCCCTCTTTGAAAATGAGCCCAGTTACCCAATCTAGCAGCCAGAATAAAATAAACACTTCAGTTGTTACCCAGTGCAAAGTGCTATGATCCACAGAAGTTCTGATGATTGCTTTAAAAGGACTCCTGTGTAAATGTTTACAAGCTACTTAGAATCTCAATCCTACCCCCATTTTTGAGCCAGAGATTTCAGTGATTCATAGAATCACAGAACCTCAGATTTGGAAGGGATAGTACAGATCATTCCATCCAACTTGTACCACTCATCATGAGATTTTCCTTTAAAACACCCCTAAAATATTTCAAGTTTCCTAAACCTTAAAAGTTTTACTCTTTTGTCTCCACTTGAAACCACTCATTTAATTCCTTCCAAGCTTTTATAAAAGTCAGGAAAAGTCCTGTCATCAAGAGTTCTTGCAAATACCCCAAGGCAATAAAATTAAAAGCCTGAACACTTACCTGAAATGGGGTGGGGTGGCAGGGAAGATAAAGAAGGAAGGCAAATTTAGGAAGAATAAATATAAGTTTTACTGTCATGCTTAGTAAAAAATGAATCATTTTCTTAATTTCCTTCCAAATGTGAAGGTAAGTCGAAAAGTATTGCTACTAGAGTTCCAATTCATTCATGTACGGGTTTATTCCAAACAAAACATGTTTAAACATGTCTCTGCCAACAGTCGATGGCTGCAGACAAGTTCTCTCAGCAATACACTTGTCTTAGTCTTGTTAGGGTGCCTTAAAAAAAAAAGGATTCTTTTTGTGCCATGGAAAAAAATGATTTTAAGGTAAGGGCTAATATCAAATTTTTAACAAAACTCAAGTGGACATCTTCCCAAATCATTGAAGCTTTCCAACAAATTTATGGGAATGCTGTCCCACATAAAACAACAGTCTTTAGATGGATCAAGCATTTTAAGGAAGGCCAGGAAAACCTCAATGATGGGCCAAGAGAGGGAAGACTGCTCAGAAGGCTGTAGCAACTGTTTTGGGGGTTCCAAAGGGGTAACCCTGATAGATATTCTTGAAGGACACAGGACGATCACAGGGGCTTATTATGAAGAAGTTTTAAGAAAATTGAAAACTGCACTGGTGAGAAAAAGGCCAGGAAAATTGCACTGAGGAATTTTTTTTCCATCATGACAATGCGCCTGCTCATTCTTTGAGGGTAGTAAGGGCTGTCCTACGAGAATTTTGTTGGAAAACCTTACCCCGTCCACCCTACAGCCCTGATCTTGCCCTTCAGACTTGTTTTGTTCCCAAAACTCAAAGACTATTTAAAAGGAACACTATTTGAGTCCCTTGAGGATGCCAAAACTACCGTTTTGACGTGGTGTAATTCGAGCACAGAATTTTTGGGGGAAGGGTTAGAGAGATGGAAATACCACCTTCAGAAGTGTATAGACCTAGATGGAGGATATGTTGAGAAACAATAGCTTCACGTTTTGATATTTTTGTTTAATAAAGCTTTCTATGATTTTGTAGCAATGCTTGTTCACTTAACCTTGATATTTGAAAATACCTATCTTGTTTGCTCCAAATCCTATCAAATTCAGATAATATTCCCATCTCCTTGATTAGTCCCCCTAAAAACAATTTCCAGATTTTTTACCCCCATCTCAACCTGCTATTGTTTGTACCAGTTTCTCAACATATGGTGCTGATCCCTAAGCACAATACCCCAGATGTAGTCCAACCTAAGACTAGAATACTAGAGTTATTATAGTCCTTTATCTAAGCAATATACAATTAATAAAGCTTAAGATAATGTGAGTTTTCATCCCCAGACACATCATACTGTTGACTTATATTGAATTTGCAGTCAAAATAGAAGTGCATGGTCTTTTTCTAACACTTTTTCCAGTTGACATTGAGTCAACCACGACTCATGGCAACCCTATGTGTGTCAGAGTAGAACTGTGCTCCATAGGGTTTTCAATGACTAATTTTTTGGAAATACATCTCCAGGCCTTTCTTCTGAGGTGCCTCTGGATGGACTTGAATTGCCAACCTTTTTGTTGCAGTCAAACTCTTTAAACATTTGTACCACCCAGAAAGTCCTCCATACTGTATATACACTGTTAATACAGAAAGCAGTCAGTATGTAAAGGAGTTCACTTCTATTGCTACAAATTCTCAGACAACATGTTATTTTCTCCCAATGTGTCATCACTTCATTTCATCAGACAAGTTCTTTCTGTGGTTCCAGGCATTCCAGCTTTTTAAGAGTTCATCAACAAAGCAATTGAAGAAATTACCTGATGCTGAACTTTCAGTAGAATCAGATTTATAATAGCTGATTAAAAAAAAAAAAAAGCTGAAGTCTCCTATCCTCTCAGTGATCTGAATGAATTTATGTTCATTTGATTAGAAAAACCCTCATTAAAATCATCATTCTGCATTCATAGAGTTAAGATCCCTACATGAAGTAAAACCCCATCAATTTAGGCTAATTGGAGGAAAAGCCAATGGAATTAGTGAAAATTCAAGTACATTTAGTAACCAAAAATATACTAATAAAATGTTGCTAAGTAGAAAAAATTCTTTGGAAACTATCCTTAAGAATTATTTTAATTAGCAAATAAATTGTTTGTATGGTGCATCTATTATGTTTGACTTTAGTTTGTTATTAAGTATTACTTGCTTACAAAGCCTTTTTATTAGCCCAAAGGTATACTACAACTTGAGCCCAGTGTGATTATTGCAAATTACAAACTACTGGGTTCCAGCTTAATAAGGTTTTCATGCCATAAGGATTATAGCGCTTAGAGATAGAAGGAATCTCAGTGGACATCGAATCCAAATTTCATTTCATTTCTAGAAGCCTCTGCTTGAATATTTCCTGAGCAAGGACTATGTCATTTAAGGAGATAACACAATCCATTATAAAACTTCTCTAGAAGATAGAAAAATGTATGTTTTAATTGAGCCAAAATCTTTGTTTGGTTAACTTACTGTATTAGATTTGCTTTCTGAAATAATTTGCAAGTCTCTCTCTGAAGTTTGGAGTAATGTCTCTTTCTGATAATTTTATCATCACAGACTAAATAATACCAGTTACCTGGACCAGTAATATGGTTTCCAGACCCTGCACAGCTTGCTCATTTTCTTATTAATGCATCTTACTCTAGCGTTGTTCCTTCTAATGGTGGCACTCCAAATGCACACAGCACACTGCAGCGAAATGAACATCAACTGAGAGTTAGGCAAACCGGGACTTTTAATCAGCGGACCTTGAGCAAGTCTCTTAACACCCTCGTTCCTTACTTTACTTATCTCTATGTCTCCTATGTGTAATACTGTAGGCATATACATGTACATATTACACATGGGAAAAGTATAGACTACAAAATGCTAACACAATGCTTGGAACATAAAAGGTAATCAATAACTATTAATTGTTCTCTGCCTCCCCTCTTTCTTTCCTAAGACATTGGATCAACACAGAGGACAGTGGAATGCTTACATTCTAAGGTCAAGACATCCTGCCTCTCACTGAAGAAATTTAAGAGAGAAGGGGAGTGGTATAGCCCTGACATGCAAGTCAAGATAGACTTGAAAGTTTTCTTCATAGGCAATATTGGACCCAGCAGAAATCTGTAATCCAATGGTTCTTAACCTTGGCTGCAATTAAAATCATCTAGGAGCTTTTAAAAATGGTGATGCCCAGACTACACTCTAGACCAATTAAATCAGACTCTCTAGGAGTAGGACCAAGGCATCGGGGAAATTTTAAAGCTCTCACAGATGATTCCAATGTGCAGGCTCTAATTCAGTGTTTCTCCAGAGCTATATGAACTGCTGCTACAAACAAAAGGACAATTGCCATGTGGTCAACATGTAGGAATGCCGCAGGTTAGTCTGGTGAGGAAAGATACAGATTACCACAGCATTTCTCTTAAATGTGTTCACAAATTAAGAGAAACAAAGTATGCAAATCAAGAAAACAAAATAGAATGCAACTAGCATATTGATACATCAAAGGAAAAGCGAAGTTCAAGTTATATATTCTTAAATTCATAAAGTCCCTGGGTGGTGCAACTGGTTTGTGCTCAACTGCTAACTAAAAGATTGGCTGTTCTAATTCACCCAGTGGCACCATAGAAGAAAGGCCTGGCAATCTACTTCCATAAGATTACAGCCACTGGGGAGGAAAAATGAGATACACAATTTAATATAGAGTAAAAGCAAATCTTTAATTTGGCAGACCTCTTCAAAACAAAGCTTTTCCATAATATTTGAGTTGATGGACCCTTCAGTATACAAAGAAAGTGAAATATTAGTGCTATTATCCTCATTGTTCTAATGGAGCCATATTAACAATTCTTACAGTTCATAATGGAGGCCAAGCTGTGACTCTAGCCCATGAAATGGATATTTTCACCAGAGATAACTGTGGAGAAAACGTTGTCTTTAGTCATAGCATTTCACCAAAATTCTGTTTGAAAAACAAATGCAGCTGAATCAAAGAGTAATTACACAGGATGTCCTAGTTTCTTCCCACTTCCCCTTGCCTCCAGAAGACGATTATCCTGCTCTGTCTGCTATGGCAGCATCTGATTTATCTTAGGCTATCTAGAGGAGGGCTAGGTTGCCTTCAGGAACACCCTTAAGAATAATAAAATACAGCAACATGTTGTCCCAGCTGAGTGCCCCCAGCACAGCAAAACCATATATAGAAGTTAAAGAGGATGGGAAATGGCAGAAGGAGGAGGAATGAAAAGCGACGAGGGTCAGGGTTGGGGGGAGGTTGGGGGGGGTCATGGATGCAAAGAGAACACGACAGGTTTATGGCAAATTAGGGTTAGAAGCATCCCAGCAACTATTGTAGGAGCCACAGCCTGCCTGCCTCAACACTGCTACATGCCATAATATCAGGAGGCCAAATGCCCTGAAGGCAGACAGAATCGAAATTTAAAAAACCCTGGGCCACCTACTGGAGCTCTGGTGGTGCAGTGGTTAAGAACTTGGCTGCTAACCGGAAGATCTGTGGTTCAAATCCACCAGCCACTTCTCGGGAGAAAGACGTGGCAGTCTGCTCCGGAAAGAGTAAAGTCTTAGAAACCATATGGGGCATTTCTACTCTGTCCTACAGAGTCAATTTCAAGTTGGAATCGACTCAAGGCAATGGGTTTGGTTGGGTTTTATGACAGCAATACCTACTTCATAGGGCTGTTTATGTTTGAGAATATACACAGCAGAACATACACCAGTTCAACAATTTCTACATGTACAGTTCAGTGACATTGATTACATTCTTCAAGTTGTTCAACCATTCTCACCCTCCCTTTCCAAATTGTTCCTCCTCCATTAACATAAACTCACTGCCCCCTAAGTTTCCTATCTAATCTTACAAGTTTTTGTCGTCAGTATGATCCCATATAGATAGTTCTTAAAAGAGCACAGCGCACAAGGAAGACATTCTTTACTAGTTAAGCTAAGCTATTGTTTGGTTTTGAGAAGACTTCAGGGGATATTTTTGGTTTAAGGTTTAAAGATAATCTCAGGGGAATAGTTTTGGGGGGTTCATCCAGCCTCCATGGCTCCAGAAAGTCTGAAGTCCATGAGAATTCGAAATTCTATTCTGCATTTCCCCACTTTTGATCAGGATTTTTCTATAGAATCTTCGATCAAAACATTCAGTAATCGTAGCCGGATACCATACAGTTCTTCTGGTCTCATGGCAAAAGAGACAGTTGTTCCTGGAGGCATTTAGCCACACATTCCATTTCCTCCTCTTATTCCTGACTCTCCTACTATTGCTCCAGGTGAGTAGAGACCAATTGTTGTATCCTGAATGGTCGCTTACAAGCTTTTAAGACCCTAGGCACTATGCAACAAACTAAGAGGTAGAACAGAAGCGCTGAACACATTATTAGGGCAATTAAGGAACCAAGAAACCAAATCCCATGAGGTGTTTGGTTGTACATAAACAGACTCAGCAGCTACCCTTTTTGTTGTTGTTGTAAATATATACATCATACAACTTTTGCCACTTCAACTTTTTACAGGTGTCCAACTTACTGACAACAATTGCATTAATCAACAGTGCAATCCCACGTTAATCAATGAGATTTTTCCATCACTGTAAACCAAAACTCAGTGCTCCATAAGCAATAACCCCTCTTCCCCCTCCCTCCTTCCCCTGGTAACCACTAATAACTTTGGTCTCTACATATTTGCCTATTCTGATCTTTTTATGTAAGTGAGGTCATATGATATTTGTCCTTTTGTGATTGACTTATTTCACTCAGCATAATGTCCTCAAGCTCCATCCATGTTGTAACATGCATCAAGACTTCATTTCTCTTTTTTTTTTGAGTAGTATTTCATTGTATGTACGTATCACGATTTGTTTATCCATTCATCCATTGATGGGCATTTAGGCTGTTTCTACCTTTTTGGCTATTGTGACTAGTGCTGCAGTGAACATTGGTGTACGAGTATCTGTTTGAATCTCTGCTTTCAAGTCTTCTGAGGATATACCTAGGAGTGGAATTACTGGGTCATGTGGTAGTTCTACCACTGGGTTATGTGGTAGTTTTCTGAGGAACCGCCACTCTGTTTTCCACAACAGCTGTACCATTTTGCGTTCCCATCAGCAATGGGTAAGGGTTCCCATTTCCCCAAATCCTTGCCAACATTTGTTATTTTCTGTTTGTTTTGTTTTGTTTTATAAACTAAACCAGAAAAAAAAAAAACCCATTGCAGTCAAGTTGATTCTGACTCATAACAACCCTATAGGACAGAGTAGAACTGCCCCAAAGAGTTTCCAAGGAGAAGCTGGTGGATTCAGACTGCCCACCTTCTGATCAGCAGCCGTAGCTCTTAACCACTGTGCCACCAGGGCTCCTTTTTTTAAACTAGTGGGAGTGAAATGGTATGTCATTGCCGTTTTATTTGCATCTCTCTAATGGTTAATAATGTTGAGTATATTTTCATGTGTTTAGTGGCCATTTCAATGTCTTCTTTGATGAAATATCTGTTCAAGCCCTTTGCCCATTTTTTGATCAGGTTATTTGTCTTTTTATTGTTAAGTTGTCAAATTTTAATATGCATTTTGGTTATTAGATTCTTATCGAATATATGGCTTCCAAAGATATTCTCCCAGTTGGTAGCTTGTCTTTTCATCTTTGTGGTAAAGTCTTTCAATGAATGAAAGTTTTTGATTTTTATGAGGTCCCATTTGTTTATTTTGCTTTTGCTGTTTGTGCTTTTGTTATTACATTAAATAATCCATTTTTAAAAGCTAGGCCTAACAGCACAGCCCCTGCATTTTCTTCTAAGAATTTTATGGTTTTAGTATTCACATTTAGGTTCTTAATCCATTTTTTATTTGTTTTTGTGCATGGTGTGAGGCATAGATCCCATTTCATTTTTCTGCATGTGGAAATCTAGTTTTCCCAATTCCATTTGTTGAAGAGACTCTTCTTTTCCTATCAAATGGACTTAGCACCCTTGTCAGAAATCAATTGACCACAGATGTGTGGATTTATTTCTGGACTCTCAGTTCTATTCCATTGGTCTATATGTCTATTGTTATACCAGTACTAGGCTGTTTTGATTACTGTTGCTGTATAATATGTATTAAAATCAGGAAGTGCGAATCCTCCTACTTCGTTCTTCTCCTTCAACATTGCTTTAGCTGTTCAGGGCCTCTTGCCTTTCATATAAATTTGAGGATTGGTTTTTCCATTTCTGTAAAGAAGGCTGTTGGAATTTTGATCAGGATTGCGTTGAATTTATAGATCACTTTGGGTAGTATTGACATGTTCATAATATTAAGTCTTCCAATCCATGAACACAGGACATGTTTCCATTTATTTAAGTCTTCTTTAATCTCTTTTAGCAGGGTTTTACAATTTTCATTGTATAAGTTTTTCACATTCCTGGTTAAATTTATTCCTAGGTATTTTATTCTCTTAGATGCTATTGTAAACGGAATCATTTTCCTAATTTCTCTTTCAGATTCATCATGGCTGGTGTATAGAAACTCAACTGATTTGTGTCGACCTTGTACCCTGCAACTGTGCTAAATTCCTGTATTAGCTCTAGAAGGTTCTTGAGGACTGTTTGGGATTTTCTATATATAGGATCATATCATCCATGATTAGAGATAATTTTACTTCTTCTTTTTCAATCTGGATATCTTTTATTTCTTTTTCTTGTCTAATTGCTCTGGCTAGGCTTCATAAGGTTTCTGAGGAGACTACCTAAGATAATGTATATAAAAATATTTTAGCACAGTGCCTGGTATTCACTAAGCATTCACCACTACATTGATTTAGTGGCCATTTCTGAACCGGCATCAGGCATTTGTTACTGGAAATGCCAAGGCAACACCTTCTGTTTTCGTTGTGTAAATAAATGGTAGCAGTAAGCTGAGAATTTTAACCTTTCTTCAAGCCCCTCTCTCATTGCTCACTCTCAATAAAATTGCCTTTCTTTCTCTTATAAATCTGAAGTTTGTTTTATCATAAGTTATTCATGCACAATTTGTTCTATGCTTATTATGACAAACACTGGTTTTGATAATAAATAATATACTTTGTAAAAGGAGGCCATTAATCCAATTCTGTACACACAGGTGTAAACAACACGTACATACAGGTTGACCAGCCCCGACACATCCCTTTCTGTTTCCCAGAGGCAAACTCTGTCAGCATTTTATCTGTTTCTTTGGGACTGGGGGTTTACCCCCCTATTTTTAAATAAAATATTTTTAATGCTTCCTCTTGATCTTTCTGTTCTAGGTGTTATTTATAAACACCTGTTCTTTTATGATGAGGTGGTACTATTCACTACTGGCTCTGGCTCCAGCACCACACACACACACACACACACATCCAAGCCATCGTATTCTCAACTCAAATATGATAAATATTTGGGCATGTCTATATTCCATGTATAGGACTGTGTATATGTAAATACTGTCCATATGATAAACTCTGATTGTGTTTCTTTTCTTCTACACCTTTTTCTCTTAATAATTTCTTTATTAATTGTCTTGGTTTTTTAATTGTCTAACTTTCTGTATACCCAAACCCATTGCTGCTGAGTTGATTTCAACTCATAGCAACCCTATAGAACAGAGTAGAACTGCTCCATAGGATTTCCAAGGCTGTAATATTTATGGAAGCAAACTGTCACATCTTTCTCTTGCAGAGAGGCTGATGGGTTCCAACAGCGGACTTTTGGTTAGCACCCACGTGGTTTAACCACTTCACCACCAGGACTCCGCAACTTTATATGTACCTATTATTAACTCATTCCAAACTCTCTATCATGAACATAATTATCTTCGCAATATGTACAGACACATCAGGTATTCCCTCTTTTTTCTCTTCTTGGTGACAATCTCTGTCTTCCTGCTCCAGTATGGACTGGTTTCACACTAGGTCTACCCTAATGACTCTTGAACTTCCGTTCAGCATCATCCTGGGTGTTCTTTTTGCCCCTCTTCTGTGTTGGGTTTTCTTTCCTGGATCCAGTGCCACTGTGCTTATTTGTTACTCCTTCTTTCAAGAAGAATACATCCTCCATTAACTTTCAGAGAAAGAATGCATGAAAAGTACATACTTTGAGACCTTTAAATGTCTGAAAAAAAAATCCTTACGCCTTAACCTTGTTAACCTTAGATACTCTGGAGGGTAAAGAACTTTAGATTGAAAATTACTTGCTCACAGAATTTTAAGACATTGCTCTATTGTCTTCTTAATTCCAAAGATGCTATTGAGTAGTCCAACGGCATTCTGGTTTCCAATTCTTTGTATCCAACTGAGTTTTTTTTCTATAGAAGTTTCAGGGTCATCTCTTTATTTCCAGAGTTCTGAAATTTGGTGATGACATGTCTTGCTGTGGATCTTGTTCCTTCTTTGTCCATGCTGGAACTCCTGGTTTTTAGAAGTTTGACCTTCTAATGAACCACAAGTGTAACTTTTTTATTTTCTATCTCTTTGTCTTTGTTTTTCTTTCTGAGAGATTTTTTTTCAATTTTACCTTCTAACCTTTCTAATTGAGGTTATCATTTCCACTATCATAGAATTTCTCTTTTATTTGCAAAAGCTTCCTCCTCCCCTCCCCCCCTTCCAGGATGTTACTTTTTAAGGTATTTTGTTCTTGTTTCATAGATGCAATATACACTTTTATCTCCATAAGCATGCAAATTCTAGCATATTTTTATTTTTTTGAAGTTTTCTTTTGCATTGTGTCTATTTCCACTGAATCGTTTTTGTTTCTTTTGGTGTCTGAATTCAATATTGGATGCTTTCCTCATAAGTCTAAAGGGCACTAAAAAGGGCACTAAAGAGCTGATTGATAGCTCTTTGTGCATGGCCGCATGTAGAGTCATCTGGCTGGACTGTTTCACTGGGCAATCTTCATTGTTAGACTCTTGGGGTAATGAGATTCTTCAAAGAAAACTTTTCTAGTATCTTGCCTGGAAGATATAATCCTGTGGCTGCCAGTTCTCTGACAGCCAAGTGGGGAAAGGAGGATAGAGGGTGGTCTCACCACTCAGTATGTAGTCATTCACTTAAGCCCACATCAGTAGAGTCTCTTCTCTTTCTGTCTCTGGCCCTAGTCCAGAAAATAAAACTTCTACAGTCTTTAGCCAAGATGGAAGAGAATCAGTTACCTTATCATGAGAGATGGAGAGAAGAAACACCGGGTTATAACTGCTTCTTATCCAGTTTTCGACAAGTTTTTTGGTTTTAGATCCACCTTCACCCCCATAAGTACCCGATACTGTCAGTTTCTGTGCCTTTCTGGGGTTCTACAGTGCAAATATGCTTGCATGTTGACTTCTTCTAGGTTTCAGCTTCCCTAGCTATGATAAATTGATTACCACTTGTTCATTTGCTTTTTAGCCTTCACAAAATTCTTATTCTTACCTCTACTTCTATTCCCTTTGTCCTTAAAATTTAGTCCACATTCTTCTTTCTTCCTTCTTCTTCTTTTTCTCCTTTGCTTCCTTCTTTGCCTCTGTTGTTATTTTAGAGAAATTTCAGATAGTAATACATAACAAGGAGTATATTCGATTCATTATACTCCCCAAGCTCCTTTCTACCTTTTCAAATAATGTTATACTCCAACCTCAAGGACAAATTAACCTAACGAATATTGAATCTACCATAAAGCCTTTCCCTTTTAAACAGGGAAGCATGCTACTTCTGGGAAAGAGGGAGAATTTTATGTTTCCATTAATTATATCTGTTGCTTATTTGATATAAATCAGTTGACAGTTCTGTAAGATTGAACTAAAGTTTCATCTATCATAGCTCCTATAACACTTTATTACATTTAATAGCATACATGACTCCCTCTGCCAAAAAACAGTACCGGTAATCCCCTCAATGCAGTAACAGTGCTTAATAGATGTTAGCTGGATGAATCGGTGAGAAAATAACTTCCTTGTCAATTATTTGACTCTTCAACAACTGGTAGGTGTACAAATGACTCAAAATGACATATTTCTTCTTTTCCTTTTTAGTTTGCTTGTTCTTATATGCAAATATATGTAATTTGCTAATTCTCTAATAGCTTCTGGTACAATTTTGGTCTCTTTAATAGATTGTAAGCTCTTTGGAAACATAGACTGTCTTAAAATTATGGAATCATAAAATGGGGTGGGAGCATACACAGTATATTTCAGGTCATTAAAGAGACCTGTGTGGTTAAGCTAATGTGAAAAAATGGAGAACAGTAGAAGATGAGGTCAAAGAGATAACAGAGCTCAGCTCACGTGGGGCCTTATAGTTCAAGATAAGAACTTTGTCTTTTACCCTGAAATGGGCAGCCATTAAAGGGTTTTAAGAACAGGAGAGAGATGATCTGACTTTGCTTTTTAAATGACTCTGGCTTCTGTGTTGAAAATAGACTGAACAGGGGGCAAATGCAAAAGGCAGAAAGCCAGGTAGGAGGCTGTTGCAATAATCCAGGAAGAGGTGATGGTAGTTTAGACTAGGGAGATGGCACTTGTGAGTAGGGAGAAGTGATAAAATTCTGGATATATTCTGAATGTAGAGTTTACAGGATTTTCTGACAGACTAGATGGGGAGTGTGAGAGAAAAAGAGGAGTTAAAGGTGACAGTAAGATTTTTTGGCCTGAGCAATTGGAATAAAGGAGTTGCCACTTACTACGATGGGGAAGGCCGCAGGATGACTTGGAGAAAATATCAGATCAGTTTGGGCAAGTTAAATTTGAGATTGTAGTTCAACATCCAAGTGAAAGTGTCCATTAGACAGCTGGATATATGAGTGGAGTTTAGGGGAGAATTCTCACCTGGTGATTTACATTTGGACATCATCAGCGTACAGACAATACTTAAGGCCAAGAGCATTGATTAAGTAATCATTACCAAGTGAAAAATTCTAGGGATGAAGAGAGGAAGACATATAAATGTTTCATTAAGACACCAATCTTATGAGAAAATATAACCTCTAAAGTTTAAGGAGCCTGGTGGCACAATGGTTAAGTGCTTGGCTGCTAACTAACCAAAAGGAGGGCTGTTCGAAACCACCAGCCACTCTATGGGAGAAAAGACCTGGCAATCTTCTCCTGTAAAGATTTACAGCCTAAGAAACCCTATTTGGCAGTTCTGCTTTGACCTATAGAGTTGCTGTGTATGAGTCTGGATGGACTTGAAGACCCAAGACAACAAACTCTCTGAAGCTGTTTTACTTTTCAGTGCGGCAGTTGGGACTCTTTGGTAGCAAGTAACTGAAATCCATTGCATTAATGAAACTGAAAAGAAAATTTATGAAATGGATATGATGGCAGCCCAGGAATCAAAGAATCAATGAAACAGTTGAAGATCCAGGCTTAGAAAAGGCAGGAGCCAGACTGCTCTGGGTATCCAGGTGGCAGAAGCTAATTGACAATCTCTGCCACTGAAACTTATCAACACCAACAGTCTTCTGTCCTTGTGAAAGTCCACTCAAGAGTCAGAATGGCAAGTGAGAGAGTCCAGTAGCCAGCCTGGGGTTTCATGCCCATCCCTTGGTCAGAGAAGTCTGTACACCTTACTTTATACACCCACCTAGATGAAACACGGCAAAGAAGGAATAGTTCTCCAAAGAAATCAGTAAAAACAACAACTGTCCACTAAATGTTGCTTGGCCCCTTCCTCCACTTTTGTACCTTATCGACAGCCTCACTAAGATTCCAGTGGCTCCCATGGCAGTAGCCTCAGAGGGTCCCCATGAATAGCAGAATGAGAAGAGGTGGAAGACGCTCTGGTATATTTGTCTTTACCGGTATGTATACACCGAGTGTTTGTCAGTTGTTTCACAACGTTCATTTCTAGAGCTTCCAGCAAGCCCTCTCTCCCATTGTAGCAATATATCTTTCCCTTCCTCTTTAAGAGTTGTCCTTTACTGAGCTGCCTACTCTGGCCAAGCCCCACTCCTATGCCAAACCCCGTTGCCATGAAATCACTCTCTCCCCAGCAGCTTCAGCTACTGCCACAGTCAACACAGCCCCGGCTGCTGTCACTTTTGCGTCCATCAAAAACACCATAGTTATTTAGTGGTGCCAATAGTACTATCTTCAAAGGGTCCTGGAAACTAGGAATCACTCTGAGCTTGCACCTTGAACCTTGCATTTTGAAGCCCATGACTTTTAACCTTCATTTGGCTTTTGACTTCTGCCTTGTCTGTTGTACCAGACCTCTGTTAGCTCCAGGGACTTTCAGTTTTTATATAGCCGTACTCTAAATTTATTATTTATTGCAACAATATTTGACATCCTGGTTTCAGGTTTCTTCATTTACCCTTGGCCCTAATTCACAGATTTCTGGGGTTTGTGCCCTAATCTATGACAAAAAACACAGCATATAATTAAAGTTACTGAAATTGTCTTCCTAAAAACTTACTAGGTCACTCTTGACTCTTGGACAAATTTATGAATATGGGCATCTACATTTTCATTTCCTTAAAGCTCTTTTATTGAATTTAACTACATTCTCCCCCGTATTATCATTGAGCACATCTTTTCCTCTTTATTAGGTTTAATTTAAGAACTCCTAGAGGATAGGGACCATGAGTTTTTCATCTTTATATTTCTCACACCTTTGTTCAGATACCACAGTAATTATTAAATTTTACTATGTCTAAGAATCACTGGAAGAACTTGTTAAACATGTAAATTCCCAGGCCCCTAGTAGAAGAAATTCTGATTCTGTAGGTCTGAAGCAGGGACTAGTAACATGCATTTTACCAAGCACCCCAAGTGGTTGTGAGACAGGTGGTCCTTAGAGCACATTTTGAGAAATATAATGAGTGTGTGCTGAGAAGAAAAGGAGAAAGGAAAAAAAAAGAAAGAAAATGGGGTAAGAAATCCAGAGTCACTTGTGAAGTCAGGATCATTCTAGAAATCAAGCTTCATGGTCTTGATGAGCCCTACCTCATTTTAAAAACATATGTGCACTTTAACGTCATGAGATTAGAACGACACTTAAAGAATCCTCTGGATGCGCAAAACTCACATTTGTATCAAAAACTTCCCTGATGAAAGAAAAGCCAAAAATGAGAAGCCTGTCAAGAGTGTAATTCTATTCTGATAACAGCTTAGTGGCAGATGGGGAAGTAGTCTGTGAACTTATCTCCCTAGAAATTCATACTCCCTAGAAAGAGATATTCACTTATTTCAAGTTGTTGGACTGAGACAACTTTCTAAAAGCTATACAGAGCTTTGGTATCTCATTACAACTGTTGGTGGTAAAGAAAGGATCAAAAGTGAACTGAATCCTGAAGACTAAAGCTATAATATAAGGAGTCTCTGGGTGGTGCAAAATGACTAAGTACTAGACTACTAGCCAAAAAGAGGTTGATGGTTCAAACCCACCTGGAGGTATCTTAGAAGACAGGCCTGGCAATCTGCTTCTGAAAGGTCACAGCCTTGAATACTCTATGAAGTTTTACTCTGCACACATGGGGTCTCCATGTGTCAGAATCGATTTGACAGCAACTGACAACAGCAACAACAGCAAAATTTTGCTAAAGATGATTCAAAAACAGCTGCAACCATACATCCACAGGGAACTTCCCAAAATTCAAACTGTATTCAGAAGAGGAGATGGAATGAGGGATCCACTGCTGATTCCAGACAGATCTTGGCTGAATGCAGAGAATGCCAGAAAGATGGTTATCTGTGTTTTATTGACTATGTGAAGGAACATAACAAATTATGGATAACATTATGAACAATGAGAATTCTGGAACACTTAATTGTAATCATGCAGAACCTGGACATTCATCAAGAGGCAGTCATTTGAACAGAAAAAGGGGTTACTGAATGGTTTAAAATCAGAAAAGATGTGCATCAGGGTTGTATCCTTTCGTTTTACTCATTTAATCTGTATGCTGAGCAAATAATTCAAAATCTCGACTATATGAAGAAGAATGCGGCATCAGGATTGGAGGATAACTCATTAACAACCATAGATATGCAGATGACACAACCTTTCTTGCCAAAAATGAAGACGATTTGAAGCACTTATTGCTGAAGGTAAAAGACTACAGCCTTCAGTATTATTACACCTGAACTAAAGAAAACAAAAATTCTCACAACTGGACCAGTAACCAACATCATGATAAATGGTGAAGAAATTGAAGCTGTCGAAGATTTCATTCTACTTGGATCAACATGGAAGCAGCAGTCAAGAAATCAAACAACGTCTTGCATGGAGCAAATCTGCTGCAAAAGACCTCTTTAAAATATTAAAAATTAAACATGTCACTTTGATGACTAAGATGTGCCTGATGCAAGCAATGGTCTTTTCAATCTCCTCATGTGCATGTGAATGCTGGACAACAAAAAAGGATGACTGCTGAATCGTGCCCATTACTGAACATTTTGATCAAAGATTCCATAGAAGAATCCTGATCAAAATGGGGAAAATGCAGAAAGGAATTTCAAATTCTCATGGACTCTAGACTTTCTGGACTCATGGAGAGTGGATGAACCCCTGAAACTATTGCCCTGAGATAATAATCTTTAAAATTTTAAGCCAAAAATATCCCCTGAAGTCATCTTAAAACCGAACAGTAGTTTAGCTTAAGTAGTAAAAAATGTCTGCTTTGAGCATTATGCTCTTTTAAGAACTCTCTGTATGAGATCAGGAGTCCTGGTGGTGCAGTGGTTAAAAAGCTATGGCTGCTAACCAAAAGGATGGCTATTCGAATCCACCAGTCACTCCTTGGGAACCCTACGGGGTAGCTCTACTCTGTCCTATAGGGTGCTATCAGTTGGAATCAACTCGACAGCAACAGGTTTAGTTTTGTTTTTTTTTTAAATATATGAGAACAAGTGGACAACAACAACTCAAACGATTAGACAGGAACCTTAGGGGGCAATCAGTTTATGTTAATGAGGGAGGAACAACTCAAAAAAGGAGGATGAGAATGTTTGCACAACTCAAAGAATGTAGTCAGTGTCACTAAATTGTACTAGAAACTGTTGAATTGGTGTATGTTTTGCTGTGCATATTCTCAACAGCAACAACAAAGTAAATAATATTTAGGGGAAAAAAGAGAAAAAAAAGGAAGACTGAAGAAGAATTGACACGTTAGAATTGTGGTGTTGGTGAAGAACACTGAATATACCTTGGACTGTCAGAAGAACAAACAAATCCATCCTGGAGAAAGTACAGCCAGGATACTCCTTAGAAGCAAGACTTTGTCTTGCTTACTTTGGACACATCATCAGGAAAGACCAATTGCTAAGAAAAGATGTTAAATAAAGTACCTCTACTTAGCAAAAACAAGGGAAACCTTCCATGAAATAAGTTGACATAGTGGCTACAACAATGGACTTAAACATACCAAAGATTGAGAGGATGGTGTAGGACTGGACAGTGTTTCATTCTGTTATACATAAAGTCTCCAGGAGTGGGAGCCGACTCAATGGCAGCTAACAACAATATATCAATATTGTCTCCTATCTTCTCTCAGCTTCTTTAAAGGGTGTAAAATATATATTATAGTAAGAATTATAGCAATGTATTATTGTAGGTAACATTTGTAGATGTAATATGTCTAACAATATTACCATGAAAAAGGAGGAAAAAGGAATAGAGGTATATAAGAGTAATGCTTCTATATCTCACCGAAGTTAAGTTAGTATAAATCTGTTAAAGTGTATATGGTAAGCCCTAGGACAATTACTAAAAATATAACTTAAAAAATATAGTGAAAAAAATTATTACAGTAATTAAAATACTACGTTAGAAAATATTACTTAATGCAAAAAAAGAAAAAAAGAAGCATTGATGGTGCAGTGGTTAAGAGCTCAGCTGCTAACCAAAAGGTCGGCAGTTCAAATCCACTAGCCACTCCTTGGAAACCCTATGGAGCAGTTCTACTCTATCCTATAGGGTCGCTGTGAGTCAGAATCGACTTGACGGCAACAGATAAGGTAATGCAAAATAAAGCAGTAAAGGAAGAATAGAGAAACACAAAGACATCAGACATATAGAAAACAAAAAGTAAAACGGCAAACATAAATATAAACTATATCAATAACAACATTTATGGGGAGTGGATTAAACAACCCAGTAAAAAGCCAGAGATTGCCAGACTGAGTAAGAAAAAACAAGATCCAAAAATATACTATCTACAGGAGACACACTTTAGACTCAAAGATAAAATAGATTGAAAGTATAAGGATGGAAAAATACGTATCATGCGAACAGCAATCACAAGTAAGCTAGCATGGCTATACTAGTATCAAACAAAATAGACTTTCAAGCAAAAAATGTTTCGAGACTTCAAATACCCCCACTTTCAATAACAGATTTAAAAAACGAGGAAGAAGATTAACAAGAAAATAGATTTGGAGGCCCCTGGTAAATAAAGTATTACTGAAGAAGAAGAACAAAGTGGGAGGCCTCACACTACCTGATTTTAGAACCTATTATACCACCACAGTAGTCTAAAACAGCCTGGTACTGTTGTACCCTGGTACAACAACAGATAGATAGATTAATGGAATAGAATTGAGAACCCAGGTGTAAATCCATCCGCCTATGAACAGCTGATATTTGACCAAGACCCAAAGTCCATTCAATGGGCAAAAGACAATCTCTTTAACAAACGGTGCTGGCATAACTAGATTTCCATCTGCAAAAAAATGAAACAGGACACATACCTCACACCATACATAAAAAATAATTCAAAATGGATCAAAGACCTAAACATAAAATGTAAAAAGATAAAGAAAATGGAAGAAAAAATAGGAACAACACTAGGATCCCTAATACATGGCATAAATAGCATACAAATCATAACTAACAATGCACAAACACCAGAAGACAAACTAGGTAACTGGGAGCTCCTAAAAATCAAACACTTATGCTCATCAAAAGACTTCACCAAAAGAGTAAAAGGAGAACCTACAGACTGGGAAAAGATTTTTGACTATGACATATCCAATAAGTGTCTAATCGCTAAAATCTACAAGATACTGCAACACTTCAACAATAAAAAAACAAGTAATCCAGTTAAAAAATAGGTAAAGGATATGAACAGACACTTTACTGAAGAAGACATTCAGGTGGCTAACAGACACATGAGGAAATACTCACGATCATTAGCCGTTAGAGAAATGCAAATCAAAACTACACTGAGATACCATCTCCACCAACAAGGCCGGCACTAATCAAAAAAACACAAAGTAACAAATGTTGGAGAGGCTGTGGAGAGATTAGAACACTTATGCACTGCTGGTGGGGATGTAAAATGGTACAAACACTTTGGAAAATGATTTACGGCTTCCTTAAAAAGCTGGAAATAGAAATACCATATGATCCAGCAATCCCACTCCTAGGAATATATCCTAGAGAAATAAGAGCTGCCACACAAATAGACGTGCACACCCATGTTCATTGCAGCATTATTCACAATAGCAAAAAGATGGAAACAACCTAGGTGCCCTTCAACAGATGAATGGATAAACAAATTATGGTACATAAACATAACGGAATACTATGCAATGATAAAGAACAATGATGAATCCACGAAACATCTCACAACATGGATGAATCTGGAGGGCATTATGCTGAGTCAAATTTGTCAGTCACAAAAGGACAAATATTATATGAGACCACTATTATAAGAACTAAAGAAAAGGTTTAAACACAGAAGAAGAAACATTCTTTGATGGTTACAAGGGTGGGGATGGTAACTAGATAATAGACAAGAATCAACCTCGGTGAAGGGAAGGACAACACACGATATAGAGGAAGTCAGCACAACTGGACCAAAGCAAAAACTAAGAAGTCCCCTGGACACATCCAAACACTTTGAGGGACAGAGTAGCTGGGGCTGGGGGCTGGGAACCATAGTTTGGGGTACATCTAGGTCAATTGGCATAACAAAGTTTATTAAGAAAGTGTTCTGCATTCCATTTTGGTGAGTGGTGTCTGGGGTCTTAAAAGCTTGAGAGTGGCCATCTAAGATGCATCAATTGGTCCCATCCCACTCAGAGCAAAGGAGAATGAAAAAATTCAAAGACACAAGGAAAATATTAGCCCAAGAAACTAAAGGACCGCATGAACCAGAGACACCACCAGCCTGAGACCAGAAGAACTAGATGGTGTCCAGCTACCACCAATGACTGCCCTGACAGGGAACACAACAGAGAGTCCCTGACGGAGCAGGAGAAGTGTGGAGCAGAACTCAAATTCAAGTAAAAAGACCAGACTTAATGGTCTGACAGAGACTGGAGGAACCTCCGTAACAGTGGCCCGCAGATGCTCTGTTAACCCAGAACTGAAACCATTCCCAAAGCCCATTCTTCAGACAAAGATTTGAGATGACTATAAAGCAAAAAAATAATACTTGTGAGCAGTGTTCTTCTTAGTTCAATCAGATACACAAGACTAAATGGGCAGCTCCTGTCCAGAGACAGGATGAGAAGACAGGAAGGGACAGGAGCTGGTTGAAAGGACACGGGAAACCTGGGGTGGAAAGGGTGAGTATGCTGTCACATTGTTGGAATTGCAACTGATGTCACAAAACAATATGTGTATAAATTTTTGAGAAATTAACTTGAGCTGTAAACTTTCACCTAAAGCACAATAAATAAAGAAAAGAGAAAAAAAAGAAATAGATTCGAATAACACTATAAACCACATAGACCTAACAGACATCTATAGAACTCTCTGCCCAACGGCGATAAAATATACATTCTTCTGTCATACACATGGAACATTCTCCAGCATAGATCATATATAGGCCATAAAAAAAAATTTATTGCTGTCTGTCTTAGGCTGGGTTCTCTAGAGAAGCAAAACCAATAAAGCATATAAATATATATATAGCAAGAGAGATTTATATCAAGGAAATGGCTTACGTGGTTGCAGAGGCTGCAACGTCCCAAGTCCATGGGTCAGGATAGAGGCTTCTCCTGATTCACGGGCCGAAGGGATTGGCAAACCCAAGATGGGCCTGCAGAGAGCAGGGCTGTTGCTCATAGGCTGTGAAGATCAACGAATCCCAAGATCGGCAGGCAAGACCGCAGGTAAAGTGCTAGCTCAAGTCCCAAGAACCAGAGGTCAAACTAACAGGAACCAGCTGCAGGAACCAGAATGAGCAAAGGCCTGGGCAAGGAGAGAGGAAGAGCTAGGTGGCAGAGGGCAGAGAGGTGAAGGCTGAGGGGTGTGGTGAGCCGCTACAGGCCCCACCCCCACTGGTACCGGCTCACAGCAGATCCCATCATGGGAGTGATTACGTATCAAATCTCAACAGGGAAGTGATCACAACGTTATACGACTGCCAAAACACTGAGAATCATTCCCCAGCCAAGCTGACACACAATTGTAACCATCACATGTCAAGTCAATTTCAACTCATAGCCACCCTTAGGGAAGCAGATTGCCACATCTTTTTCCTTAGGAGCGGCTGGTGAGTTCAAACCGCCAACATTTTGGCTAGCAGCTGAGCACTTAACCACTGTACTACCAGGATTCCTTAAATATGTAGAAACCAAAGATTATTAGTGGTTACCAAGGTAGGAGGGAAGGAAACTTTTTGCCTTGGGAGCACTGAGTTTGTGGTAATGGTGGTGGACTAATTTGGAAAAGGATAGCAATAATGATTGTACAACATGACTACTGCAATCAATGTCACTGAATTATGTGTGTAGAAATTATGGAACTGGCAAATGTTTTGTTGTGTATATTTTCACCACAATAATAAAAAGAAAGACAATTTGAGTAGACCTGTAACAAGTAAAGAGATTAAGTCAGTAATTTTTTAAAAAAAAAAACTACCCACAATGGAAAGCCTAGGCCCAGGTAACTTCACGTTGAATTCTCCCAAGCTTTTAAGAAAGATACTAATTTTTCATAAATTCTTCCAAAAAAGAGAAGACATTGAGAAAACTTCTCAGCTCATTCTGTGAGACCAGTATTACTTTGATACCAAACCAGACAAAAACATCACAAGGAAACTACAAACTAATGTCTCTTATGAATATGGATGCAAAAATCCTCAACAAATACTAGCAAACTGAATCCAGTAATATTTAAAAAGAATTACACACCATGACTAAGTGGGATTTATCCCAGGAATGCAAGATTTGTTTAAAATCGGAAAATCAATTAATGTAATAGACTATATCAATAAATGTTCATAGTATCATTATTCATAATAGCCAAAAGGTGAAAACAACCCAAATGTGCATCATATGATGAATATGTAAACAAAGTGTGGTACATCCATACGGTGAAACATTATTTGGCCATACAAGTAATGAGGTATTTATACATGCTATGTATAGGTCAATCAATATACCCAGAAAAAGCATTTGACAAAATCCAATAACCTTTCATTATAAAAACACTCAACAAACTAAGAGCACAACGGAACTTTCTCAACCTGATGAAAGGCATCTTCAAAAACCCATAGCTACCATCATACTTAATGGTGAAAGATGGGATGCTTTTCCCCTAAGATCAGGAAAAAAACAAAGGATGTCCACTCTCATCCCGTTTATTTAACATTGTACTGGAGATTTTAGCCAGGTCAATTAGTCAAGAAGAGGAAATAAAAGGCACACAGATTGGAAAGGAAGAAGTAAAACTATCTCTATTTGCAGATGACATGATCTTGTATATAGAGACTCTTAAGGAATCAACTAAAAAACTCTTAGAACCAATAAATGAGTTCAGCAAGGTTGAAGAATACAAGATCAATACAAAAATCTATGGTATTTTTATATACTAGCAACGAAAATAAAAAAAAAAAGGAGATTAAAGCAATTTCATTTACAATAGTAACAAAAAGAACAGAATACTTAGGAATAAATTTTAAAGGTGCAAAACTTGTACTTTGAAAACTATTTATCTGCAAGAAAAAAAAAGATCTAAATAAATGAGAAACATCCTATGTTCATGTTTTGGAAGACTTAATATTGTTAAGATGGCAATACTCTTCCAAATTGATCTACAGATTCAACACAATCCCTATCAAAATCACAGTTGGCTTCTTAGTAAAATTGGCAAGCTGATTCTAAAACTCACATGGAAATGTAAGGGACACAGAATAGACAAAACCATCTTGAAAAGGAAGAACAAAATTGGAGAACTCATATTTCCCATTTTTCAAAATTTACTACAAAGCAATGTAATCAAGACAGCATAGTACTGGCATAAGGATAGACATACAGAATAGAATTCAAAGTCCAGAAATAAACCCATGTGTCTGTGGTCAGCTAATTTTTGACAAGAATGCCAAGATCATTGCGTGGGGAAAGAATAATCTCTCAACAAATGCTGTATCCAAACCCGTTGCCATCAAGTCGATTCTGACTCACGGCAACCCTATAGGGCAGAGTAGAACTGCCCCATACGGTTTCCAAGGCTGTTAAACTCTGTGGAGGCAGACTGCCACATCTTTCTCCTGCAGAATAGCTGGTGGATTTGAACCCACAACCTTGCGGTTAGCAGCCAAGCACTAACCACTGCGCCAGCAGGGCTCCAAATGGTAACAAGAAGTCCCAGGGTTACGAACGAGATCCAGTCCTAAATCTGTCTTTAAGTTGAATTTGTAGGTAAGTTGGAACAGGTACATATGGTTCTTATTTAGCATCAGTTAGTCAAATGTTTGTCTTAGTATATAGTGTATATTTTATCTTTCTATTCATGTAAAACATTTAAGAAACACTTCCAAACTGTGCAATGTTCTCACAAGCGTCACAAAGTAGTGTGTTCATTATTACAAACCAATGTATTTAACTCATTATGGAAGTCCTTCTTAAATATGAGTTGTCCATAAGTTGGATGTTGGTAACCTGGGGACTGCCTGTATAGCCACATGCAGAAGAATGAAGTTGGATCCTGTCTTAATTATCTAGTGCTACTATAACAGAAATACCACAAGCGGATGGCTTCGACAAACAGAAGTTTATTCTCTCACAGTCTAGTAGGCTGGAAGTCCAAATTCAGGGCGTCAGCTCCAGGGGAAGTCCTTCTCTCTCTGTAGGCTCTGGAGGAAGGTCCTTGTCATCAATCTTCCCTGGTCAAGGAGCTTCTCAGCACAGGGACCCTGGATCCAAAGGACACGCTATTATCCTGGCTCTTGTTTTTTTGTGGTATGAATTCCCCATCTGTCTGTCTCTCTGCTCACTTCTCTCGTCTATGTCTGAAAAGACACTGACTCAAGACAAAATCTAATCTTGTGGATTGAGTCTTTCCTCATTAACATAACTGCCTCTAATCCTGCCTCATTAATATCATAGAGGTAGGATTTACAACACATAGGAACATCACATCAGATTACAAAACAATGGACAATCACACAATACTGAAAATCATGGCCTGAACAAGTTGACAGATATTTTTGGGGGACACATTCAATCCATAACAGACCCTTACTTCACATTATATACAAAAATTAACCCCAAATGGATAAAAGACCTAAATGTAGGAGCTAAAATTATAAAACTCTCAGAAGAAAACATAAAGGTAAATCTTCATGACCTTGGATTTGGCAGTGAATTCTCAGACATGACATCAAAAACGTAAGTGATGAAAGAAAAAAAAATAGATAAATGGGACTTCACCAAAATTTACTTTTGTGCTTCAAAGGACACCATCAAGAAAGTGAAAACACAACACACAGAATGAGAGAATATATTTACAAACCATATATCTGATAAGGGTCTTGTATCTAGAATACATAAAGAACATTTCCAACTCAATAGTAAAAAAAAAAAACACGATTAAAAATGAGCAATGGATCTGAATAGACATTTTCCATAGAAGGTATGCAAATGACCATCAAGCACATGAAAGGCTGCTCAAAACTGTTATTCATCAAGGAAATGCAAATCAAATCCACAAGGAGATATTACTTCACACCCACTAGGATGGCTATGATTAAAAGTCAGATAATAACAAGGCTTGGTGACAATGTGGAGAAATAGGTACACTTATATACTGCTGGTGAGAATGTAAAATGGTGCAGTCACTTTAGAAAACAGTTTGGTAGTTCCTCAAACAGTTAAAAATACAGTTACCATATCACTAAACAATTCTACTCCTAGGTATCTGCCCTAGAGAAATGCAAACATAATGTCCACACAAAAATTTGTACTCAAATGTTTATAGTAGCATTATTCATAATAGCTAAACGGTTAAAACAATGCAAATGTCCATCAAATGATGAATGGATAAATGAAGTGTTCTGTATCCACCATACAGTGAAATATTTTTTGGCCATAAAAAGAAATGAAGTACTGATACATATTACAACATAGCTGACCTTGAAAACATTATGTGATTCCATTTATATTAAATGTCCAGAATAAGAAAATCTATATAAACAGAAAATAGATTAGTGGTTTGCCTTGGGCTGAGAAGCACAGGGGGTAGGGTGTAGAGGCTAAAGGGTACAGGACTTCTTTTTGAGGTTATGAAAATGTTCAAAAATTGACTGTGGAGATGTTTGCACATATCTGTGTATATAATAAAAACCGTTGAATTGTATACCTTAAATAGGTGAATTGTGTGGTATGTGAATTATATCTCAATTAAGCTGTTATATTTTTGGAAAAAAGTATAAACAATGTGATACTAGTTTAAAAAATACTATCTGTGTATAGCTAGAAATCTTGAAGGACATAAAACATTTACAATGTTTATCGCTGGATGGTACAATTACAGATTACCTTTCTTGATAATTTCTATGTGTGTGTGTTTTTTTCAGTTATTTTGTAAGAAGAACAAAAATACTTTAAACATAAAATAAATAAATATATTGTATAATGATTTCTAATTTAGGATTTTTCTCTCCAAGCTAATTAACCTCAAATTCTTTAACTCATTATAAGAATAATTTTCCCACAATGAATTGTTTTTTGCCCATTTTTTTAATCTGACATCCCTTCACAAGTCAATCAAGAAAGACAACAAGAACCTCTTGATTACTAAATCCAAAGGACTTTTTCTGTCTTCATCTTACTTTCTTACTTGCATTGAGTACTATTGATCACTCCCTCCTTCTTAAACCTCACCAGTGTTTGGCACAATGTAGATGCTCAAAAAAATACTTCATTAAATGGACAAGTGATGTATTGAGTGCCTACTGCTTGGGGGAATTTAAGATTAAATCATATGAAATAATCAAAGCACAAAGAGTATAATTTAATGCAATATTTTCTGTTTTGAACAAGTAGAAGTGCAATTTCAGTAGATGGGAAAGATTAATGTGAAGAAAAACAATCTCTATATTTTCTGGTAAATGAACTTTACAGTCGGAGAGGTATAGTGGAGGCTTGGTTCAAGGAGAGTACTTTTCTTGCCAGACATCATTCACTACTTACAAGAAACACTCTATGTTCTTTTTTTTTTTTCTCTCCTAAGCCTTGTATTTTTATTTTCTATATTTAAATCCTTAATCTTGAAGGGAAGTGGGTAAGTGAGGTAGGGACCAATTTCCACTTTCTGCACTTATATTCTATTTCAGTTTTCTGTCTTTTTGAGTCAATTAGGATAACTTTTTACTCTAGGAACACATCCATTTCATTGATGTTTTAAATACTAATTTGTATGAAATTGTGAAAAATAATCATAATTTTTAAACTCTCTTGTCTATGATTAGTTCCCTATTCTTATTTCTAATTTTGTACTGTCTCCATTTCTCTTGACCAGGCTACCTGCTGCCTTGTTTTATTTTATTACATTTCGAAGAACCAGCTCTTGTGTTTCTTAGTTTCATGGTTTTCCTATTTTCTAGTTTATTAGTAACTGCTTCCACATTTCTTCTCATTTCCTTGGTTAATTTTGTGGCTCCTTTCCTAAATTCTTTTTCTTTTCTCTCTTAGTTTCACATTCAACAATTTATACACAAATTGTTTTGTGACGTTGGTTGCAATCCCCACCATGTGTCAACACTCTCCCCTTCCACACACCAATTCCCTGTTTCCATCCATCTGTTTTTCCTGTCCCTTCCTTCATGTCATTGCTTTTGGGCAGGTGTTGACCTTTTGGTCTTGTAAACATGATACAACTCAGAAGCACGTTCCTCACATGTGTTATTGTTTGTTTTTATAGACCTGTCCAATCTTTGACTGAAAGAAGTAGCTTCAGTTCTGAGTTAAAAGGGTGTCCACAGGCCATAGTCTTGGGGTTCTTCCAGTCTTTGTCAGACCAGTAAGTCCGGTCTTTTTTTTTTTTTTTTT